>NC_069376.1:23091250-23429375 GCF_021730395.1 Mercenaria mercenaria | reverse complement strand
TGTGAGAAGTAGTTAACATAATCTAGAAACACTGGTCAGGTTAACTGAAGTTCATTACATATAACTGAAATACTTTGCAAAAATGTTGTTTAACCTGCATCAGATAAGCAAATAGATTTTGTACCATTTTATAGGTCATTTTATCATTTCTTTCCAGGTCACTCCGGTGGTACCAATAAGCCCAGACACATGGAACCTGTCATTTTCACGTTATCTGGAATTCCGTTTCCATGGTTACAATTTTCAGCGTCGTGTTGGAGCAGAACCTCCATGTACACATTCTTTACATCATGACCATTTCCAGTACTTTGGCTTCAAGGATACAGTTGCATCATTCAAGTAAGTATTCTGTCAGACATGAGAGCCTGTGTAAAATTGTCTTACTATGAACTTTTCGTGTAAGACTTACTCTAGAAATGCATTTCTTGCCTTTTTGATATATTATGGATAAATATTGGTGGAATGTACAATCAATTTTTACCTCACCTGTCACTTAGTGACAAGGTGAGCTTTTGTGATTGCCCTCCGTCCGTCGTCTGTCCGTCCATCATCCGTTCACAATTTCTTGTGAACATGATAGAGACCACAGTTTGCAATTAATTTTAATCAAACTTGCACACAACTTGTATTGGCATAATATCTCGGTTCCTTTCGAAAACTGGCCAGATCCCAACATGGGTTTCAGAGTTGTGGCCCCTTAAAGGGCCAAAATTTACTATTTTTAGCTTGTGAACATGATAGAGACCACATTTTGCAGTCAACTTAATAAAATTGCACACAACTTGTATAGGCATAATATCTCAGTTCCTTTCGAAAACTGGCCAGATCGCATCATGGGTTCCAGAGTTATGGCCCCGTAAAGGGCAAAAATTGGCTATTTTTGGCTTGTGAACACGATAAACACCACATTTTGCAATCAACTTTAATCAAACTTACACACAACTTGTATTGGCATAATATCTCGGTACCTTTCGAAAACTGGCCACATGGCATCATGGGTTCCAGAGTTATGGCCCCTTAAAGGGCAAAAATTGGCTATTTTTATGCCCCCGAAGGGAGGCATATAGTTTCTGAACTGTCTGTCTGTCTGTCGGTCTGTCAGTCTGTCGGTCTGACTGCAATTTTCATGTCCAGTCCATATCTTTGTCATCGATGGATAGATTTTCAAATAACTTGGCATGAATGTGTACCACAGTAAGACGACGTGCAGTGCGCAAGACCTAGGTCCGTAGCTCAAAGGTCAAGGTCACACTTAGACGTTAAAGGATAGTGCATTGATGGGCATGTCCGGTCCATATCTTTGTCATCGATGGATGGATTTTCAAATAACTTGGCATGAATTTGTACCACAGTAAGACGACGTGCAGTGCGCAAGGCCCAGGTCCGTAGCTCAAAGGTCAAGGTCACACTTAGACATTAAAGGATAGTGCATTGATGGGCGTGTCCGGTCCATATCTTTGTCATCGATGGATGGATTTTCAAATAACTTGGCATAAATGTGTACCACAGTAAGACGACGTGTCATGCGCAAGACCCAGGTTCGTAGCTCAAAGGTCAAGGTCACACTTAGATGTTAAAGGATAGTGCATTGATGGGCGTGTCCGGTCCATATCTTTGTCATCGATGGATGGATTTTCAAATAACTTGGCATGAATGTGTACCACAGTAAGACGACATGTCACACGCAAGACCCAGGTCCGTAGCTCAAAGGTCAAGGTCACACTTAGACGTTAAAGATTTTTCATGATAGTGCATTGATGGGCATGTCCGGTCCATATCTTTGTCATTCATGCATGGATTTTAAAATAACTATGCATGAATGTGTGACACAGTAAGACGACGTGTCACGCGCAAGACCCAGCTCCATAGGTCAAAGGTCCTAAACTCTAACATCGGCCATAACTATTCATTCAAAGTGCCATCGGGGGCATGTGTCATCCTACGGAGACAGCTCTTGTTTGCTAGTGAACATGATAAACACCACATTTTGCAATCAACTTTAATCATCTTGCACACAACTTGTATTGGCATAATATCTCAGTTCCTTTTGAAAACTAACCAGATCCCATCACGGGTTCCAGAGTTATGGCCCCTTAAAGGGTCAAAATTTGCTATTTTGGCTTTTGCAGCCTTATAGAGACTTCATGTATGGTTTGATTTGATACAAACTTGCAAAATATCTTCAACAAAAATAAATCTTGGATTCCATGATGAATCTGTCAGATCCATTCGTAGGTTCCGGAGTTACGGCTCCTAATTGACCCCTGATAGCGCCAAAATTTTTACCTTGTGAACACGATAGAAGTGACGTTTTATATTTGATTTTAGCCACACTTACACACAACTTAAGTCACAATAAGATCTCAGTTCTTTTCGAAAACCGGCAAGATTCCATCATGTGTTATGGAGTTAGTGCCCCTGAAAGGGGCAAAATTTTCTAGTTTGGCCCTTTCAGCTATATAGCGGTTTCATTTATGCTTTGATTTGATACAAACTTGCACAGAATGATTATCTTGATGATTTCTAGGCCTGGAATGAAACTTGGTCATGTCGGGTCAAAAACTAGGTCATCAGGTCAAATCAAAGGAAAAGCTTGTTAACAATCTAGAGGCCACATTTATGACCCTATCTTTATGAAACTTGGTCAGAATGTTTATCTTGATTATTCCTAGGAGAAATTCGAAACTTGGTCATATGGGGTCAAAAACTAGGTCACCTGGTCAAATCAAAGGAAAAGCTTGTTAACACTCTTGAGGCCACATTTATGACCCTATCTTCATGAAACTTGGTCAGAATGTTTATCTTGATAATTCCTAGGCTAATTTTGAAACTTGTTCTTATGGGGTCAAAAACTAGGTCACCCAATCAAATCAAAGGAAAAGCGTGTTAACACTCTTATTCAAGCTTGTTTACACTCTTGTTCATTTGATGTGCATGAAACTTGGTCAGAATGTTTATGTGCATGAAATATCGCATGAATTTTTATCAGGGTCATGAAGGGTCTAAAACTAGGTCACCAGATCAAATCAAAGAATAAGCTTGTTTACACTAAAGGGACCATGTTTTTTGGTCCAAGCTTAATGAAAATTGGTCAGAACATTTGTCTCCATGAAATCACTGGGTAAAACATGTTTACACTGTTATTGTATGTTACTCAGGTGAGCGGGGCCATCTTGGCCCTTTTGATACATAAAATTTTAAAACAGTATTTATTTGTGATGTGAGTAAATGCATATTGCTGTTATGTGATTGTTAAACATAGATTAGGAAACAAAATGAAAATGAAAAAACTGAATCAATATCCTGCTAAAATTTACTTTTGATATTATTTACATTTGATATATATTTGCATCTTTTCATTACATTTGTTAGCAAAATAAGTAGGGTTTTGCTTGTAAAAGAAATAATGCATTAGAAGAACTACTATACCCTCCAACTACAGATAGTAATTGAATAATGTACATTGCAGTACAAGAAATGATGGCAGATAAGAGAAAAGAGTAGTTCATAGAAAAATGCAATGACAAACCTGATGAACAGGCTGTTGGCTGTTATGTCAAAAGAATTAATTTTCTAAAATTTGCTGATGTAACCATTTCAGGTACTCTACAATAAAGATCAAAGAGATCAAAGTTCCACCATTAGTGATAACCCACAAGTCAGTAATAGAGACCATACTACTGTATAGACTTAAAGATGAAGTAAAACGACTAACATTAAAGTAAGTGCTTCTGTGTAGACTTAAAGGTGAAGTAAAGAGACTAACATTGAAGTAAGTGTTTCTGTGTAGACTTAAAGGTGAAGTAAAGAGACAAACATTGAAGTAAGTGTTTCTGTGTAGACTTAAAGATGAAGTAAAGAGACTAACATTGAAGTAAGTGTTTCTGTGTAGACTTAAAGGTGAAGTAAAGAGACAAACATTGAAGTAAGTGTTTCTGTGTAGACTTAAAGGTGAAGTAAAGAGACTAACATTGAAGTAAGTGTTTCTGTGTAGACTTAAAGGTGAAGTAAAGAGACAAACATTGAAGTAAGTGTTTCTGTGTAGACTTAAAGGTGAAGTAAAGAGACTAACATTGAAGTAAGTGTTTCTGTGTAGACTTAAAGGTGAAGTAAAGAGACAAACATTGAAGTAAGTGTTTCTGTGTAGACTTAAAGGTGAAGTAAAGAGACAAACATTGAAGTAAGTGTTTCTGTGTAGACTTAAAGATGAAGTAAAGAGACAAACATTGAAGTAAGTGTTTCTGTGTAGACTTAAAGATGAAGTAAAGAGACTAACATTGAAGTAAGTGTTTCTGTGTATACTTAAAGATGAAGTAAAGAGACTAACATTGAAGTAAGTGTTTCTGTGTAGACTTAAAGGTGAAGTAAAGAGGCAAACATTGAAGTAAGTGTTTCTGTGTAGACTTAAAGATAAAGTAAAGAGACTAACATTGAAGTAAGTGTTTCTGACCAGAGCACTGAGCTAGTATTCTCTACATGTATATGAAAATCGTCTCAGAAATGGTAGAGCCAATTTCAAAATAATTTCACAGCAATGTACCTTGGATGACCCTATACCAGATTCTTTCAAGTTACTTTTATTTGTGTTAAAACATGGCTGCTAATATCCTGGCTAGTTTTCCTTATATGGCAGTTATTATATGTAAAACTTCGAAAATCTTAGAAATCCCAGGTTGTATATAGAAATAATTTCACGGTAAAATTTCTTGTGCGGCCTTTTGCCGAGACGTTTTAGTCCAGCTCAGAATCTCGGGTGAGTGATCTAGGACTATCATGGCCCTCTTGTTTTCTAAACTTAAAGATAAAATGCAGAAACTGATGTTACTGTAAGTTTTTTTCTGTAAAGACTTAAAGATGAAGTGAAGGGACTGATGTTAAAGTACAATATCTCTTTGCAATTTTACCTTGTTGTTATTTTCTGTAGTATTTCTGGCCCACAGTGATAGTTGTCAAACATTTAAGGCAATTTTATAAGTTAGTCTATCTTTTATGGAAAGTAATTTTGACATGTATTGAGAGATTTTGAGAGTAATTTACACATTTATCTTTGTAAGTTTCTAAGAAGGAGGTAATCAGATGCAGTAGTTGTGTGTGCTGTTGTATCCAAACAAACCTTTATTATCTTGGACTCTGGCTATGATCTATAGTGACTGTATGAGTCTATATTAATTTCAGGATAACAGATTTATTTAGCTTGGTACTCGACTGTATGACTAAAATGAAGGCAGAGTCCATGTCGGAGAACCTAGCCAAGTTCATCAGTGACTGTATCTCCATGCAACAGGTAAATACACATTAATCAGTCAAAACTTATTTGAGTTTAGGTTTTTTATGCCCCATTCATTAAAAATGTTGAGGGGCATATCTGTGTGTTTGTGTGCATCCATGCTTGCATACTTCCATCCATATGTATGTTTGTGTTTGCACAACATTATGTCTGGCTGAAAACTTTCTTGTGCATTGTCCGATTTATAAATAACAACCATAAGAAGACAACTTGTCGCATTTGAAATCCAGACTCCCAAGTTCAAAGGTCATTGTCAAATTTGGAAGTCAAAAATTTAAGGTAATTTTTCTTGTGTATGTCTTTTCTTGCATGAGTATTCAAATAACTTGGCACAATTATTCAGCATAATAAGACAATGTGTCAGGTGCAAGACTACGACCCCTAGCTCAAAGGTCAAGATCACACTTGGAGGTCATTTGTCTTATCTGGTATAGAAATTTTATATGCATAGCAGCAAATACAAACTTTCATCAGAACAAGATGATAAAATATTTAATCATTTAAAGGTTAAAGTATATGTACAATTAGTATCATAACCCGTGGACGTCTTCTTCGGTCAAAGTGCCATTAGTCACAGGGCTCCCACTTGTATCCTAACATTACATAGCGGGGGCTTCCGTGTCTTAGGATACATTTCTGCCTTGTAATTAAACATACTTCAGAGGTGAAGTTTATGCACACTGAGGCAAGTGCCTCAATGTCTTGACAGAAAAAATAAAAAATGAGAAACCATGCGTTAGCCTCATTTTAAGGTTCTGCCTTGGTGAATTTTTGTTGCTGGCTACATGACTTTCTGTAGCATTAATTTAATGAAAACCGACTATTTACTTAGGAAAACATACTTGTTTGAGGATTGAATTCTTTTTATTTACAACTCTTTTATTACCTCTCTGTTATATGTGGAAACTATATTGAAGGCTTATATATCTTTGAATTTTTAAGAGAATGATAAGAGAAATACTTTTGTTGGCATAAGATTTTGTGGACCATATCAAAACGACCAATCATAAGGACATTAATGTATGGACTTCAGTGTTTATACAAGGTTAATGGTAACTTAATGTGATTGTCATTGATTGATACAGCTATGAAAGCCGAGAAAATTTGTCCTCAAATATTTTTAATGATTTCACATTATATCAGATATAAAGTTAATGTTCGAAATTCTGTCCAATTTTGCAGCCGAGTTATGTGTGTATGTAATGAAAATATAATTTGTAGAAATTCCGTATGTTGATACCTAGATTGCAGACAATCATGAATGTATGCTGCACTCTTTCCTTGAAGTGTTAGATGAAATCACAAATCATATTAACGGCCTTAAAAGTTGTATTTCACCTTTTTAGCTCACCAGAGCACAAAGTGCTCAAGTTGAGCTACTGTGACTGGTCATTGTCTGGCTTCCGTCGACGTGCGTCGTCCGTCAACATTTGCCTTGTGAACACTCTAGAGACCACATTTTTGACCCAATCTTTATGAAACTTGGTCAGAATGTTTGTCTCTAGGTCAAGTTCGAAACTGGGTCATGTGGGGTCAAAAACTAGGTCAGTAGGTCAGATCAAAGGAAAAGCTTGTGAACACTCTAGAGACTACATTTGTGACCCAATCTTTATGAAACTTGGTCAGAATGTTTGTCTTGATGATCTCTAGGTCAAGTTCGAAACTGGGTATTGTGGGATCAAAAACTAGGTCAGATCAAAGGAGAAGCTTGTGAACACTCTAGAGACCACATTTTTGACCCAGTCTTTATGATACATAGTCAGAACGTTAGTCTTGATGATGTCTAGGTCAAATTAAAAACTGGGTCATGTGGAGTCAGAAACTAGGTCAGTAGGTCAGATCAAAATGAAAAGCTTATGAACACTCTAGAGACCACATTTGTGACCCAATCTTTATGAAACTTGGTCACAATGTTTGTCTTGATGATGTCTAGGTCAAGTTCAAAACTGGGTCATGTGGGGTCAAAACTAGGTCAGTAGGTCAGATCAACGGAAAAGCTTGTGTACACTCTAGAGACCACATTTTTGACCAAATCATTATGAAACTTGGTCAGAATGTTAGTCATGATGATCTCTAGGTCAAGTTCGAAACTGGGTCATGTGGGGTCAAAAACTAGGTCAGTAGGTCAGATCAAAAGGAAAAGCTTATGAACACTCTAGAGACTACATTTGTGACCCAATCTTTATGAAACTTGGTCAGAATGTTTGTCTTGATGATGTCTAGGTCAAGTTCAAAACTGGGTCATGTGGGGTCAAAACTAGGTCAGTAGGTCAGATCAATGAAAAAGCTTGTGTACACTCTAGAGACCACATTTTTGACCCAATCATTATGAAACTTGGTCAGAATGTTAGTCTTGATGATCTCTAGGTCAAGTTTCGAAACTGGGTCAGTAGGTCAGATTAAAGGAAAAGCTTGTGAACACTCTAGAGACCACATTTGTGACCTAATCTTTATGAAACTTTGTCAGAACGTTTGTCTTGATGATCTCTAGGTAAGTTTCGAAACTGGGTCATGTGGGGTTAAAAACTAGGTCAGTACATCAGATCAAAGAAATAGCTTTTGAACACTAGAGACCACATTTGTGACCTAATCTTTATGAAACTTCGTCAGAACGTTTGTCTTGATGATCTCTAGGTCAACCCAATCTTTATGAAACTTAATCAGTGTGTTAGTATTGATGATCTCTAGGTCAAGTATGAATCTGGGTCATGTTGGGTCAAAAACTAGGTCAGTAGGTCAGATCAGTGGAAAAGCTTGTTAACACTCTAGAGGCCACAGTTGTGAACCAGTATTTATGAAACTTAGAAAGTTTGACTTGATGATTTCTAGGTCAAGTTTCAATCTGGGCCATGTGGGGTCAAAAACTAGGTCACCTGGTCAAATCAAAGGAAAAGCTTGTGAACACTTTAGAGGGCACATTTTTGACTCGATCTTTATGAAACTGAGTCAGAATGTTTGTTTTAATCATTCCTAGGTCAAGTATGAATCTGGGTCATGTGGGGTCAAAAACTAGGTCACTAGGCCAGATGAAAGGAAATTCTTTTCAACACTCTAGAGACCACAATTTAAGTTTGAAACTCATGGGAATTAGTCAGAATGTTTGTTTTGATAATCTATAGGTCAAGTTCAAATCCGGGTCATGTGGGGTCAAAAACTAGGTCACCGGTCAAATCAAAGGAAAAGCTTGTGAACACTCCAGAGGCCACAGTTGTAACCAAAGCTTTATGAAATTTAGTCAGAATGTTTGTCTTGATGATCTTTAGGTCAAGTTCAACTCTTGGTCATACGGGGTCAAAAACTAGGTCAGTAGGCCAGATCAACTCTGGTGACCGATGTTTAGGGCCATCATGGCCCTCTTGTTAAAAATTTGTGCTAAGCTACTTTTTGCCAAGTTTTCAGTTCTGCAATGAAAACATTAACATAAATATCAAAAACAAACAAGTCATTCAAATTGATCGAAGTGTCCTGTAATGCAGAGTGAAAGCCCTCCTCACAGTTATTGGAGGCTGATTTGTTGTATCATAAGGATTTTCATGTGACCAAAATTGTGTGACATTTATAAACAGTCTAAATATTTTTACACTAAGAATTTTATGCAAGCCTTTCATTGATTTCAGGCGGAGAAGGCCACAATTCGAGAAATGGCTCACAGTGTGAAGGAGAAACTGGAGAGGTTATTGAAGGAAGCAGGAGATCTCAAGGTTATCTCACTCAATGAAGAACAGAGAGCAATCTATGGACAAATAGAGGATGGTATTGTGTTGTTGAAGAAATCTATAGCAGAGTCTGTAACTAACTGGAATGTAAAGTATGTTGTTTTGATTGTTTCCACAGTTGTTGTTTGTTTTCTTTTTTACTTGACTATTGAAGAATAGTGAGAGCTATTCCACTCACCCAGGTGTCAGCATCATTGATGTCACACCTTGATCAACATTCTGAGTGCAAGGTCATATTTTTGTAACCATTGTATGTTTTGGATTAAAACTTAACACAAGGTTCCTAGTCATCACCAGACCTAACTCAAATAACCAACTTTGATCATTCTTTCTTGAATTTCTTTTAAATTACAACCCTTAGAAATTTTTCTTACAGTTTTGCATTCAGCTAATTGTCAAGCAGTATTTCTGTAACACAGATACTGAATTTTAACTTCACACAAAGCTTTCTTGTCACCTACTGAAATAAAGAAGTTAAATAACTTGATTGATTTTCATTGGAATTTATGGGCTTTTTGGACTTGTGAAATTTGGTTTAAATTCTTTTGTGTGCAACTTACTGTCTGGCTAACTTGAGTTAATTCAAAATGAGACTCACCACTCAATTAACCTTTACCTTGCTGGTTGCGTGTGATTCTGCCTTTGTGACCAGTGCAGACCAAGATCAGCCTACACATCCATGCAGTCTGATCATGGTCTGCACTGTACGCTGTTCAGTCAGTAAATTTTCAGTGAACACCCCTTTAATGATAAATGTTATTTTCCAAACTAAATGATGGACCAGTCCATTTTAGAAATTTAGCAGGCTAAAGGTTAATGATTGACAGTTTGAATGTTGTAATGAATCTGTAATTACATGTTCTTAACAATAAAGGCTTACATGAGGCTGCTAGGCATGCTTCCAAAAATTATAAGTAAAATTTAGCCAACAATGTCACAATTTGAATCAACTTAGAAATTGTTGAATAGTTAAGCTTGCTATCTTATGGACACCTCTTGTTAACTTACTACTTCTGGTGAAAATCATGTAATGTATATATAGATATGATCAACATTTCAAAGCTTATTGAGTTTCTGTGTACCTTGTTAAGGTTACAAGATGTGTACATTCAACAGAAGAAAGTGAAACAGGGAGCCAGTCAGAAAAGGGAGAAAGATAGGGAACCAGTATTGAACAGTGCTAGCAGTTCAGCTGCACTAGAACCAGAAGATAAGGTACAGAAAAAATTATTAGTTTTTTGAAATGGAAAAGTTAAAAAAGGAACAAAAGAATTGTGTTGAAACAAATTGCAGGGGTACTTTGCAACTGAAAATATGTTTGATTTTCGGGATGAATGAAGTATACAGGGAAACTTTTGTGAAATGAAATACCAAATACAAGTTACTTTTAATATAGCTGTATTTCAAACTTGTCCAGTTACATTCAGTTTAGCAGTATCAAAATGTTGATAATTGCTTGTTTGAAACAGAGCTATACTAAACAAAATAACTGATTGTAATGATTCTCAGAGGTAAATTATAGACCATGAAAATTTCAAGTTCTACATTTACAGTATTCATTGTATTCAAATTTTGTAAACAGTATTTTGACAGCATTTATGAGCATATACCAGACAGTGCAAAAAAGTAAAACTTGGGTCATGTAAATATGTATTTGAGTACAATATTTCTTTTCCTATGGACTGCAGTATACCAGTACACTGATAAACTTTGGCATCTCATGTAGTTTACGTAAATAACAAGGGGGGCCTTCATGTTGTTGATATCCTGATATCCTGGCAAGTTAAGATGTTTTATTGCCTATAGTCATTTGAAATATATTTAGATTTTTCTAAATTATGAGTTTTGAGAAAAACATATGGAATTAACCCTTACCATGCTGGACATGACAGATAATGCCTTTGCGACCAGTGCAGATCATGATCAGCCTGCACATCTGCACTGTTTTCTATTCAGTATCTTTTTGGTAAGCATCCCTTTTAACAGTTAATGGTACTGTCCAAATTGAAAGATGGACAAGTTCATTATAGAAATTTATCAGGGTAAGGGCCAGATATTGATATGTGTTGCACAAAAAGCAAACAGACTTTTCATGTGGCTTAGTTTGAATTACCAAACTTAACTTGCATTTAATTTCATATTCATTTCCTGTTTCAGAGTTTAATATCATCTTTACAAAAATCAACAGAATTAGAAGGACAGACTTACAGCTCAGCAACAATGTTTGACGATACTTTTTCACTATCAGGGTCAGATTTTGGAGACGCAAGGAGAAAGTCGGATTTCAGTGTATTGGCTTTCACTCCACCAATACGTACGTAAACATGTTTTGCCCATGCAAAGGATTATATTTTCCTGAAAATTGCACACTCTGAGATTGACTATAACCATTGTCTTATTAGAAAAGTATGAAAACAACACTTTCATAATATTTTGGTAAGAATAAAGTCATCCCAAGATTTTTGTAAAAGTGATATTTGTTGTAAACTTAATTGAAATTGAAATTTTAAAGTTCTTGGGGTCAAAATCTCAGGAATGATATAATGTTTGAGCTGTTTGTCCTTCTGTCCATCAGTTTGTTTGTCTCACTTTCTTATGTTCTCAACCTTTTTAAGCTCATTGTGGTCAGACTGTGTCTGTAGTGCATGCATACATCTGTCGTCTGTCCATTGTCAACAGTTTCTTTAAACAACATCTTCAAAAGAACTGAATGAATTTTAATAAAATATAACAATTCAAAGACAGGAAAAAAAGTGGTTATTTGCCAAACATTTTCAGTATTTTTCCCCAAATGTTGCTTTTATACCCCCACAAAACAAAGTTTGTGGGGTATACAGGAGTGAGCTTGTTAGTCAGTCTGTCTGTCAGTCAGTCCGTTGGTTTTCATGGTTTCCGGACAATAACTCATGAAAGGCTTGACAGATTTAAATAATATTTGGTACACAGGTGTAACATCATGAAAGACAGGTCAAGTTTGACTTTGAGGTCAGTATGTCAAAGGTCAAGGTCATAATGACCCTGAACAGTTAAATGGTTTATGGATGATTACTTGAGAATGCTTGGGCCTTGGATCATACATTTTAGTATACAGGTGTAACATCATGAAATACAGGTCAGATTTGACTTTGAGGTCGGTATGTCAAAGGTCAAGGTCATAATGACCCTGAACAGTTAAATGGTTTATGGATGATTACTTGAGAATGCTTGGGCCTAGAATCATAAATTTTAGTACACAGGTGTAACATCATAAAATACTGGACAAGTTTGACTTTGAGGTCAGTAGGTCAAAGGTCCTTGAACAGTTAAATGATTTCCAGATGATAACTTGAGAACACTTGGGCCTAGGATCATAAATATTGGTACACAGCATCATAAAATACTGGTCAAGTTTGACTTTGAGGTCAGTAGGTCAAGGATCAAGGTCACAATGATCTGGAATAGTTAAACAGTTTCTGGATGATAACTTGAGAACACAAAAATTGATAGGGAGGTTGGTCATGACGAGCAGATGACCCCTTTTGATTTTGAGGTCAGTAGGTCAAAGGTCAAGGGCACAGTGACCTGGAACAGTTAAACCATTTCCGGACGATATCTTAAGAACACTTGGATCATGAAAATTGATAGGAAGGTTGGTCATGACCAGCAGATCACCCTATTGATTTTGAGGTCAGTAGGTCAAAGGTCAAGGTCACAGTGACCCGGAACAGTAAAACCGTTTTCGGACGATAACTTGAGAACGCTTGGGCCTAGGATCACAAAATTTAACAGGGAGGTTGATCATGACCAGCAGATGACCCCTATTGATTTTGTGATTTTACTTTGACATTAGCTTACTTCTGTGACAAGGCCGTATTGTGAGGGTATAATTAGTCACTCCTGTGACAACTTTAATTTTTCTTAAACCATGCATAAGTTATGTGCACAACGGGATTTGGGGGTGTCTGAAGAATATATTTAGAATGTCTCGCAGTCAGTTTAAGGAAAGCACTGGTTTTCTTGTCTTAAATGGGACAGGGCTAGTTTTCTTGAAAATCTCCTCCTTGACTGTAGGTCAAATTTGAAAATAATTTGACAGTAATTGGCAAACCTCTACCAAATTCCTTCAAACCTTGTTGAATTCTTAAAATATTTAGCTGCCAGGGAAGTGAGCTAGACTTCTCTATATGGCATTATGGAAAACTTTGAAAAGCTTCTGCTTTCAATCTTCTTGTTTGATTTGAAAATAGTTTGATTGCAATGTTCCTTGAGTGACCCTCTAATATATTTCTTCAAACTATCTTTAAAAAGCATGACCACCAGGGGGATGGGGCTAGTTTTCCCTTTATTGTTAAATTGATAACACATCTCAAATCACTGACCAGATTTCAAAATAATTTGACAGCAGTGTTGTGTGGGTGACCCATTTCCAAAGTCCTTCAAACCATATTGATATCTTTAAAAAATGTGGCTACCTAGGGATGGGGCTTGTTTTCTCTATTTTGCTATATGGAAAACTTTTAACATTTTCTCCCCTGAAACAGCTAACACAAGTCCAACACACATTACCCACCCCTACTTAGTGCATACTTCTAAAATCTTCTTGTCAGAAAAAAACTGACACTATTTCAATATATACTCAACATCACTAATCTCGTGTCATCACTAATTTCGCGGTATTCGAGTTGCACCACCTACGTGGTGTTTACTGGTGAAGTTCGTGACCTATTTTACTCATGCTGGCGAAAAATGTTCCTACCTGCAGTTACATTGCTAGATGTCTGTCAATATTTATTAAAATAGTATTTTTCACATATCTATTGCAAAAAATCCATGAATTAAGCAAATATTTGCAATGTTTATAAGTTCGTCTACCAGCTGATCGGCATTTGTCCTCATTAATTATGCAAATTAAGACCCGCCTATAGGTTAGAGGACACCAAGTTTTACGTAACATCCCCCAGCTACACAAAAATGAATGAAATATCTGTATCAGGCGAAACATCAAAACGTCTTGACTCGACAGATTTTAAGGGGGAGGAAGGGACGGGGGCCCCCTGACCATCTCCTCAAAATACACCCATTATACTGAGCAGTGAATTTGAACATGTTAGATAACTATCGAATAGAAGATATTCGTCGGTACGATTCTTAGGATCCGCTACATTATGACCACGCCCGCGACCTTGTAATTTACTTGCAAAATATCTGGTGTGTCCACTGCCCAGTGGAGAATATTTTCGATAGTGCCAATGTGAACAGGTAATATAAAACATTCAAATTGGCGTTTAATGACTTTTGAGTGTTCCTGTTAGTTTGACTTAGATAGCTTTTCAATGTTTGAATTATATTTAGTGTTTTTATGCCCCCGAAGGGAGGCATATAGTTTTTGAACAGTCTGTCGGTCTGTCAGTCTGTCCGCAATTTTCGTGTCCGGTCCATATCTTTGTCATCGATGGATGGATTTTCAAATAACTTGGCATGAATGTGTACCACAGTAAGACGACGTGTCGCGTGCAAGACCCAGGTCCGTAGCTCAAAGGTCAAAGTCACACTTAGACATTAAAGGATAGTGCATTGATGGGCGTGTCCGGTCCATATCTTTGTCATCGATGGATAGATTTTCAAATAACTTGGCATGAATGTGTACCACAGTAAGACGACGTGTCGTGCGCAAGACCCAGGTCCGTAGCTCAAAGGTCAAGGTCACACTTAGACGTTAAAGGTCTTTTTTCATGATAGTGCATTGATGGGCGTGTCCGGTCCATATCTTTGTCATTCATGCATTGATTTTAAAATAACTACGCATGAATGTGTGACACAGTAAGACGACGTGTCGCACGCAAGACCCAGCTCCGTAGGTCAAAGGTCCTAAACTCTAACATCGGCCATAACTATTCATTCATGTTTCTTGAATGATATCTTATTCATTTTCACACAGTTATTGATGCATATGACATGAAATATTGTGGTAAAGACACGAAATACTGTGTTGTGTTGTTTCTTGTTTAATGTCGTTACGTCGAATGTCAAGTACTGCGACATTACAGATGAATGGTATAATGTTACAGATATTTTCTTAGTTTAGTGACCAGCTACCAAATCTGATTAAGCATGCTCAGGTGAGCAATCTAAGGTCACCATAGCCTTCTTGTTCCTCTTAGTTCTGAAGCAAATGTATAGATGTTTTGTGGAAAAAAGGACCTATGACTGAGTGAAAATATAGACGGTAAACTAATACCATTCTGAAATAATTGAATGTGTAATGGCTGATATATACTGATATATAACATTAGCGTTTTACAGCTGTCTTGTTATAAACCACAGAGACTTAAATTCTTTTAAAGCAGTTTATTTGAATTATAATATTTCCCTGAAAATAGGTAAAAAACAGTCCAGTGCCTCAGCAGACAGCTATATATATGGTGTGACCCCGGGGATATCTGCAGCAGGGGTGTGGCATGACAGCCTCTCCGAGAGTTATGTGGTCTGTCACAGTGATGAAGGTGATTTAGTTATCCAGATGGCACTGCACTTGATACTGCCTCCACTAATCATATTTCTACACACATTCTTACATATTTGTATTGCCCTCTGAGATTGGTTGGATATTTGTGTTATATATTTTAATACCTGTATGGTCCTGGGCTTGCATGGAAATGGATGTCAGTTATGTACAACTCGTTGAATAATTGTACAAGTTCACAGTGTTTCTACGTTCTTCTCCAAAACTATATATCTGTCACATTTAGCATGTTTCTGGGTGAACAGGAAACTTAGAAAAATAAAAAGACACAATGTCATAGTATAATTCATAAAAGGTTTTAAGTTCTGTGCGTGTATTCTGGAATACAGGAATGATGGAGAACAGTCTTCCCCTATATTTTGAAAAGGTGTGGAATAATAATTAAAAGCTGATGAAAACAGAACAAAAATAGTTGCTTGTACTACTTAATTGACATCAATTTTAGAATAGTATTCTAGGATTCATGATAAACTCTATAGAAGGACAGAACACTTAGGTTACAACTATTTATGGTTAGAGTAGTTCTGTTCTGTTCATTGACATCAATTAAAGAACATCGTTCTAGAATTCAGGACATTATTTTAAGGAAAGGAGTAAGCCCTTTATGTATCCTATAGTATCAGATTTTGAATGTTTATGATGGAATGTCCTTGCTAATAGTTGCCACATTGCCACTGTTATCTGCAGCTGAAGTCATGATGTTGTATTTATATAACACATACACATTCAAATTTAAATGAAATATCCTATGAATACCATTATAGCCTTCCATTACATATATATATATATTATTCCATATTACTCGACATAAAATAAGAACATGTACCATTCTTTGTCTTTTATTTATCTCATTGTTATACTGTTAAATGTTTTAAGATCATATAACACATTATGACGAACAAATGACTTAAAATACTTGATTTCTAAATTAATATATTCTACATCTGCTAAGGTAAATGCATCAATAGATCTGAGAAAAACATTGAAAAGTTAAGTTGGCATGTTTTTGGCCGCTCTATCTTCAAGCGAGAGGAGACCAGGCGCAAGCATGAGACAACACGCGATGCGATGACCCCTAAAAACCGCAGACGGCACCCAGCACACGGACCACACCCGAAGTATGACAGCAGACCTCAGCTCACCACGGCTCCGCACCAAAACGATGCCACGAAGCAAGTCAAGAGCTGCTACCAAACACTCAGTGCTAGAAAGCTGTCTGATATATGTCTGTGCTAAAACAAGAACGACAATATTGGCATTATTGTCCACGAAAACGGCACGCGTTAAATATTCATGAGACAGCCCAATTCTTCAGCTAGTAAAACTAAAATACGGACTGACCGGCCTACCACACAAAACACCAACTGATGCACCCCAGACACACTTCACCTTGCAAGAAGCAACGCAACATAGGCACCACACAACATTATAGTGAAGCATTACAGACAACGGAATGCAACCAGGGCCTCACCAGTACCATTGTGATGCATTACAGACACTTCATATCGCAAGAAACAACGCAACATAGGCATTACCAACACTATAGTGAAGCACTACGGACAACGGAATGCAACTTGGGCTCACCAGTACCATAGTGATACATTACAGACACAACCTAGGTTTCGCCAATACTGTAATTATTTCACTATAGAAGCTTCACTACGCAAAAAGCAAAGCAACCTAGGCATTACCAGACCTATAGTGGTGCACTACAACCACTTCACAAGCAAGCAACGCAACGCAACGCAATGCAATCTAGGACTCGCCAGTACTATAAGGACGAAATCCTAGTGACCCGAAGCAACTTCAGGTCAACCAACCTTAAATAGCAAGGTGCATCTTTTGCAATGAAAAACCTTTGGTGCACTGTTTAAGACAATAATGCCCTTGTGATAGGCCCGATAAAGGCAAACATGGCTTCACCAAACTGAGCGGACCGTGTCCATAACTGACAGACGACAACGCAAATTACACTGAACTGTTCCGAATAAAATTCATCACACCAAACGCATAGATATATCTCTAGTTCGGCGTCTACCGTATAAATCGCCACAAAACAAACACCCAACCGGTTATTGTTTAGCAATCTAATTAACTCGATATCTCGCCTGATCCCCTCAATTCAACATTATTTGAGCGACAGTCCTAACATTTAAGGTATAATTACCGATTCATAAAATTACAAAACACATAAATAACTGCCAGTGAGCCTTATCTTTTATCTAGAAGCTAAGATATAAATGAAAATACCTAAGCTAAAGTAATACACAAGTTCATGTAATTTCTTTCCTATATATTCTTTTACAGAAAATGTCTTAAACATTAATTTAATTTCCGATATCCTAAAAAAGCAGACAGCTCCAGTTAAAAACATTCTAACGAATGCTGTTATTTATCAACACAATACACCTGAATTCCATAAATCGGGAACTATCCAAAAGTTAATTTCCAGGAATTATCTATCTACGGTACTTTGAAGTTCCTTCGACTTGGCTTCTATCACAGAACATTCATTCGTAACTTCTTTGAGTATGATTATAATTGGGATATCGGAGACTTCACAGTGTACGTTGCACTAACAGCTCACTGACATCTTCAATAAACGCCATATAAGAAATCTGTACCCTGAAAGTATAATACAAAACGCAGCAAATCTGACACAAATTTCTCCAGAATGTCAGGTCTTTCACCAAAAAAAAAACTAAGTTAACCATAAAAAACTACTGCATTAGCAACCTTAGGGGTGTGGCGGGAGGGTAAGTTTATCTTTACTGAACGACATGTAGAAGAACTGTAGATTCTGTCAGTGTATAATAACGGTGTATTCGCCCTTTCAGACGCAATGTGAGAAATCTGCACGGGCTTTTTGCTTTTATATCGAACAACTGGCTGTGTTCTCGGCTCGCTGAACATGCACATCAGTACTGTATTAATAAAACGAGAACCAGTTCAACTGAATAATAAAGGCCGATTAATCCCGAATCCTTAGCAACTAACAAACATTTTAAGTCTCGAGGAATAAATGAAATTATTTTAAGGAAATAATTTTATATTATTCCATATTACTCGACATAAAATAAGAACATGTACCATTCTTTGTCTTTTATTTATCTCATTGTTATACTGTTAAATGTTTTAAGATCATATAACACATTATGACGAACAAATGACTTAAAATACTTGATTTCTAAATTAATATATTCTACATCTGCTAAGGTAAATGCATCAATAGATCTGAGAAAAACATTGAAAAGTTAAGTTGGCATGTTTTTGGCCGCTCTATCTTCAAGCGAGAGGAGACCAGGCGCACAGCATGAGACAACACGCGATGCGATGACCCCTAAAAACCGCAGACGGCACCCAGCACACGGACCACACCCGAATGTATGACAGCAGACCTCAGCTCACCACGGCTCCGCACCAAAACGATGCCACGAAGCAAGTCAAGAGCTGCTACCAAACACTCAGTGCTAGAAAGCTGTTTAACAAACACCATGCGTCCCGTCTCCTCTCGATTTATTGATTTTTTCCGCCACAATAAATTTTGCAAAAATTTATCCCCCAAAAAATCAACACAAAGAAATATTAGACATTTACAATTTTCTATTAAAGCATCTCTGTGACCGCGGCAAATCTCAAGTAAAATGCAATGAATCCGCGCGAAAGAAATTATAGCGAACGCATAAAATATAGGTAAACATTCAATCCACACGGCCAGCCAACCGCTGGAGTCGAAAATATCACGCGGTGTTACCGAAAGATACTGTAATATTTCTAATACGAATGATCAGTACGTACAGGAAAAACTAATTAAGCGTATTGATGCACTTATCCCTAATAGCATAAATCTGACAACATTTTACCGGGAAAAAAGTTGCTGTGGCATAACACATTATAGTGTGATTTGGTTAACCGTAAAAATCTTGGGCAAACTAGATCTTAACAAAATAATTCGATGTTAGGTTATTTGTGACGTCAGAACTTCTGAATCACAGTAAGTAGTCATGAAAAATTATTTGTTTTATTTGCGTGTATACATGGTAAAAGTACATACATAGTTTCAAATCACCAAAAATTCGTAATTTCGGATATTGTTTAATAGTTTACCTAAATCAATGAAGAATTGTATCAACTTTTGGCACACACAAGTTTTATTTGAATTTGTGTCCAAATTGTGAAATAATTGTCATAAATTTAAACCTCTAGCATGTAAAGCGTCGGTAGCGATGAACATTTTCTCAGAAACTGCTTGAACTATTTGGTCTTTTGAATGTTTGACTCGGGGGATATTGCCCATAAGAAAATAGTATCTTAATATTTCATAGAATCGCGTTAAATTAATGGAATTATGGGCAAGCTACACTGGTTTCGTTTTGTATTTTCAACAAAATAAAATCCCCTTTCTGATTTGTCTTAGAATTTATTAAACGTATAACCAAATACTGTCCGTAAAAGACAGGTCAGCCTCTTCTCTAAATACCGGATCCCACCGACGCTTGAATCTACCAGTACACTTAATTAATCTGAATAGGTGGCCTGCCAAAATAGGCTAATATGAAAACAACTGTAAACATCCTTTATTCGTAGTTATAATAAATCTGCAATAAAAACAGGTTTATGTCTACCGCCGCAAAAATGAATTTGATTCCGTATGACAACCCTGTAATAGATTACTTTAAAACACTCTCATATAAAAACTAATGAAAATAATGCTCGTAAGGTATGATAAACTTTGATGAGAACCCTTACACTTAACCATACGTCATGAATAAACATGATGACGTATTCACTAAGTATAGGCTATACTTTTACCGGTTATAATTGTCGAAATATTTCAAATGCTTTTAAAAGCAGTGCTACACATTATCAGAGAATCGGTAGAGATTTCCGACCAATGAAATAAAATGTGTATTTTATACTTCTTTGTTCTAAATAAAGAATGTCTTGAACTTTTCAATTTGAAGGCGAAGCAGGCCATTTCAAATGCCATTAAAACGACCAGGCACGTGATTGGTTTTGAATAAAATATTTATATGAAGGCACCCAAACATAATCGCCACTGAATTTGATTTCTTTATTCGACAAGTCGGTACCCCAGATAAATGGGGAATAATATAATAGTTCTAGAACAATTCTATCGGAAGTTATGCCACATTTATGCCACGTGTCAGGCAACAGTTTGCGTGACACCAATGACCTTTAATCCAAACCTTCACCCCAAGCATTTGCAGAAAAAACAACTGTTTACCCTGATTGGTAGTCCAAAAATAGTCCTAAAAAAAAAACGGGTATACCGACTGTAATATCGCAAGAATCCTAGTATTGTTAAATCTAAATAAATCTCAACCCTTATGTGGTGATAGGCTTGCTAAATCAACAGAATGAGCCGGATGAATCAGAGACGAAACAATCCACATACATCTGCAGTCCTGAATAAAAATTATTCTGTGAAACAATCGTTTTTTTTGTTTGTTTGTTTTTTTTTTTAATTTACTTTCTGAAGTGTAGTGGTCAGAATTCGGATCACCATCTGTAGGTCTACAAATCAGGCTCTGAACCCCAAAATTTCAATCATTATTGCTTTGTTTTTTCGTTTGCCAACTGCTATCAAATCCTTAAATACATTTAAAGCCGCAAAACCACCTCCAGTAAAATCGTCTAGATAGTTCTGCTGTTTGCCTGATTTCATGTTTGATTTCAACACAAAATTCTTAAATGCCCACCACGACCTAGTAACCTTTTCTTTTTAACCACGGAAACTTCATGAAAATCATTCTTAAATTACAAGTAATATACAGCCATGATGGATAATCAAGGCCCTTCCTTAAATAAATGAGTTTTACAGCTTCGTATGCAAAAACTTATTCAATCAATCTATTATCATCATAGTTTTAAGAGCATAGCTAGAATGACTACTTTACATTGAAGAAACCAAATGTGTTCGAAATTTAACTTAATACACTAATTTCTGTACATATTGTTACATTGATTAAATATAGTATTAAGTCATTAAACGCCTTGTTTTGGCCTAATCTATGTCACCGTCAACTTGTTACTAAATACTTGTATATTTCAATCTTTTCATGCAAATCATGTAAAACTACCGTCGTGGAAATACAAAAGAATACAGGTATTTTGTGGCGTATCTTTAAATCCTAGCAAATTTGCAATGTTATCCATTCCTCAAAGGAAGTGTTGTATCAAAATAAAACTTTCTGTGTCAGTCCAGTGTTTGTGTTAGCAGAGAAGACTATTAAACGTACTAGACGGTATGCGTTTTGCGTTTTTTGATGACAAGTCCCTTGACCTAGATCTTGACCTATTTTAGAAATTTAACAGCTGTTAATTTTGGGTCGATATAGTCTACTTTGACCGGTGAATTTGCTAAGTTAACTATATCGATATTTCTTTTTTTTTTTTTTTTTTTTTTGAGCTCTGAGACGAAATTTCATTTGAACTTCATCTCCGGGCGCGACCCCAATCTTGACCCCTAAAATGTCTCTGAAATGTTCTACTTGCAAATTATCCCGGGATGTGGGTTTTGATACTTCACTGAAAAGTTATACTGACTGCAGGACACTCCCGAATGTGGAGCGAAGTATGTGCTTTTTTATGGAAAATTTGAATATTAATGAAGTAATTGCACATGCAGTGACGTGTACTCGCCCGAACCGTTTCCGCTGCGTCATTAACCTGCACACATCGCCACCACCAGTCTGTTATGTTTTAAGACCAGGATGCGGGCGATATCACCCGACGCAACTGAAACTGCCCACCGAGCACACGCCATGCTAAAACTTGTACATGTAACAAAGCATTTTCTGAACTTTATCACTGATTGGTTAGATATGTCGCCGCATAAATAATGAACGCTTACGACCACTGCATATAGAATAATTCTGCCCGAGTGTTTTCAGCCTGACGGTCAGTAGACAGTCTAAAATGTCTTTCTTACAAAAAACGTTTTGATAACTAAATGCCCCCTTTGACCGGCAATAATGCCAAATTGATATATTCGTCTCTGAAAATCTGTTCAAGGGAGGAAAGCAGATGTGCCGCCAATAAGACACTGGTAAGACTAACAGAAGGTATGATTTAATTTGCGCATCTTCCTACAGACTGTAACTTTTTGTTCAATATTAGACATGCTGACCATACAGACGAGCCTAGTATAGATGACCTATACACTTACACCGCCACACCCTCCTTGAAATTTTACCTCTAACCATGACATAGTCTTGTGAAATACCCGAACCATGTAAAAATACTTAAAAATCAATAATATTATCAATACACCCACCAGCATTATCTTGTAACTGTCTGTTTCTTCCTTCTCGATATCGTTTGCACAATTACCGGTCCCTCGTGCTCCAAGGTCATGTGGAGGTATCTGATTCCGCACCTCGTTCCTGGCCGGCCTTTTGTTTCTCTCCTCTCGTCCTATGGTGATATTCCTGTTGTTGACGATTTTGCTCTTACATTTTGCCTGTGACCTTCGTCCTTCCTTTCCCGGCCTTGTCGTTTAGGTCTAACACGTTCATGCGGCATCTCAATTTAAGATTACTTTAAGTTTATCTTTACTGAACGACATGTAGAAGAACTGTAGATTCTGTCAGTGTATAATAACGGTGTATTCGCCCTTTCAGACGCAATGTGAGAAATCTGCACGGGCTTTTTGCTTTTATATCGAACAACTGGCTGTGTTCTCGGCTCGCTGAACATGCACATCAGTACTGTATTAATAAAACGAGAACCAGTTCAACTGAATAATAAAGGCCGATTAATCCCGAATCCTTAGCAACTAACAAACATTTTAAGTCTCGAGGAATAAATGAAATTATTTTAAGGAAATAATTTATATTATGCACATATTAGAGATGTTGCTATTTTATGCTTTTGGAGTAATGCTTACTTTTAAGATTTTCTTCTTTATTTGAGGTTTCAGAATTTATAAGTCTGTTACACATTCAACTGTACCTGAAAAAAAAAAAAAAAAAAAATGTTATTTGAAGTCCCACATTCAATCCATAATAACCATTCTAGCATAAAACTGCTGTTATTGTCACTTTTCTGGGGTGTTTTAACAGGAGAGAAAAACGTGTTAACGGAGAGATTGTCACGCTCACGTCATGTTATAACACCTTTTTATATATGCGCGTTCCTTGGCAAAGCATAAACGTATTATGGCCCCAAAACAGATAATTCTAAAGGAAATGACGTCAACATGTAAAAACAACGTAGACACTGCGCATTTCATGGAAATTTAATGACGTCGAGGGACAATATATTCATTTACTTGGTTTTTACGCGTTTTATGCTAGAATGGCATTAGCACATGTTCTTTTCGTGTTATAACATCTTCAGAACCCCTCGGGTACCAACCAGTCTCGGGATTCTGCAGATGTTATAACACGAAAAAACATGTGTATCCCTGCATAAATAAATAAACCAAGTGGATCGTTGTTGGATAATTCAATTTTTTTTTTCAATAAAAAACTTAAACAAAACCCATAACAGACTGGTATTCAGTTTTAATTGACATTAACTCATAAAAATAGATCTATATGTCTTCATTAATGAACATTTTATAATTTAAAGACATATGGTTGAATGAGGAGTAAACAGAAAATTTTGTCTGCCTCAAAATGTAAAAGTTGATGGAGATAATTGGCAGGGGAGGAGGACTTCAATAGATGGAAATTTTTTACAAGGCCATCTTTCAGTTAAGAGAAAAGTAGTTTTTATAATGATTCATTTCCAGTGCTGTCACCCCCTCCTGCAAGTCTAGAAAATTCCATAGAAAAGATGACAGAAACTGATGCTGGCATTGAAACCAGTGTCCCAGGTGTCACCATGGCAACAGATGAGGCTGTGGAGAGTCTAGGATTTGATGTTACCCTTGAATCTACCAGTATACAAGGACCTGATACTGGACAGAAAATACCAGAAAATGTAGTTGTTAAGAAAGGTGAAATCTTTAGATAATTTTAGTGAACCTTTCCACTTTGTTTTGTTTACTACTATATAAGTATGATAATCATTACCAAGAAATTGTTAGCCGGGGCCCAGCCAAAGTCAAAGTTGAACTTTTTAAACCAGTGTTTAAACTGAATATGATGTGCAAAAGAGTATTATAAAGGCAAGAATCATCCTGAGCATACATGATCTATGCTTATGGAAATATTGGATGGCTTTACTTAGGAAACCAATCTATAAGTGAGCTGCTGACTCCCTTACCAACTAAAGTTTTCAGTCAAATTATTTAGACCCTAGTCACATTTCTGAGAAAACAATGGACTAACATGTTATCAAACAGCAGTTATCAGATATGCTTGTTAAGACAGAGGCATGTTCTGTATTTGCCTTAGAAAGTTCTAATGTTTTATTGATATTTCAGCCCCAGCAGATGACCAAGTGGAGGGCCAAACAGGTGACAAGTTAGGGACGGTTATAAAGAAGACTATCAGGAACACTATCTGGCAGGGATCTGGGGCCTTCCAGTTACAGATGCCATTGTATGTTGTCCTTCATATACATCAACTCACCATCCACTTTAGTACGCCTTGTTAATGTTGTAGAGATCTAGGGGCAGCATTAAAGTTTGCTATTAACTGTCTGTTTGTAAGACAGGTTAATATTCAATATGAAAATGTTTGTTTATATTAGGGTGTACAGTGCTCCCTCTCTGCAGCGGCCCTCTGAACAACAATTCCCTCCTTGCAACAACACTTGCTACTGACTCCACAATATGCTTATTGTTCTTTATTTTACCTCTCTACAACAACTCCCTCCGAACAACAACCAAATTTTCTGTTTCCCAAAGGGTGTTGCTGTAGAGAGGGAGCACTGTATTGATTCAACTCTGTTAATTCATAAAAATATAGTAAAAAGTTTTAGGGGGCACCTGTGTACATTGGATATACTCTTGTTTCACGGAAAACTTTCCATGGAAATCTTTCTGATGATACAGCTGTTATATATTGGTACATTTAAACCAGCCTCGGTAGCCTAGTGGTAGAGCATCCGCTTTTCAGGAGGTCATGGGTTCAATCCCCGGCCGCGTTATACCAAAGACGTAAAAAATGGTACTAGTAGCTTCCTCGATTGGCGCTCAGCATTAAGAGGATAGTGCTAGGACTGGTCATTGTGCTCACTGCTACAAGTAGACACCGTCGTTTATATGACTGAAAAATTGTTGAAAAAGACGTTAAACCCGAACACACACACATTTAAACCAGTAGAGTCAGTGTACCTGGTTTCGCACACTTTTTACACACTTCTTGAAATAAACTGAAATATGTGGAAGCAATTTATTATTTTGCATTTTCAGGCAGAAGAATAGATACATGGCTCTTTATTTATGCACTAGGTTATTCTTCATGTGATAACTGCTCACCACTGGTAGCTCTCCAATATAGCCAGAAAATGAGCCATTATTCGGACATATTTGTACCCGGTTTCGCACACAATGACTAAAAATTCTCTAATTCTTTGTACAGTACGGATATTGGTTGGATCGAAATTGCACAACAATGATACTTCTGTAGAAACTGTATTTTTAGCTGTCATTATCATAATGATGTCGCTATACCATGCACAAACGAGGTAAACTCAGTGGTGTCTAATTTTATGCTGTCTCGGTGATACTTTTACTACACTTTTATATATCTTTGTCTTTTATCAGAATGCCTGCTTGTCGTTTAGAAAACTATAGGAACATTCAAAAGGAGACCTGGTCCCTTGATTTCACCAGTTTAAATTTCTCTTGGCAAGTATTTCATTACAAGAACGGAAAATTCTTTGGTGTGCGAAACTGTGAACTGTGCAAAACCAAGTACACTTACTCTAGTTAACAGGTCATATTTTTCTGTGACCCATGTGATCATTATGTGTTTGTATTTTGAGTGACCTATGTGATCATTATGTGTTTGTATTTTGAGTAACCCGTGTAATCATCATCTGTTTGTGACAAAGTGATCATATATCTCATTGACTTTTGTTATCATCATCTAGTATGTGCAGTATGTGTTTGCATTGTTTAGTGACCCATGTGATCACTGTCTGTTAGTAACATGTGATCTTATTTTTCTGTGGCCCATGTGATCATTTTCAATTATTGACCTGTGTTTGTATTTTTTAGTGACCCATGTGATCAGGGACATGCGCTACTATTTTTCTGTTTTTGACATGTCCTGTTTTTCAGTGTCCAATGTGAACATCATCTTTTAACAACTTGTGATCATGTTTATAAGTGACCAGTGTGATAGTCAGGTTTTAACATGTGATCCTATTTTTCTATGACCCATGTGATAATGACCTATTTACAATATGGGATTTTACTTTTCTATGAGGGATTTTACTTTTCTATGACCCATGTGATAATTACCTATTTACAATATGGGATTTTACTTTTCTATGACCCATGTGATAATTACCTATTTACAATATGGGATTTTACTTTTCTATGACCCATGTGATAATTACCTATTTACAGTATGGGATTTTACTTTTCTGTTACCCATGTGATAATTACCTATTTACAATATGGGATTTTACTTTTCTGTTACCCATGTGATAATTACCTGTTTACAATATGGGATTTTACTTTTCTGTTACCCATGTGATAATTACCTGTTTACAATATGGGATTTTACTTTTCTGTTACCCATGTGATAATGATTTATTGGTTACTTGTGTTTGTGTTTTTCAGTGACCCATGTGATCATCATCTGTTAGCAACATGTGATCGTGTGCCTGTCATTGTGTATGACCATGAACCAAGTTCTGTCATTGCTTATTCTCTGAGGTAAACATTTATTATGCCCCCTTGAAAGAAGCAGGGGCATATAACGACTATAGGTTTTGGGGTCAGTAGGTCAAAAAGCTCAAGGTCACAGGTGCCTAAACTTTGAAAATGGTTTCTGCCCAATAACTTGAGAAACACTTGACCAAGAACCTTCAAACTTTGTACCATAATTGGGCTTATAAAATAGATGACCCATATAGTTTTTGGAGTCAGTAGTAGGTCAAAGGTCAAGGTCACAGGGGCCTGAACCTTAAAAATAGTTTCTGCCCTATAACTTTAGAACTACTTGACCAGAACGTTCAAACTTGGTAACATAAGTGGGTTTATAAAGTAATTGTTCCCTATAGAATTTTGGGTCAGTAGGTCAAAGATCAAGGTCACAGGGGCTTGAACCTTGAAAACAGTTTCTGCCCAATAATGTGACAACCATTTGACCCAGAACCTGCAAATTTGGTAGCATAATTGGGTTTGTGAAGTAGATGATTCCTAGTGTTTCAGGCATCAGTAGGTCAAAGGTCAAGGTCGTGAGCCTTAAAATGGTTTCTGCCTGATAACTTGAGAACCACTCAACCTAAAACCTTCAAACTTGAAAGCATGATTGGACGTATGAACAGAAGACCTGTATTGCTTTTGGGGGAGGGGGTCAAGATCACAGTGCTTTGAACCTTCAAAACAGTTTCCACTCAATAACTTGAGAAACGCTTGACCTAATACCTTCAAACTTTAAAGCATGATTGGGCGTAGGAAGTAGATAACCCCTTATATTTATGTCTCCCCTAGGAGACATATTGTTTTTGCCCTGTCCGTCCGTCCGTCCGTACGTCACACTTCATTTCGGAGCAATAACTGGAGAACCATTTCACCTAGAACCTTCAAACTTCATAGGGTTGTAGGGCTCCTGGAGTAGACGACTCCTATTGTTTTTGGGGTCACTCCGTCAAAGGTCAAGGTCACAGGGGCCTGAACATTGAAAACCATTTCCGATCAATAACTAGAGAACCACTTGACCCAGAATGTTGAAACTTCATAGGATGATTGGTCATGAAGAGTAGACGACCCCTATTGATTTTGGGGTCACTCCGTCAAAGGTCAAGGTCACAGGGGCCTGAACATTGAAAACCATTTCCGATCAATAACTAGAGAACCACTTGACCCAGAATGTTGAAACTTCATAGGATGATTGGTCATGAAGAGTAGATGACCCCTATTGATTTTGGGGTCACTCCATCAAAGGTCAAGGTCACAGGGGCCTGAACATTGAAAACCATTTCCGATCAATAACTAGAGAACCACCTAACCTAGAATGTTGAAACTTCATAGGATGATTGGTCATAAAGAATAGATGACCCCTATTGATTTTGGGGTCACTCCATCAAAGGTCAAGGTCACAGGGGCCTAAACATGGAAAACCATTTCCGATCAATAACTTGAGAACCACTTGACCCAGAATGTTGAAACTTCATAGAATGATTGTACATGCAAAGAAGATGACCCCTATCGATTTTGGGGCCACTCCATTAAAGGTCAAGGTCACAGGGGCCTGAACATTGAAAACCATTTCCGGTCAGTTACTTGAGAACCACTTGACCCAGAATGTTGAAACTTAATAGGATGATTGGTCATGCAGAGTAGATGACCCCTAATGATTTTGGGGTCACTCTGTGAAAGGTCAAGGTCACAGGGGCCTGAACATTGAAAACCATTTCCGGTCAGTAACTTGAGAACCACTTGACCCAGAATGATGAAACTTAATAGGATGATTGGTCATGCAGAGTAGATGACCCCTAACGATTTTGGGGTAACTCTGTGAAAGGTCAAGGTCACAGGGGCCTGAACATTGAAAACCATTTCCGGTCAGTAACTTGAGAACCACTTGACCCAGAATGATGAAACTTCATAGGATGAGTGGTCATGCAGAGTAGATGACCCCTAACAATTTTAGGGTCACTCTGTTAAAGGTCAAGGCCACAGGGGCCTGAACATGGAAAACCAGTTCCGATCAATAACTTGAGAACCACTTGACCCAGAATGTTGAAACTTCATAGGATAATAGAACATGCAGAGTAGATGACCCCTATTGATTTTGGGGTCAGTCTATCAAAGGTCAAGGTCACAGGAGCCTGAACAGTGACTTGAGAACCACTAGGCCAAGAGTGTTGAAATTTAGCGGGATGACTGGACATGCCAAGTAGATGATCCCTATTGCAGCTAACCATCAGTGTCTCTTTGACTTTCGCTCCTAACCCCTATTGACTTCTTGCCTATAGGACTTTGCATTGGGGGAGACATGCGCTTTTTTACAAAAGCATTTTCTAGGTTTTTTTAGCATAAAAAATGTACTGTGTAAAAATGCTTGAAAAAATGTTACATATACATGTTAATAAGTTTATACTATTAAATGTCTTCTATAACAAAATAGAGCTTTTCCAAGTTTTAAGGACATTTTCATTTAAATCTTGAGTATGTTTACATCCTGCTTTAATATATAGATTGTGATATAGTCAAGAAAGAAGTAAAAATCTCTGTCATGTTTCTTCCTTTCCTTCTTATTTTAGTTGCCATGACTACCATATGAAACTTCATGAGATTCAAGCTGCGCAAAGGTAACTATGCAAAATATTGGATGTAGCACAGTTCACTTTTGAGAGGTTTCTAGTTTGAGGGGATTTGTCTGTGGAATGCGTGCTACATAGAAGAAATAATCGTATGCAGTTACCTTTAAACAATTCTGATCTTGTTGATATACCTCATGAAATAACTTTGTTTGTTTGTTTTGGGTTTAATGCCATTTTTATGCCCCCAAAGGTGGGCATATTGAAATCGCACTGTGCGTCCGTGTAAATTCTTGTCCAGGCTGTAACTCTGCCATCCATAAAAGGATTTTGAAATAACTCAGCATAAATGTTCACCTAAATGAGACAACTTGACATGCGCAAGACCCAGACCCCTAGCTCCAAGGTCAAGGTCACACTTAGAGGTCAAAGTTTAACAGGGTCTATTTCATGTCCGGACCATAACTCTGCCATCCATGAAGGGATTTTAAAGGCGTATGCTAGAATTCCCTGTATATGAGATGGGCGAAAATTTTCCCAATAACAGAATTTCTTTAAACTTTTGATATTGAAGGACAATCATCTAAGAAACAAAAAAATGCAATAAAAATCATAGGTCACCGGATTCGAAAAAGAGTTATCTGCCCTTGAAAACGTCATTTTTGGGGGAAATGCCGTTTTCAAGGGCAGATAACTCTTTTTCGATACCGGTGACCTATGATTTTTATTGCATTTTTTAGTTTCTTAGATGATTGTCCTTCAATATCCAAAGTTTGAAGAAATTCTGTTATTGGGAAAATTTTCGCACCAAATTCTAGCATACGTCCTTAAAATAACTTTGGATAAATGTTTACCATAATGAGATAATTTGTCATGCGCAAGACTCAGACCCCTAGCTCCAAGGTCAAGGTCACACTTAGAAGGTTAACAGGGTCGGTTTCTTGTCCGGTCAATAACTCTGCCATTCAACAAGGGATTTTAAAATTACTTGGCACAAATGTTCCCTATAATGAGTTGATATGTCATACGCTAGACCCAGACCCATAGCTCCAAGGCAGGGCTCCAGATAAGATGCGTATTAGCGTAAATTACGCTTTGAAATAATGCATATACGCATGTGCGATCATTTTTAAGTGTATAAAAATGTATAAGAAGTTACAGAAACTCCTGCAATGACTTTTTACTAGCGTAAACAAAATCTGAATCATCTAAAGGCTTTAGGTAACAAAGCACGGTCAGCATTAATTCTCCCACACAGAACGTACACACGCATTGAATGGTACTTTATAAGTTAAACTATATCATATACCCAATGCATTCGTAAATCAAATAGTTGGGAAACAATATTGATGGTACGATAGTGTATTTTAAAGCGGTGTCGATTTAAAATATCAACCTCCGGTGTAGAGTAAACAACAAAATGTCTCTTTCTAAGATTGTAAAAAGTGAACAAACACTATGCATCTTTAAACCAACAAGAACATTTTGTGTTCGCTCTATATCTCATAAACCTCTTGAAGGATTTTCATGAAAAATATCAACCTCCGGTGTAGAGTAAACAACAAAATGTCTCTTTCTAAGATTGTAAAAAGTGAACAAACACTATGCATCTTTAAACCAACAAGAACGATCATTAAAATATATTTAAAGCTATATTGAGTATTCTATTGGATTCAGTAGCGGTGTTTTAAGCCAAGGGAGAACAAAAAGCAAGAACTTGAATGTTGAATTGAAACTGAACTGCAAACAAATTCATGGGTGTTACACCAAATTAATAAATATGTTATAAAACCGTTTTCTTTTTTTTCACATTTACAAATTTTCAGGAGTAAAATTACTCCTAGTAAATTTCAGACTACCATTTTACTCATTCACAAAAATTATGATGAGTAAATACTCATAGGCCAAAAAAATTATCTGGAGCCCTGCTCCAAGGACAAAGTTACCTTTGGAGAACTTCTTTTTTTTATCTGGTCACAAAACGATTCATACGTAAACTATTATGGTGTAGATATGTGCTCTCCCTATTGAGCTAAGCGTGCTGGCTCATGGAATAACCACATAACCTATGTAGTCCCCTGCCACGAGTGGTGGGGGGTTATAGGAATTGTCTCCATCTGTCCTTCCATCCTTCCGTAACATTTTGTGTTCGCTCTATATCTCATAAACTCTTGAAGGATTTTCATGAAACTTGGGTCAAATGATAACATTATCAAGATGATATGCAGAACCCATGAGTCAGCCATGTCGGCTCAAGGTCAAGGTCACAACTCGAGGTCAAAGTTTGAGCCTTCCATTTCGTGTCCGCTCTGTATCTCCTAAACCCCTTGAAGGATAATCATGGAACTTTGGTCAAATGATCACCTCATCAAGATGATGTGCAGAGCCCATGAGACAGCCATGTCGGCTCAAGGTCAAGGTCACAGCTCGTGGTCAAAGGTTTGAGCCTTCCATTTCGTGTCCGCTATGTATCTCCTAAACCCCTTGAAGGATAATCATGAAACTTGGATCAAATGATCACCTCATCAAGACGATGTGCAGAACCCATGAGTCAGCCATGTCGGTTCAAGGTCAAGTTCACAACTCAAGGTCAAAGGTTTGAGCTTTCTATTTTGTGTCCACTCTGTATCTCCTAAACCCCTTGAAGGATAATCATGGACTTTGGGTCAAATGGTCGCCTCATCTGAATGATGTGCAGAGCCCATGAGACAGCCATGTCGGCTCAAGGTCAAAGGTTTGAGCCTTCCATTTTGTGTCTGCACTGTATCTCCTAAACCCCTTGAAAGATAATCATGAAACTTGAATCAAATGATCACCTCATCAAGACGATGTGCAGAACCCATGAGTCAGCCATGGTGGCTCAAGGTCAAGGTCACAACTCAAGGTCGAAGGTTTGAGCCACTATCAATAACAGCAGCGGGGGATATAGCTGTCTTTTAGACTGCCTTGTATTTACAGTGACAGTGAATCCAGATAATCATGATGTAAGTCAGATTGCCTGAAATTGCTAGGTTTTCACTAATAATATATAAATGTTATACCTAAAAGTATTTTAGTATATATGACATGTTTAGATAGTTGAAATGTATTTATTCTTTTCCAGAAGCAGTAAAGCAGAGACTGAGAATGTAGATAGATTGTCAAAAGATGAACAGACAGGATTAGGTAGAGATTACTTGATTTTTATCCTGAAGAATTTATACTTCTTTTTGGTAAAAAGTTAAATGTGAAGCAGTGGCTGAGTGGTCCCTGACCTCCAATCACTTGTTCCTCACTGCTTTAGGTTTGAAACCTTGCTTAAATAGGTCAGCTTGTTTAAGGAAGATCTGTGGTTATACCCAGGTGCCTGCCTGTGCAAGGGGCACCTTGGATCTTCTACCTGGATCAAAAGCTGGAAAGTCACCATATGACCTATAATTGAATTGGTGGGATGTTAAACCCAGCAAAAAGAGTAAGTGTGAAGCTCATTACAGTACAGTACTATTATGCCAGTTAGTATGTCATTGATATAAAACATACATTATTTGGACCTTCAGTATTTCAATACTGTTTTCAGGAATGGTATTGAATTGTAACAGGAATGGTATTGAATTGTAACAGGAATGGTATTGAATTGTAACAGGAATGGTATTGAATTGTAACAGGAATGGTATTGAATTGTAACAACTTGACTAAGAATTGGTAGGATTGCATTATTTTATTTCCAATTCTGAATGGTTAGACTGTAAGACTAGGCTATAAAACTATCTCTGCCATTCCTTTCTAATGGAAAGTTGTTGTTTTAATATACATAGATATAAATAATACTAATACAAAATATAGGACCTCTGCTAGACTATTGGACCACAAGGCATAGTTGAAATAGTGTTGTCAGCAAATGTTAAAACACCAAAATAGAACAAATAACTATTTCAGCAAAGAGGCCTTCATCAAGCAAGTTGTCATTCTTTAAGGGCACTGGTAAAGAGACTGTGAGTAGGCCAGACACTCCTGACTCTGTTAGATTCCTGAATAAAGTGGATAACACCATACTAGAAAGTCCTCAAGGTGAGTAGGCCAGTCACTCCTGATTCTGTTAGATTCCTGAATAAAGTGGATAACACCATACTAGAAAGTCCTCAAGGTGAGTAGGCCAGACACTCCTGACTCTGTTAGATTCTTGAATAAAGTGGATAACACCATACTAGAAAGTCCTCAAGGTCAGTAGGCCAGTCACTCCTGATTCTGTTAGATTCCTGAATAAAGTGGATAACACCATACTAGAAAGTCCTCGAGGTGAGTAGGCCAGTCACTCCTGATTCTGTTAGATTCTTGAATAAAGTGGATAACACCATACTAGAAAGTCCTCGAGGTAAGTAGGCCAGTCACTCCTGATTCTGTTAGATTCTTGAATAAAGTGGATAACACCATACTAGAAAGTCCTCGAGGTGAGTAGGCCAGACACTCCTGACTCTGTTAGATTCCTGAATAAAGTGGATAACACCATACTAGAAAGTCCTCAAGGTGAGTAGGCCAGACACTCCTGATTCTGTTAGATTCCTGAATAAAGTGGATAACACCATACTAGAAAGTCCTCAAGGTGAGTAGGCCAGTCACTCCTGATTCTGTTAGATTCTTGAATAAAATGGATAACACCATACTAAAAGTCCTCAAGGTGAGTAGCCAGACACTCCTGATCTGTTAGATTCCTGAATAAAGTGGATAACACCATACTAGAAAGTCCTCAAGGTAAGTAGGCCAGTCACTCCTGATTCTGTTAGATTCTTGAATAAAGTGGATAACACCATACTAGAAAGTCCTCAAGGTGAGTAGGCCAGTCACTCCTGATTCTGTTAGATTCCTGAATAAAGTGGATAACACCATACTAGAAAGTCCTCAAGGTAAGTAGGCCAGTCACTCCTGATTCTGTTAGATTCCTGAATAAAGTGGATAACACCATACTAGAAAGTCCTCAAGGTGAGTAGGCCAGTCACTCCTGATTCTGTTAGATTCCTGAATAAAGTGGATAACACCATACTAGAAAGTCCTCAAGGTGAGTAGGCCAGTCACTCCTGATTCTGTTAGATTCCTGAATAAAGTGGATAACACCATACTAGAAAGTCCTCAAGGTGAGTAGGCCAGTCACTCCTGATTCTGTTAGATTCCTGAATAAAGTGGATAACACCATACTAGAAAGTCCTCAAGGTGAGTAGGCCAGTCACTCCTGATTCTGTTAGATTCCTGAATAAAGTGGATAACACCATACTAGAAAGTCCTCGAGGTGAGTAGGCCAGTCACTCCTGATTCTGTTAGATTCCTGAATAAAGTGGATAACACCATACTAGAAAGTCCTCGAGGTGAGTAGGCCAGTCACTCCTGATTCTGTTAGATTCCTGAATAAAGTGGATAACACCATACTAGAAAGTCCTCGAGGTGAGTAGGCCAGACACTCCTGATTCTGTTAGATTCCTGAATAAAGTGGATAACACCATACTAGAAAGTCCTCGAGGTGAGTAGGCCAGACACTTCTGATTCTGTTAGATTCCTGAATAAAGTGGATAACACCATACTAGAAAGTCCTCGAGGTGAGTAGGCCAGACACTCCTGATTCTGTTAGATTCTTGAATAAAGTGGATAACACCATACTTGAAAGTCCTCAAGGTCAGTAGGCCAGTCGCTCCTGATTCTGTTAGATTCTTGAATAAAGTGGATAACACCATACTTGAAAGTCCTCAAGGTGAGTAGGCCAGTCGCTCCTGATTCTGTTAGATTCCTGAATAAAGTGGATAACACCATACTAGAAAGTCCTCAAGGTGAGTAGGCCAGACGCTCCTGATTCTGTTAGATTCTTGAATAAAGTGGATAACACCATACTAGAAAGTCCTCAAGGTGAGTAGGCCAGACACTCCTGATTCTGTTAGATTCCTGAACAAAGTGGATAACACCATACTAGAAAGTCCTCAAGGTGAGTAGGCCAGTCACTCCTGATTCTGTTAGATTCCTGAACAAAGTGGATAACACCATACTAGAAAGTCCTCAAGGTGAGTAGGCCAGTCACTCCTGATTCTGTTAGATTCCTGAATAAAGTGGATAACACCATACTAGAAAGTCCTCAAGGTGAATAGGCCAGTCACTCCTGATTCTGTTAGATTCCTGAATAAAGTGGATAACAGCATACTAGAAAGTCCTCAAGGTAAGTAGGCCAGTCACTCCTGATTCTGTTAGATTCCTGAATAAAGTGGATAACACCATACTAGAAAGTCCTCAAGGTGAGTAGGCCAGTCACTCCTGATCTGTTAGATTCTTGAATAAAGTGGATAACACCATACTAGAAAGTCCTCAAGGTGAGTAGGCAGACACTCCTGATTCTGTTAGATTCCTGAATAAAGTTGATAACACCAATACTAGAAAGTCCTCAAGGTAAGTAGGCCAGACACTCTGATTCTGTTAGATTCCTGAATAAAGTGGATAACACCATACTAGAAAGTCCTCAGGTGAATAGGCCAGTCACTCCTGATTCTGTTAGATTCCTGAATAAAGTGGATAACACCATACTAGAAAGTCCTCGAGGTGAGTAGGCCAGTCACTCCTGATTCTGTTAGATTCTTGAATAAAGTGGATAACACCATACTAGAAAGTCCTCGAGGTGAGTAGGCCAGTCACTCCTGATTCTGTTAGATTCCTGAATAAAGTGGATAACACCATACTAGAAAGTCCTCAAGGTGAATAGGCCAGTCACTCCTGATTCTGTTAGATTCCTGAATAAAGTGGATAAACACCATACTAGAAAGTCCTCGAGGTGAATAGGCCAGTCACTCCTGATTCTGTTAGATTCTTGAATAAAGTGGATAACACCATACTAGAAAGTCCTCGAGGTGAGTAGGCCAGTCACTCCTGATTCTGTTAGATTCCTGAATAAAGTGGATAACACCATACTAGAAAGTCCTCGAGGTGAGTAGGCCAGTCACTCCTGATTCTGTTAATTCCTGAATAAAGTGGATAACACCATACTAGAAAGTCCTCGAGGTGAGTAGGCCATCACTCCTGATTCTGTTAGATTCCTGAATAAAGTGGATAACACCATACTAGAAAGTCCTCGAGGTGAGTAGGCCAGTCACTCCTGATTCTGTTAGATTCCTGAATAAAGTGGATAACACCATACTAAGAAGTCCTCGAGGTGAGTAGGCCAGTCACTCCTGATTCTGTTAGATTCCTGAATAAAGTGGATAACACCATACTAGAAAGTCCTCAAGGTAAGTAGGCCAGACGCTCCTGATTCTGTTAGATTCTTGAATAAAGTGGATAACACCATACTAGAAAGTCCTCGAGGTGAATAGGCCAGTCACTCCTGATTCTGTTAGATTCTTGAATAAAGTGGATAACACCATACTAGAAAGTCCTCGAGGTGAGTAGGCCAGTCACTCCTGATTCTGTTAGATTCTTGAATAAAGTGGATAACACCATACTAGAAAGTCCTCGAGGTGAGTAGGCCAGTCACTCCTGATTCTGTTAGATTCCTGAATAAAGTGGATAACACCATACTAGAAAGTCCTCGAGGTGAGTAGGCCAGTCACTCCTGATTCTGTTAGATTCCTGAATAAAGTGGATAACACCATACTAGAAAGTCCTCAAGGTGAATAGGCCAGTCACTCCTGATTCTGTTAGATTCTTGAATAAAGTGGATAACACCATACTAGAAAGTCCTCGAGGTGAGTAGGCCAGTCACTCCTGATTCTGTTAGATTCCTGAATAAAGTGGATAACACCATACTAGAAAGTCCTCGAGGTGAGTAGGCCAGTCACTCCTGATTCTGTTAGATTCCTGAATAAAGTGGATAACACCATACTAGAAAGTCCTCGAGGTGAGTAGGCCAGTCACTCCTGATTCTGTTAGATTCCTGAATAAAGTGGATAACACCATACTAGAAAGTCCTCAAGGTGAGTAGGCCAGACACTCCTGATTCTGTTAGATTCCTGAATAAAGTGGATAACACCATACTAGAAAGTCCTCAAGGTGAGTAGGCCAGACACTCCTGATTCTGTTAGATTCTTGAATAAAGTGGATAACACCATACTAGAAAGTCCTCAAGGTGAGTAGGCCAGACACCCCTGATTCTGTTAGATTCTTGAATAAAGTTGATAACACCATACTAGAAAGTCCTCAAGGTGAGTAGGCCAGACACTCCTGATTCTGTTAGATTCCTGAATAAAGTGGATAACACCATACTAGAAAGTCCTCAAGGTGAGTAGGCCAGACACTCCTGATTCTGTTAGATTCCTGAATAAAGTGGATAACACCATACTAGAAAGTCCTCAAGGTGAGTAGGCCAGACACTCCTGATTCTGTTAGATTCCTGAATAAAGTGGATAACACCATACTAGAAAGTCCTCAAGGTGAGTAGGCCAGACACTCCTGATTCTGTTAGATTCCTGAATAAAGTGGATAACACCATACTAGAAAGTCCTCAAGGTGAGTAGGCCAGACACTCCTGATTCTGTTAGATTCCTGAATAAAGTGGATAACACCATACTAGAAAGTCCTCAAGGTGAGTAGGCCAGACACTCCTGAATTCTGTTAGATTCCTGAATAAAGTGGATAACACCATACTAGAAAGTCCTCAAGGTGAGTAGGCCAGACACTCCTGATTCTGTAAGATTCCTGAATAAAGTGGATAACACCATACTAGAAAGTCCTCAAGGTGAGTAGGCCAGTCACTCCTGATTCTGTTAGATTCCTGAATAAAGTGGATAACACCATACTAGAAAGTCCTCAAGGTGAATAGGCCAGTCACTCCTGATTCTGTTAGATTCCTGAATAAAGTGGATAACACCATACTAGAAAGTCCTCAAGGTGAATAGGCCAGTCACTCCTGATTCTGTTAGATTCTTGAATAAAGTGGATAACACCATACTAGAAAGTCCTCGAGGTGAATAGGCCAGTCACTCCTGATTCTGTTAGATTCTTGAATAAAGTGGATAACACCATACTAGAAAGTCCTCGAGGTGAGTAGGCCAGTCACTCCTGATTCTGTTAGATTCCTGAATAAAGTGGATAACACCATACTAGAAGTCCTCGAGGTGATAGGCCAGTCACTCCTGATTCTGTTAGATTCCTGAATAAAGTGGATAACACCATACTAGAAAGTCCTCAAGGTGAGTAGGCCAGTCACTCCTGATTCTGTTAGATTCCTGAATAAAGTGGATAACACCATACTAGAAGTCCTCAAGGTGAGTAGGCCAGTCACTCCTGATTCTGTTAGATTCCTGAATAAAGTGGATAACACCATACTAAAAGTCCTCGAGGTGAGTAGGCCAGTCACTCCTGATTCTGTTAGATTCCTGAATAAAGTGGATAACACCATACTAGAAAGTCCTCGAGGTGAGTAGCCAGTCACTCCTGATTCTGTTAGATTCCTGAATAAAGTGGATAACACCATACTAGAAAGTCCTCGAGGTGAGTAGGCCAGTCACTCCTGATTCTGTTAGATTCCTGAATAAAGTGGATAACACCATACTAGAAAGTCCTCGAGGTGAGTAGGCCAGACGCTCCTGATTCTGTTAGATTCCTGAATAAAGTGGATAACACCATACTAGAAAGTCCTCAAGGTGAGTAGGCCAGTCACTCCTGATTCTGTTAGATTCCTGAATAAAGTGGATAACACCATACTAGAAAGTCCTCAAGGTGAGTAGGCCAGTCACTCCTGATTCTGTTAGATTCCTGAATAAAGTGGATAACACCATACTAGAAAGTCCTCAAGGTGAGTAGGCCAGTCACTCCTGATTCTGTTAGATTCCTGAATAAAGTGGATAACACCATACTTGAAAGTCCTCAAGGTGAATAGGCCAGTCACTCCTGATTCTGTTAGATTCTTGAATAAAGTGGATAACACCATACTTGAAAGTCCTCAAGGTGAGTAGGCCAGTCACTCCTGATTCTGTTAGATTCCTGAATAAAGTGGATAACACCATACTAGAAAGTCCTCAAGGTGAGTAGGCCAGACGCTCCTGATTCTGTTAGATTCCTGAATAAAGTGGATAACACCATACTAGAAAGTCCTCAAGGTGAGTAGGCCAGACGCTCCTGATTCTGTTAGATTCCTGAATAAAGTGGATAACACCATACTAGAAAGTCCTCAAGGTGAGTAGGCCAGACACCCCTGATTCTGTTAGATTCTTGAATAAAGTGGATAACACCATACTAGAAAGTCCTCAAGGTGAGTAGGCCAGACACTCCTGATTCTGTTAGATTCCTGAATAAAGTGGATAACACCATACTAGAAAGTCCTCAAGGTGAGTAGGCCAGACACTCCTGATTCTGTTAGATTCCTGAATAAAGTGGATAACACCATACTAGAAAGTCCTCAAGGTGAGTAGGCCAGACACTCCTGATTCTGTTAGATTCCTGAATAAAGTGGATAACACCATACTAGAAAGTCCTCAAGGTGAGTAGGCCAGACACTCCTGATTCTGTTAGATTCCTGAATAAAGTGGATTAAACCATACTAGAAAGTCCTCAAGGTGAGTAGGCCAGACACTCCTGATTCTGTTAGATTCCTGAATAAAGTGGATAACACCATACTAGAAAGTCCTCAAGGTGAGTAGGCCAGTCACTCCTGATTCTGTTAGATTCCTGAATAAAGTGGATAACACCATACTAGAAAGTCCTCAAGGTGAGTAGGCCAGACGCTCCTGATTCTGTTAGATTCCTGAATAAAGTGGATAACACCATACTAGAAAGTCCTCAAGGTGAGTAGGCCAGACGCTCCTGACTCTGTTAGATTCTTGAATAAAGTGGATAACACCATACTAGAAAGTCCTCAAGGTGAGTAGGCCAGACGCTCCTGACTCTGTTAGATTCTTGAATAAAGTGGATAACACCATACTAGAAAGTCCTCAAGGTGAGTAGGCCAGACACTCCTGACTCTGTTAGATTCTTGAATAAAGTGGATAACACCATACTAGAAAGTCCTCAAGGTGAGTAGGCCAGACACTCCTGACTCTGTTAGATTCTTGAATAAAGTGGATAACACCATACTAGAAAGTCCTCAAGGTAAGTAGGCCAGTCACTCCTGACTCTGTTAGATTCTTGAATAAAGTGGATAACACCATACTAGAAAGTCCTTGAGGCGAGTAGGCCAGTCACTCCTGATTCTGTTAGATTTTTTAATAAAGTGGATAACACCATACTAGAAAGTCCTCAAGGTGAGTAGGCCAGACACTCCTGTTAGATTCCTGAATAAAGTGGATAACACCATACTAGAAAGTCCTCAAGGTGAGTAGGCCAGACACTCCTGATTCTGTTAGATTCTTGAATAAAGTGGATAACACCATACTAGAAAGTCCTCAAGGTAAGTAGGCCAGTCACTCCTGATTCTGTTAGATTCTTGAATAAAGTGGATAACACCATACTAGAAAGTCCTCAAGGTGAGTAGGCCAGACACTCCTGATTCTGTTAGATTCTTGAATAAAGTGGATAACACCATACTAGAAAGTCCTCAAGGTGAGTAGGCCAGTCACTCCTGATTCTGTTAGATTCTTGAATAAAGTGGATAACACCATACTAGAAAGTCCTCAAGGTAAGTAGGCCAGTCACTCCTGATTCTGTTAGATTCTTGAATAAAATGGATAACACCATACTAGAAAGTCCTCAAGGTGAGTAGGCCAGACACTCCTGATTCTGTTAGATTCTTGAATAAAGTGGATAACACCATACTAGAAAGTCCTCAAGGTGAATAGGCCAGTCACTCCTGATTCTGTTAGATTCTTGAATAAAGTGGATAACACCATACTTGAAAGTCCTCAAGGTAAGTAGGCCAGACACTCCTGATTCTGTTAGATTCTTGAATAAAGTGGATAACACCATACTAGAAAGTCCTCAAGGTAAGTAGGCCAGTCACTCCTGATTCTGTTAGATTCCTGAATAAAGTGGATAACACCATACTAGAAAGTCCTCAAGGTAAGTAGGCCAGACACTCCTGATTCTGTTAGATTCTTGAATAAAGTGGATAACACCATACTAGAAAGTCCTCAAGGTAAGTAGGCCAGACACTCCTGATTCTGTTAGATTCTTGAATAAAGTGGATAACACCATACTAGAAAGTCCTCAAGGTGAGTAGGCCAGTCACTCCTGATTTTGTTAGATTCCTGAATAAAGTTGATAACACCATACTAGAAAGTCCTCAAGGTAAGTAGGCCAGACACCCCTGATTCTGTTAGATTCCTAAATCTGTTAGAGTACTGATTGCCCCTTTGATAGGTTTTTGATGTAATTGATTTTGTTAGACGCCATGTAATGATTATTGAGATCCCCATCACATTAAAAATTGGAAATGTCTATTTACTTGATCACTGAAACTAAAAATTTTAGTCAAAAGTCTTTTGATATAGATAATGAAATCTTGAATAAGATTGTAGATGACTTAATTGCCTTTGCCTGGAAAAAAAGAAAATTTACCCCAGATATGTCCAGTTTTATGAACAAATGGAAAAAACATGGCTCTCTGAATTGAAGGTCTTCTTTTTGCTTATACATGTAGTAAATAGAAAGTGTCTGTTCATCCAGTAATCGGACACCTAGTCTCTGTCTTAGGCATCTGGTAAATTATCAGTTAAGTTATGTGGACTTTCAAATGAAAGTCCTGAAGACATGTAGGCCAGACATTCTAGTATAGTGTTATCCACTTTATTCAGGAATCTAACAGAATCAAGAATGTCACATTTAATTTCAATGTTAGAAGTAGTGATTATTTTTTTGGAAACAAAATGATATTTAGGCACATAGGCATCCGGTTACCAACTTGTACACAAATAAGGCATCGGTCAGTATTGGACAACTGCAGAATATATAGAAACACTATTCTATGTTAAGAATATGACTCAGGACTTTCTAAGTAAATTTTATTTCTGTGACACAACTGAAGGTGGAGATTCCTCACAGAAAGATACATTCTATTACAATTCAGACAATGAACAGATACTGTGTGTATTCTCCTGAGAATTTTTTTTAGGTTTCATGCGGCTTCATGACAATGGAAATGTAGACTTAAATAAAGTGACTTAAATATATTAATGTCTGACTTGTCTTTTTTACCATCAACTTTGGTTTCATTGCACTGCATATTCCTCAAGAAGTCCACTTCAACTGCTATAATGACATTTCTATGGACCTTCAAGAACCTTTGATATTTCCAAACCTATTTCTTTTTACAGTCATAAGCTGTATGGCCAGGTTTGTTTTTAATTCTCCGCCATGGCGGAGGGATTATAGGAATGGTCTGCGTCCGTCCTTCCGTCCGTAACAAAATCGTGTCCGGTCCATATCTCCTAAACCCCTTGAAGGATTTTCATGAAACTTGGGTCAAACGATCACCTCATCAAGACGATGTGCAGAACCTATGAGTCAGCCTTGTCGGTTCAAGGTCAAGGTCACAACTCAAGGTCAAAGGTTTGAGCCTTCCATTTTGTGTCCACTCTATATCTCCTAAACCCCTTGAAGGAATTTTATAAAACTTGGGTCAAATGATCACCTCATCAAGACGATGTGCAGAACCCATGAGTCAGCCATTCCGGCTCAAGGTCAAGGACACAACTCAAGGTCAAAGGTTTGAGCCTTCCATTTTGTGTCCGCTCTATATCTCTTAAATCCCTTGAAGGAATTTTATAAAACTTGGGTCAAATGATCACCTCATCAAGACGATGTGCAGAACCCATGATTCAGTCATGCCGGCTCAAGGTCAAGGTTACAACTTAGGGTCAAAGGTTTGAGCCTTCCATTTTGTGTCCGCTCTATATCTCCTAAACCCCTTGAAGGATTTTCATCAAACTTGGGTCAAACGATCACCTCATCAAGGTGATGTGCAGAACTTATGAGTCAGCCATGTCGGCTCAAGGTCAAGGTCACAACTGAAGGTCAAAGGTTTGAGCCTTCCATTTCGTGTCCACTCTATATCTCCTTAACCGCTTAAAGGAATTTTATGAAACTTGGGTCAAATGATTACCTCATCAGAACGATGTGCAGAAATTATGAGTCAACCATGCCAGCTCAAGGTCAAGGTCTCAACTAAGGGTCGAAGGTTTGAGCCTTCCATTTGGTGTCCACTCTGTATCTCCTTAACCCCTTAAAGGATTTTCATCAAACTTGGATTAAATGATCACCTCATCAAGAACTCATGAGTCAGCCATGTCAACTCAAGGTCAAGGTCACAACTGAAGGTCTAAGGTTTCAGCTCTGTATCTAAACCCCTTGAAGGATTTTCATGAAACTTTGGTCAAATGATCACCTCATCAAGACGTTGTGCAGAATTTATGAGTCAGCCATGTCAGTTCAAGGTCAAGGTCACAGCTAAAATCAAAGGTTTACCCTTTCACTATCCATAGCAGTGGCGGGGGATTTAGCTGTATTTCAGACTGCCTTGTATATGTTAATTTAAAGACCTTTCCAAAATACATGTATTATAGGTTTATTCACTTTCTAGATAATTATTATAACAATAAAGATACAAACATATGAACATTTTATTGCATAAAGTTTCTCGAAGAGTTACACGCCTGACCTTATAAAAACAGTAGAGAATTTATTTCAGATGAGATGGACTTTACCATGATTTTACCGAGTGGGACAGACAGCAATGATAAATCTAAGACTGGAAAACAGGCTATAAATCATCATATAGAACTTCGTAAGTACCATCTCATAGAAATATATAAGCTGTATAAATATATAATTGTTAGTATTGTCTTATAGAATTACATTTCTTGTAAGTATTGCGTGAGAGCTGTTACACATTTCATTATCTCTCATGAACAGGCTCAATCAAACCGAGTCTGCTATTACCGTATAAGTACTTTTTTCTGCGGTAACTTTTTTTCTGTGGAAGACAATAAGACCGCAGATTTAAAATCCGTAGAAAATTTTGTCCTGATATGCTGTGATACCGATGATACAAGCTGCCATTATAATCCGGTTAAGTATAAGACAATGTCCGATAACGTTACCTGCTTTTGTCCCACAAGGCCGACAAAGCAAGTTGAAAAATTAGTAGTAACTGTAATATAATAGAACAGTTTTATAATTGTTTTGTTGTTGAATAAACTGTAATGAAAAAAGATCGAATTTGTTTTGATTTTCGTTCACCCTTGAGCAGTTAGCTGTCAGTTTCAGTTTTCTTACATTATGTGACAAACACAATCCATTGTATCCTTTGTGTCTATTGTTAACCGAGTCGTGTGGCAATGGTCATATTTACCGTTATTTGTATGGGTCTTGAAAAAGGCGTGATTAACAAAAATTATCATACCGTTTCAATGCACAGATAAGAATGTTTGCAAAATATAGATTCAGGCATTTTTTGTGTCTATTTGGCATGAATGTATTTATAAAATGACTGTTTCTGTTTGCGTTTAACACGCAACATTATGTGATGATGACGATGTTACATCAGTATCCATCAATTTTTATTTTCAAACCGGAAGCCAACATTACTGTCAAAATAACAATAAAATATGTACCTGTCTATTTGAAATTAATGAAACAACCAGTGAATATAAAACTGCAGAAATAAATCCCATCAAGGTGAGAAGGAAGACACCGCAGAAATATGGTAGGCAGAAATTTAATACCACCTCATTTTTGAAAAAATCGCAGAATATCAAGCCTGCGGAAAAAAGTACTTATACGGTATGTTACTTGGTTGCGTTCTGTGCTTCCAAAGGATCTTCTTACAGATTTTATTGACAATGTGAAGCTTAAGCCTTAAGTAGCCACAGAAAGTTCCTTTCAAACTCAGTGTCATCATTGTATTGTCATTAGCTCACATGGGGGTGGGCTTTAGTGATCACTCACTATCTGCTCAACATCATCTCTGTTTGTCTGTCCACACTTTGGTTATAAGTTAATGAAACTTGGCCTGGTTGTTCTTTGAATGGTCCTCTACTTAATTGTTCTACCAAGTTTGCAACTGGGGTCAAAATTTGCCCTGCCCTGGAGCTCTCTTATCAGTCCCCTATAGGAATGCCCTCTGTCTGTCCGAGCTTATATTTGCATACTTAGGTGGCTGTAGGAACAATAGGTAATTGTACTTTTTCTTTGATGTCATTTATTTTATTACTCGAAATAAAAGACAAATAAATCCCGTGCAATTTACACATATTTATTTCTATAATATATAGTTCTATATCATAATCATAATACAACGAGATGTATATAATGCACTGCATAATATCACACGACTAACTTTAACGTACACTATCAACGAACAGTAATTAAACTAAGGTTGGAATGAATTGGCCGCTCAAAAAATTTACAGAGAAACATCGCTGGCTAGCCACAGCGCATGTAATTGACCGAAAGGAGAACAGACGTGTTGTAGACGCCAATGATGAATAAATTTGTATCAGTCCCTGGTACTAAACCCGCAAAAGTATCATACTAACGCAACGCAAACGCAATAACGCAGTGTTAAACGGTCCAGATTACCGCAAATGACTGTCGAATTAAAGATTCCATCCATCGCTGGCTAACCTCAGCGCATGGATAAAAACCTCAACCCGCACCACTGTACGGCAAAGCCAGCACTGCAACGCAATATTGGAATTACCAAGTACTAAGGGCAAAACCAATGACGCAATACTCCTGTGCAAATAGTGTATGATACATCTCCCAATTAGTGTTCTGATCAAAGGTCAGCCTACCCTGACGGCTGCCCTGTCACGAGAAGTAAGACCCTAATCAGATTTAAAATTTAGAAAATACAGACACGCCTGATCACCTCTCAGAAGATAGAAGAGCGACATATTTTAAATTATAGATATATCTTAAAATAATTTCTTAGATATATTGTCCATTGTTTACTCCTTAAAGTTTCACAAATCAAACACACTTGCACTTATGAAGTAAACCTGTCTTTTGAATTAAAGTAATTAAAGCCGCAGTAACATAAACATTTACAAATGAAACTGTATATGTGTCCATATAACATCACTGAACTGATAAGAGAACAATAAAACACTGATCTATTTATACATCATATAAATCACTGCTACTGAATAGCAAAACGTTTATATTTTAAGTCCCAGCTCACAATTCAACGTCATTTAAACATCCCAGCTGGGTCGACTTGTTCTCATTGCAGTGCTCATACATCTCTCCACACAGAAAATACATGAGTAGTAACTTCAGTACAGCTACCTGTAAACAGATAAACTACGAAAAGCAGTAACTTTGTCAGAACTGATCCAGACAATCAATATTTACATCTTATATTAACAGAATAGCCTGGAAGCTTTAACAATGTTAGAGAATATTCTCATATCTAAAATATTCATATACAAAATTGTTTCTGGGGTGTGGCGGGTGGGTAAAGTTTTCTTGTGTTGAGAGCGACGCGTCGATATCTGACTGAGAAAAGTGCACGGGATTTATGTGCTTATATACTGTAGCGACTTTAGCCCGTTCGTAAACAGCAGAGCGGGAACCAACGTGAGACAGCGAATGCAACGATAAAGCCCGAGAATAACCAAATGCATAGCAACCGATAATGTTCGTCATATCAAGACAGATGACAATTTCTCCGAAAAATAAATTGAATTATTTTAAAGGAAAATAATTTTTATTATTTTATTACTCGAAATAAAAGACAAATAAATCCCGTGCAATTTACACATATTTATTTCTATAATATATAGTTCTATATCATAATCATAATACAACGAGATGTATATAATGCACTGCATAATATCACACGACTAACTTTAACGTACACTATCAACGAACAGTAATTAAACTAAGGTTGGAATGAATTGGCCGCTCAAAAAATTTACAGAGAAACATCGCTGGCTAGCCACAGCGCATGTAATTGACCGAAAGGAGAACAGACGTGTTGTAGACGCCAATGATGAATAAATTTGTATCAGTCCCTGGTACTAAACCCGCAAAAGTATCATACTAACGCAACGCAAACGCAATAACGCAGTATTAAACGGTCCAGATTACCGCAAATGACTGTCGAATTAAAGATTCCATCCATCGCTGGCTAACCTCAGCGCATGGATAAAAACCTCAACCCGCACCACTGTACGGCAAAGCCAGCACTGCAACGCAATATTGGAATTACCAAGTACTAAGGGCAAAACCAATGACGCAATACTCCTGTGCAAATAGTGTATGATACATCTCCCAATTAGTGTTCTGATCAAAGGTCAGCCTACCCTGACGGCTGCCCTGTCACGAGAAGTAAGACCCTAATCAGATTTAAAATTTAGAAAATACAGACACGCCTGATCACCTCTCGGCCGATAAAATTTCATGGCCACAATAAATTGCCTAATTTTACCCCAAATTCTTATCGAGCAGCGGGGCTGTTTTTAATAATCGAATCCCTGATATTATCTAAATAAAACTCAAGTCCAACATCGTTCAGGTGAACACCGTCAGAACGAAAAAATGCCGTTTTCGCATCGATATCTGGTCTGACGGCATCACTTCTGCCTGACAAAGCGACCAGCTGAGAACCTATTCTGTTCACCCGTTTACGTTTATTGTCTACTGATAGCCATGTGCCTGATGCTTTAGCCCAGACCTGCCGTTGCAAAATATCCACCCATATAATGACAATGTCTGGGAATGCGTCACGAAGATACGTCACTTCCGTCCGAATGATATCTTTCAGCTCTAATATTGACAAATCAACCAAATCATTGCCACCTAAGTTTAAAATAAGTATCTTAGGAGATGAAGAAAACAGCACCTGCTGTTGAATGGAGTGGTGAAAGGACGTCCATCGTAGACCACGTATACCCCACCATGTTATTGTTATGTCCCTCAGGCGAAGATTTGGTTTGCCAGTGTCCTTCGCACGCTTGCCTGCCCAATACGGAATAGAGTCGCCCAGGACCCAAACATCTAAACAAATACAAATTCGAATTACTTTACACACCAAATTGCATTTACCTTCCCTGGCATTAATGAAACGTTTAAGAGTTTGTTTATAAATGGCTGTCCCATCCATTGTTATGAGCTTAAATATATCAGTTTCTTATTAAAAATTCTACTTCCGATACTTTACACAAAATTTTATTTTTAACCGAGGCTTTAAGCCTTTCAAGGCTAATTATTGACGAATATATAGTCCAAGTTTCATTATTACCGACGAAGGATAACCTTGAATGGCTAAATCTGTAGCCCTGCCAATTCTAAAACTATGTGACTTGTATCGAGCATCGGAAAATCGGGACCCACTGATACATTTCGTTAATACAGCAGAAAATTGCGTTCTTGTGACGGGTGCGCCATCTTTATGACAAAACAGAGGACCTTGAATACATGGCCTGCAGGATAAGAATTCCGTTAATCTGCGGACAGGACAAAATCTGCCTCTTCTCTTGGTATTTTTAACATGAATGGCGGTCCTCTTTGATTCGTTTTAAAACGACGAAGCTGAATTTTTGCGTACCTATTGCAATAAGTAAATGATAAATCAGACACGTGGATCGCACTTTCTACTTGAAATTTGGACGGCGCTACAAGTTCACTGACCCGGAACAAACCGAAGTAAGCCAATATGAATAATGACGTGAATAATTTACTCTCGTAAATGTCATAACAAAACTGTGGAAGACAGTCGCATACCGCCTCTAAAACCTGTTTAGTCAGTGGAGCCCGATTATCCTGGCTAGTACGGCTTCTACGGCAGCCTTCTAACAGTTTACTTATTATGAAAACCTTAGATATCTCATGAAATCCCTGAGTTTATGATAATAGTTTATTCCAGCTACATAAGTTGTAATAGTCTTAGGTGAACGACCCTTCTCAAAGCAAAACGCCATGAATAAGATAACATGTTGATTTGGTATCGGCCATTGATTTGGGAGATTATGCAACAGTCTGAAACTTTCAAACACATTAACGCTAGTTATGTATGTTGAATGGGAGTTCGCTGCTATTCCTGATCGTAACAGTTGTTCAGCTCTAGACTGAAGACGTTCCAAAGGAATTCTGGGACTTGACATGGGTCGGAGTCCGCCTCTGGAGCCAATTTTCTGAACCTGTCCAACTGAAAACGAGATAAAGCATCACAAATCTCGTTTTTTCGGCCCGGTACGTGATTTGCTTTAATTAAGATGTTAAGTTTAGACAGCGTAGGGTTAGCAATCTTACTAGACACATTACTGCTTCCGATTTTGATGTTGACTGCTCAAAATGTAAACTACTGCCATATTATCGCAATTGAACCTGATCTTCTTATTCACTAAATATTTGCCCCAAATAAACAATGCAACTAAGATTGGGAAGAGTTCTAACACAGTGATATCTGAAGTGATATCCAAATTGTGCCACGACGCTGGCCACTTAGCATGGCACCAGTGACCTTGAAAATAGATGCCAAAGCCTAAATTTTCACCTCCGGCGCTATCGGTGAACAGTTGGACGTCCCGTTCGAGACCCAAAAACGGTCATGAAAAACCGAAATACCATTGAATTTTTTTAGAAATACCAACCACATGGACAGATCCAACTGAATTTCTTTCTTTAGCCTGATATGATGGAAGGGTTTAGTCAGTCCACAAACGGAGTTAATCAAACGACGCGAAAACGGCCTGCCTACCACAATTGCACGACAACAGAAGTTCAGCGAACCAATCAAAGACTGCATTTTTTTTAAAGTAGTTTTTGGACTTGCCAACATGTCCTTTATTTTTTGAATTACCTCTTGTATCTTTGAATTAGGAATCCTGACTAACATATGGTTTGAATCAAGCTCAAGGCCAAGGAATATCAGGCATTCTGTTGGACCTTCTGTTTTATCTTCGGCTAGAGGAACACCAATTTCGGACATTGTATCTCGAAAAACATTTAATGACCTGTTACACAATTCCGTCGTTTTGTCCCCGCCCAGAAAATCATCTAAGTAGTGTAATAATTTGCCAGAATTCAGATTTAACTTAACACAAAATTCTAGAAATCTGGCAAACCGTTCAAAAGTAATACAACTAATAGAAGCCCCAAATGGGAGTGCTTTATCAAAATAGAATTTATCATTGAAGCAAAATCCAAGTAGCTCAAAATCCGAAGGTGTTATGGGTATCAAACGATATGCACTTTTTATATCAGACTTAAAAAGTTTACAGTGACGCCCCAAATCTTGAATCATTTTTACGGCCTCATCAAAACTGGTATATTGTACTGTACACAAAGCTGGGTCTGTATAATCATTGACGGATTCGCCTGGAGGATATGAAAGATGATGGATCATTCTGTACTCTCCAGGGGTTTTCTTTTCGACCAAGCCAACAGGGGAGACAATTAAATTTGGAAGTGGGCGTTCAGTGAAAGGACCAGCTACCCTACCTGCCTCTATTTCTTTCTTTATTTGACTCTGAATTATCTCTGGATTAAGTAAAGTGGAACGGAGATTATTCGAATCACGTGGGGAACGTGGGCCCGAATACTGGATCGGAAAACCATACTTAAAACCATTTAATAGGAATGCCGCCTCAGTTTTATTATAAAATTGTAGATAGTATTCCAACATTGCCAGTTTTATTGGGGAATAAGCCAGACTAAGAGTGTCGAGGTTGCAAGACTCCTGCGTGTTATACTGCGCCCTTAATTTATTTACCGATTTGGCCTCTATTGAAACCACGCCCTCTGTAGGGGCCTCGAAAATTTCTGCCTCGAGATGATCTCTGAAAGGCCGGTGTTTGACCTGTTTGTATATTACCAGCAGATACAGGAGTGGGACAAGTAATCTCTGGATGAGGCCCATTGCATTTCGTGCATATATGTGGGAACCTACAATTGGGCCAAGTACATCTTCCATTATTAAAATCCAGACACGAATACCTCGATTTTGCAACTGATTGAACTTTTGGAGATGATTTAACTTGCATCATACAACGCCACCATAAATCGTTGTTGATATTTGACCATGGTGCAGGGGATATAGCCTGGCGCAAACGAAACTGCTCATCGTAAGTTCTCCAAGCGAACCCCCCTTGACGCAAAGCACACTCCCGAATATTATACATGTAGTGTAATATTCATACACTTTATCGGCATGGTTAGACAAATATATGGAAGAGTAAATAATGAATGCGTTGGTCCACTTTTCAATACAGGTTATTTGATCTTTGCACACTTTTGGAGTCGACACAATATGAAAATCGGCGTCTAATCCAAACACAGAACCTCTACAAAATTCTGACAATTCTACCGCCCCTTGAGCAATAGTGCTAAATTCACATATTCGCCCCTGCATATTTGCTGCTTGAGCGAGGTAGGTTTCATGAGCGGCTAAATCATCGTCTGCTAGACGCATAATAGGCGCCGAATTAAAATTGCTTGCCACGTGGCCATTCGACCTTGCCGCCGATAAATCACTAACCTGAGAGGGTAGAACTGATAGATTTGCATTCTGGTTAGTGACGCCACACCCGTCGCTAAATTACTATTATTACATTGTAAACTGCCTGTTTGCGGAATTATACCAGAAGCATTCATAATTTGTTCAAAGTCGATAAAATTTGACTTACCGGCGTCAGACTGCAACAGGCTCTCGTCTACCAATTCCTCAAGGTCGTCGGCCATGCGCTTTCGCCCCCTGGTTTGCCTGCCTTCTTGCTCATTTCCGGCGTCACGCTGTGCCGGTGCGTCCTGCACGGCGACTGGTTGTTGGTCCCGCTCCTGCCTCGGAAGTGGCGGATTTCGCTGATTCTCGTGCAGCTGCACGTCTGCGCCCCTATTTCTACGCCCCTGGGGATTCCTTTCTCGTAGTTGCCTGTCCTGGCCCGCAACATTTCTTTGCTGGCCTCTCCCGGCTGCATGCTGATGCCTTCGGCGGCCTCGACCACGTGGCATTATCAAGACAGAATTTCAAAATCAAATTCTACGACCAAGTAAGTATTGTTGTCTAAAGTTTTCTTGTGTTGAGAGCGACGCGTCGATATCTGACTGAGAAAAGTGCACGGGATTTATGCGCTTATATACTGTAGCGACTTTAGCCCGTTCGTAAACAGCAGAGCGGGAACCAACGTGAGACAGCGAATGCAACGATAAAGCCCGAGAATAACCAAATGCATAGCAACCGATAATGTTCGTCATATCAAGACAGATGACAATTTCTCCGAAAAATAAATTGAATTATTTTAAAGGAAAATAATTTTTATTATTCTGTAAGCTTTTATGTGGGTATTTTTCTTTTACATGGCTAAAAGAACAATAGAGAGAACAAAAGAGTAGCCACATAAATACCCATATGTAGGAATGTCTGTCCGTCCGCAAATCTGGATCGTGCGATAACTCAAAAAGTATTCAAGCTAGTTTCTTAAAACTTGGTATGTGAATAAAGGTCAATATGTAGATTATTCGTGTACATTACTTATGCTTTTAGGTCAAAGGTCAAGGTCACTATTGAAGGTCAAGTGAAAATTGTTTCTGCTCCATAACTTTTATATGCATTGATGGATTATCTTAGTACTACACACAAACGTTCCCCATGGTGAGAAAATGACATCTATGCTTGTCGATTAAAGGTCAAGGTCACTGTTCAAGGTCAAGTAAAAATTTGTTTCTGCTACATTACTTTTAATTGCATTGAAGGAATTTTTTAGTACTACACAGAAATGTTTCCCATGATTAGACAATGTGTCATGCACATGACCCATCGTTGTCAGTCAAAGGTCAAGGTCATTACTGAAGGTCAAATAAAATTGTTTTTTCACCGGTAGGGGACTTCTGTATTGCCACTACAATACTCGGTCACTTGTTTTACATAGTCTTATGTAGGAAATTCTTTAAAAATCTTTTTATCTGAAACCTCCAGGGCCTGGGCTTAGATAAGATATTTGGCATGAAGCATTGTGTAGTGGTCCTCTACCAGCTTTATTCAGTTGGACTAAATTGACCATGTCCTGGAGTTCACTTGTTTTACATTGACTTAATGAGGGAAACCTTTAAAAGTCTTCTTGTCTTAAACCTCAGTCACTTGTTTGAAGCTTCAAAACATAGAGCTTAGATATTTTGCTTGTAGCATTGTGTAGTGGTCCTCTACAAATTTTGTCCCTGGGGTGGACATTGACCCATCCCTGTGGTTTACTTGTTCTACATAGACATGAACATGAAAACCTTTTTTGAATTTACTTGTCTAAAACTGTAATGGCTTGAGCTCAGATGTTCGGTATGTAGGTCCATTAACAGGTTGTTCAAATCATGCTCCTTGGGAAGTTTCTCAGACAACACAGCAAGGTTCTGTTGTAAAGTGTGTTGCTGGACAGTTTGCTAAATGTATATATTACAGAATACTCTGACAATATAGCAAGGTTCTGTTGTAATGTTTATTTTGCTGAATAGTTTGATGACAGTACAGGAAGGTGATATGATTGTAAAGCGTTTTAATGAACAGATTGCTATGTGAATATTACAGAGTTCTCTTACAACACAGCAAGGTTCTGTTGTGTGTTTTATTGACCAGATTACAGAGTTCTCTGATAACACAGCAAGGTTCTGTTGTGTGTTTTACTGACCAGTTTTCTATTTATATATTACAGAGTTCTCTTACAACACAACAAGATTCTGTTGTGTGTTTTTAGCTCACCTATTACGTAGTGACAGGGTGAGCTTTTGTGATCACCCTTCGTCAGTCGTCCATCCGTCATCCGTCCGTTCACAATTTCCTTGTGAACACGATAGATACCACATTTTATATTTGATTTTAATCAAACTTGCACACAACTTGTATGGGCATAATATCTCGGTTCCTTTCAAAAACTGGCCAGATCCCATCATGGGTTCCAGAGTTATGGCCCCTCAAGGGCCAAAATTTGCTATTTTTTGCTTGTGAACATGATAGATACCACATTTTGCAATCAACTTTAATCAAACTAACATGCAACTTGTATTGGCATAATATCTCGGTTCCTTTTAAAACTGGCCAGATCCCATTATGGGTTTCAGAATTATGGCCCCTTAAAGGGCCAAAATATGCTATTTTTTGCTTGTGAACACTATAGAAACAACATTTTGCAATCAGCTTTAATCAAACTTGCACACAACTTGTATTGGCATAATATCTCGGTTGCTTTCAAAAACTGGCCAGATCCCATCATGAGTTCCAGAGTTATGGCCCCTTAAAGGTCCAAAATTTGCTATTTTGGCTTTTGCAGCCATATAGAGACTTTATTTATGGTTTGATTTGATGCAAACTTGCAAAATGTCTTCAACAACAATAAATCTTGGATTCCATGGTGAATCTGTCAGATCCAATCACAGGTTCTAGAGAGGCCACTAACTGACCCCTAAAAGAGCCAAAAGTTGGTAATTTTTACCTTGTGAACATGATAGAAGTTCTATATTCTATATCTGATTTTAACCACACTTACACACAACTTAAGTCACAACAAAATCTCAGTTTCTTTTGAAAACTGGTTAGATTCCTTCATGGGTTCTAGAGTTACTGCCTCTGAAAGGGGCAACATTTTCTATTTTGGCCTTTTCAGCCATATAGAGGTTTCATTTATGCTTTGATTTGATACAAACTTGCACAGAATGATTATCTTGATGATCTCTAGGTCTGGATCAAAACTAGGTCATGTCAAAGGAAAATCAAAGGAAAAGCTTGTAAACAACCTAGAGGCCCTAATTATGACCCTATCTTCATGAAACTTGGTCAGAATGTTTATCTTGATTGTTCCTAGGCCAAGTTTGAAACTTGGTCATATGGAGTCAGAGACTAGGTCACCCAGTCAAATCAAAGGAAAAGCGTGTTAACACTATTGTTCATTTGATGTGCATGAAACTTGGTCAGTATCTTTGTCTGCATGAAATATCATATGAATTTTTATCTGGGTCATGTGGGGTCAAAACTAGGTCACCATGTCAAATCAAAGAATGAGCTTGTTTACACCCTAGGGGGCGCATTTTTTATTCAATCTTCATAAATTTTGGTCAGAATATTAATTTTGTTATCATCAAGTCTTGGACAAGTTCTTATCTAGGTCATGTGGGGTCAAAAACTAGGTTGTTAGGTCAAATCAAAGAAAATGTTTGTTTACACTCAAGGTGGCATGTTTTTTGGTTCAATCTTACTGAAAATTGGTCAGAATATTTGTTTCCATGTAATCACTAGGTAAAACACTGTTATGGTGTGTTACACAGGTGAGCGACCTAGGGCCATCTTGGCCCTCTTGTATTGACGAATTTTCTATTTATATATTACAGAGTTCTCTGATAACACAGCAAGGTTCTATTGTAAGGTGTATTTTGCTGAACAGTTTAGACATCTACGGAAGCACATATTTCCTGATGGAGAAGATGCGTAAGTTATTATATAGTGTTTTGATAGCAATGATTTCCCTCACCACACTCCCAGAAGAGATGTTTAGTAGAAATATCAGTGGATGTTGGTTATTTCATCAACAACATATTTTGTGCTTAGATAAAAATGATTAAACCATTTATAACTAGTTTATTTTTAACTGGAAGCCTTGTTCTTTCAATGCATAATGTCATTGCTGATTGGTGTGGCTGGAAGGTGGCATTATACTCGCCATATCTGCTTCATAGGTGTAGTTTGATTTGTGATGGCTATTTTCCAGCTTTGATGGTGAAGGAAGGACCCAGATGCCACTCCGTGTATTATTTCATCATGGCCAGGCACCTGGGTAGAACCAGGAAGGTCTAATACGGGGAGTAGAAACTCCGTATAAATCAATACATTTATCAGTATTATGCTGTCGTCCATACCTGTAAATATCGACCAGTTGTTAGCGATCGATATTTTGTTTTCGCCACTATCGATTAGCGTGTAATTAGCATATTATCTCATGTTAATCATGGAGCTATAACACTTATTGTTCAAAGGGTTTACCAGTCACATGTTAAGTGGCGATAATTAGATGATCAGAGATTGATCTAAAGGGATTCTGAAGCAAAAACAGCATGCGACTGCATGTGGTGATATGCTTAATTATTATGAATTAACTCGAGCTCACTTCCCTGAAGAAATATTTTACCACGTAACTTCAAACCTTTATCAAAGGGCCGATTTTTGTTGGATTTGAATAAAAAAAATTGGAAAATAACAGAAAGCTGACACTTTTCTTAATCTTGTAGAGCCATAATTATTGTTTATAATGTCAGTTTTCTACATACAGAAACAAACGTTCTTCTTGAACGTAGGGAATGTTTCAAACGAAATTGTTGTTTAAACTCCAAAAATTAGTTTAATAAATTTAATCTTAAAACTGATGTGTGAAAAATACAATGTATTTAAATTAAAATATTTTTTATACATTTACAGTGAAACACCGCTCGCTCGAGGTCGCAAGGGGATGAGCAAAATGCTCGAGTTATCCATGATTTCGAGCGACCCAAACATTGACCAGCATACGAAAAAAATGAAGTTTTATTGTATCAATTGTCATCGGTACCATTTGCAGAGGAAACGGTGATGCGTAATAATAACAAACCCGTGACATTTAAAAAAATATATCTATGATGTAATAAGTAATAACATACTTGCTCTAATCTAAAGCAAACAGTAATTTCTTTAACCTTTCATCAATAATTAATCTCATTATCAGATCAAATATACCGACAAACAAACATTTAACATAGTCAAGGAATAAACAATGCAATTTTCACGACGTGCGAAAATTTTTAATTAACCGATACATTCTGATCGCCGAAGCTGCGAACATTTTTGACACCTCTGCTCGAGTTAGCCAGAAGCAACAAAGAGTAAATTAATACACAGGGACCAGGTGTCATGCTCGAGCGATCGAGTTATCGATGCTCGACCCAGCCATGGTAATTTCACACAGAAAATAGAAGGAAATCGGCCGGGACCACATGAATTGCTCGAGCGAGCACGGGTGCTCGAGTCATCGATGCTCGAGCGAGCGGTGTTTCACTGTAGTATTCCGAACTTTTAGATTAAACTGCAGAAAATCATCTAGGTTTAACACGCGTTTAAATGGTGAAGAACAGAGCAATATCATAAACAAATATTTTCAGGCAACAGTTTACAGTTTTGACTTGCTATTTTCATTAAAATATGTCCTAATTTTTTTGTTCTAAATACTCTGAATCAACAAGGCAGATATCATGTAAAAAACGACATCTTTCTCTCTGGGTAAGACAAGTCTAGATTTAGCCATTTTCACAGATGCAGGCAATAATTTCATGGCAGAACTTTTTTCAACAAAAAATTCAACAAATGCTTTCCCAGATTTTCACTGAAAGGACGGGTTAAACTGTAACGTGTAAGTGTTTGAGTAATAGCAGAATAACCTACGGCATACGCTTCGATTGGACGACAGCATAAGATAAGATAAATGCCGGTTTCCAGTCCCCGTATCAGTTGTTCCAGGTAGAACCACTGACCTTTCATAAGCAGGCTGGATGGTTTACTCACATGAAAAATTCAGTGCCTCATTTCACATGGTAAGGGGCCAGTGATTCAAAGTCAGAAACCTAAACCACTTGGCCACAAAGGCCCAGGATTTTACAATCTCCAAACAAGAGTGCCAGAATGTCACAATATACGCCCGTCACAGTAAATTTCTTTACTCTAGCACTTGTATTTGCAAATGGAATTTTAATTTTGTGGTTGTTTAGTAATTATTGTAATTGTTTTGTTTTTCTAAATTCACATCCTTCCCAGGTAGAGATTGGTCGAAATACACCTCAAAATTGGATGTAACATGCATGTTGTACTACAGAAAAGTGGTCTCGATTTTTCCCAATGACTAGTTATGAAAAAGTTACAATATAAGCTGTTTATAGTAACAACAAATGGAAGTAATTCTAAAGAAGGGACCTGCGCATGACACTTTGTCTCATGATGGTGTACAATTGTGCCAAGTTACATCAAAATCCCTCCATGCATGAAGAAAAACTGCTTCAGACAAAGTCATTCTTGTATCTGACCTTTGGCCTCTAAGTGTGACCTTGACCTTAGACCTAGAGACCTGGTTCTTGCGCCTGACACTCCGTCTCGTGGTGGTGAACATTTGTGCCAAGTTATGTCAAAATCCCTCCATGCATGAAGAAGAAATGCTCCAGACAAAGTTTTCATTCTTGTATCCTTTGACCTCTGTGACCTTGACCTTAGACCTAGGGACCTGGTTCTTGCGCATGACACTCCGTCTCGTGGTGGTGAACATTTGTGCCAAGTTATATCAAAATCCCTCAATGCATGAAGAAGAAATGCTCCGGACAAAGTTTTCATTCTTGTATCCTTTGACTTCTAAGTGTGACCTTGACCTTAGACCTAGGGACCTGGTTCTTGCGCTTGACACTCTGTCTCATGATGGTGAACAACTGTGCGAAATTTCATCAAAATCCCTCCATGCATGAAGAAGATATGCTCCAGACAAAGTCTGTGGACGCCGCCCGCCTATCCGCCCACCAGGGGCATTCCCATAATATGTCCCGTTTCTCAAACGGGCGTATAAAAACAACAAATTTACATTCTTTGACACTGGCAAAACAGTGCTTGTTTTAATATTAGGTCACAGTGTCCTCTTTTTCAATAAACAACAACTTTATGGTATGATGTTTTGGCAAAAGTACCAAGAGCTCTCAGACTTTGCGTAAATATTACACCTACGAGGTCACTGTGATTCATCTTGTATTGGTTAACTTTCTGTATAAGGTTCATACATGGAGGGGTATTTGTACTGGAAATATATCTAAGGGAACAGAACAATGTTTGAAAATGTTATTTGAACCAGGAGCAAGAGTCAGAAAGTTTTCAACAAAGTTCATAGATAGATAGATTTATTTTTGTACGTTGTGCATACATGAAATACTGTGAAATCATTTAATTTCGTGGGCATGAAATTTCGTGGTTTTGGTCAAAACGGCAATTTCGTAGGGACGAAAATTCATGGATTTCAACTTCTGAACATAAAATGAGTGGGAATTTTACGTGTTCGTTCAGATTAAATTTCGTGGATTGACTCAACCACGAAATCCACGAAAATTAGTCCCCCACGAACATTAATGATTTCACAGTATTTAAAACAACATGTACAGAAATTTAAAAGATATCACATACATGAGAATAAATAACAACATGACATACACACCAAGGATAACACAGAAAAGAGAGAGCTCTTATTTCCATTGTGGTCCTTCATATTCAAATTTATTTAAAAATATTGATGTTTGAAGACATCAGTTTGTAATGTATGTGTCAATACCTTGCTCCCCTCCAACAAAAACCTTGTTGCTTGTCTTGGAGAAAGCGAAGCAATAACTGGGTAAATTTAGAGTTTGAACTTTAACACAGTCTGCAGATAGCATCTGTATGTTAGGTGTTCTTTCACAGTGTACATAGACATTGCCTGCTTTGTCCACTGACAGTCCAAATGGTTTTACCAGGTCCTTATCTCTGTAGATGACCTTGACCTTGCCCTCGACTGTCATGCTGGTCACTGAGGCAGTGTCACTGCAACTGTCCAGGACGTAGACGGTCTCGTTATCAGGGCTGATTGCTAAATAAGATGTCAATCTAAACATTTCCTGTCCAATGGAATTGTAAGCAATTGTTCTTATCTCATTCCCTTCCATATCGACAACTCTTACTTCATTAAAACATGCAGCCATCAACTTATCTCTACAGTATTGGATCCCAAATGGACCAAAGCAGCAATTTTTAACAACTATTTCATACCCTTTTGTTAGAATTCCAGTTTCTGACAGGTTTAAGAATTGAATCTTATTTTCAGTAGGTAATGATACAGCAAGCTGACTTTCATTTATGGTTGTTAAACTTGTTGTTTCTACGTCCTCGAGCACTGATGTAATGACCCTGCTTTTTGTGTTAATTGCAGTAACTGCTTTGTTTTTGTAATCCGTTGCAGCAATGAAAGTTTCACTAACTATAGTTAGTGCTGAAATACTGTGTGTTTTCTTGTCTTTACCTTTGAAGATATTCAGAGACGAAGCAAAAATGAATCCTTTTTTCTGCTCAGAATTTATAACCTCTAAACTGCCACACTGGATACCTGCAGCATGTGAAGATGGTTTAAATTCATATCTCTCAATCTTACTCCCCTCCTTCAGTTTCTGAAGTTTGTCTTTTATATCTTGTGTATTTGTCTTATAAGTTTTTGTTGCTATAAATAGTTCACAGATATTTCCATCATCCTTCCTGGCGGTGAGGTCAGATTTCATATGTGAGATTCTGTCAGTCAACTTTCCGTACAATGTAGCAGCTGCCTTTAAGGATGTCCTGTTCTTTGCTCCAATATCTTCAATCATTTTCTCACTTTGTTTCTCCAAATTATCAAATAATTTTCTGATGTAATTCATTTGTGTCATTAAATTTTTCGTAGCACATTCGTGAAGTTTGTCTTCTGCTCTTATGTTAGAGTCTATAGTATTTTTACAATGCTCGAGTTCAAGTGATATTGAGTCTAAATTGTTTGTAATTTCTTTTACATTGTTATTTATTTTGACATTTTTTATCATATCTGGAATATGTTTGACATTTTTGCATTGCCTATGTTGAAGTGTAGTGCACACCATGCATCCTACTTTGTCACATTGTCCACAGAAATATTCAATGATCTTGGTAGGATGAATGGCACATTTGGTCACACAAACATTTTGACTCTGGGTGGCTACTGTTGGCTCAGTGGGAGATTCACATTCATTACGTAGGACATGATCCTTGAATGCCCGGAATCTTTGATGGTATTGATAGCAGTTTTGGCACAGATTTTCATTGCAGTCCACACAAAATGCCTCTGCCTTTATCTGTCTTCCATCTTGTTTACATGGGCCGCACAAGAACTCCCAATATTCATCAGAGCTTTTAGCAACTGACCTGCTGTCATCATATGTGGCCATTTCCTGGTCTTACTTTGGAAGCTGTAAAACATTTGAGTGCCTTTTTTTCTGAATGAATCTTCTATCTTTCTCCAGAGACCATTACTTTATCTTAAATGAGCTTTATTTTATCTGACCTCCAGTCAGCTTTTTTGTCTTTTCACCAAGAAGCTTGATTTTGTCTTCTTTTCTCCAATGAGCTTTATTTTATCCTTTCTCCAATGTTTTCTCCAGTGAGTTTGATTTTGTCTTTTCTCCACTGAGCTTTTTTTTTGTCTTTTCTCCAATGAGCTTTATTTTGTCTTTTCTCCAATGAGCTTTATTTTATCCTTTCTCCAATGTTTTCTCCACTGAGTTTCATTTTGTCTTTTCTCCACTGAGCTTTTATTGTCTTCTCCAATGAGCTTTATTTTGTCTTTTCTTCTGTTAGCAACATCATTCACTTCCCTGTTAAGTTGCTATAAATTCAGCTTAAATGTCCATTTGTGACAATCGTGTCAAAAGTCAATCTTTAATTCTGACATAAGGAAGAGGAGACATGACCGTTTACATAGATAATGAAAATAATGTTACTGAACTTTTAGGATATAAGCACTTAGGATAAATCTACACAACTAGAGTATTTTATATTGTACAGGAAGTATGTACCTAAAGGTCAGTCATGTATCAATTATAAAATCAATATTTGCAATCAAGTCAGAATACACATGGTATGAAATATATACAGTTATTTTCAGCTGGACTATTACATTTCAAGCAAAATATGAGTCAATGATAATTTATTGATATACACTTGTATTAAAACAAGAGCAACAACTGCATAGCTTTATGCAAATCTGACATTAACACTGAAAGCCCAAACCAAACTTTACAATACAGGGTCTTGCTCGCTCAAGTCTGCTGAATATCAGCATCCTTGTTGAAAACGCCAGCTGAATATCAGCATCCTTGTTGAAAAAGCCTGCTAGATATCAGCACCCTTGTTGAAAAAGCCTGCTGGATATCAGCACCCTTGTTGAAAAAGCCTGCTGGATATCAGCATCCTTGTTGAAAAAGCCTGCTGGATATCAGCATCCTTGTTGAAAATGCCAGCTGGATATCAGCATCCTTGTTGAAAACGCCAGCTGAATATCAGCATCCTTGTTGAAAACGCCTGCTGGATATCAGCATCCTTGTTGAAAAAGACTGCTGGATATCAGCATCCTTGTTGAAAAAGACTGCTGAATATCAGCATCCTTGTTGAAAAAGCCTGCTGGATATCAGCACCCTTGTTGAAAAAGCCTGCTGGATATCAGCATCCTTGTTGAAAAAGCCACCTGAATGTCAGCATCCTTGTTGAAAAAAAAACAGCTGAATATCAGCATCCTTGTTGAAAAAGCAACCTGAATGTCAGCATCCTTGTTGAAAAAAAAACCAGCTGAATATCAGCATCCTTGCTGAAAAAACCAGCTGAATATCAGCAACCTTGTTGAAATAGCTTGCTGAATATCAGCATCCTTGATGAAAAAGCCTGCTGAATGCCAGCATTCTTGTTGAAAAGGCCTGCTGAATATCAACATCCTTGATGAAAAAGCCATCCTTGTTGAAAAAGCCTGCTGAATATCGTCATCCTTGTTGAAAAAGCCAGCTGAATATCAGCATCCTTGTTGAAAAAGCCAGCTGAATATCAGCATCCTTGTTGAAAAAGACTGCTGGATATCAGCATCCTTGTTGAAAAAGCCTGCTGAATATCAGCATCCTTGTTGAAAAAGACTGCTGAATATCAGCATCCTTGTTGAAAAGCCTGCTGAATATCAGCATCTGAAAAGGACTGCTGAATATCAGCATCCTTGTTGAAAAGGACTGCTGAATATCAGCATCCTTGTTGAAAAAGCCTGCTGAATATCAGCATCCTTGTTGAAAAAGACTGTTGAACATCAGCATCCTTGTTGAAAAAGACAGCTTGATATCAGCATCCTTGTTAAAATACCAGCTGAATATCAGCATCTTGTTGAAAAAGCCAGCTGAATATCAGCACCCTTGTTGAAAAAGCCAGCTGAATATCAGCATCCTTGTTGAAAAAGATAAAGACTGTTGAATATCAGCATCCTTTATGAAAAGCCAGCGGAATATCAGCACTCTTGTTGAAAAAGCCTGCTGAATATCAGCACCCTTGTTGAAAAAGCCTCCTGGATATCAGCACCCTTGTTAAAAAAGCCAGCTGAATATCAGCATCCTTGTTGAAAAAGCCTGCTGAATATCAGAACTCTTGTTGAAAAAGCCTGCTGAATATCAGCATCCTTGTTAATAAAGCCAACTGAATATCAGCACCCTTGTTGAAAAAGCCAGCTGAATATCAGCATCCTTGTTGAAAAAGCCTGCTGGATATCAGCGTTCTTGTTGAAAAAGCCTGCTGAATATCAGCATCCTTGTTGAAAAAGCGTGCTGGATATCAGCATCCTTGTTAAAAAAAGCCAGCTGAATATCAGCATCCTTGTTGAAAAAGCCAGCTGAATATCAGCACCCTTGTTGAAAAAGCCTGCTGGATATCAGCATCCTTGTTGAAAAAGCCTGCTGGATATCAGCATCCTTGTTGAAAAAGCCAGCTGAATATCAGCACCCTTGTTGAAAAACCCTGCTGAATATCAGCACCCTTGTTGAAAAAGACTGCTGGATATCAGCATCCTTGTTGAAAGAGACTGCTGGATATCAGCACCCTTGTTGAAAAAGACTGCTGGATATCAGCATCCTTGTTGAAAAAGCCTGCTGAATATCAGCATCCTTGTTGAAAAAGCCTGCTGGATATCAGCACCCTTGTTGAAAAAGCCTGCTGGATATCAGCATCCTTGTTGAAAGAGACTGCTGGATATCAGCATCGTTGTTGAAAAAGCCTGCTGGATATCAGCACCCTTGTTGAAAAAGACTGCTGGATATCAGCATCCTTGTTGAAAAAGCCAGCTGAATATCAGCATCCTTGTTGAAAAAGCCTGCTGAATATCAGCACCCTTGTTGAAAAAGACTGCTGGATATCAGCATCCTTGTTGAAAGAGACTGCTGGATATCAGCACCCTTGTTGAAAAAGACTGCTGGATATCAGCATCCTTGTTGAAAAAGCCTGCTGAATATCAGCATCCTTGTTGAAAAAGCCAGCTGAATATCAGCACCCTTGTTGAAAAAGCCTGCTGAATATCAGCATCCTTGTTGAAAAAGCCAGCTGAATATCAGCACCCTTGTTGAAAAAGACTGCTGGATATCAGCATCCTTGTTGAAAAAGCCTGCTGAATATCAGCATCCTTGTTGAAAAAGACTGTTGAACATCAGCATCCTTGTTGAATAAGCCAGCTGAATATCAGCACCCTTGTTGAAAAAGACTGCTGGATATCAGCATCCTTGTTGAAAGAGACTGCTGGATATCAGCATCGTTGTTGAAAAAGCCTGCTGGATATCAGCACCCTTGTTGAAAAAGACTGCTGGATATCAGCATCCTTGTTGAAAAAGCCAGCTGAATATCAGCATCCTTATTGAAAAAGCCTGCTGAATATCAGCACCCTTGTTGAAAAAGACTGCTGGATATCAGCATCCTTGTTGAGAGAGACTGCTGGATATCAGCACCCTTGTTGAAAAAGACTGCTGGATATCAGCATCCTTGTTGAAAAAGCCTGCTGAATATCAGCATCCTTGTTGAAAAAGCCAGCTGAATATTAGCACCCTTGTTGAAAAAGACTGCTGGATATCAGCATCCTTGTTGAAAAAGCCTGCTGAATATCAGCATCCTTGTTGAAAAAGACTGTTGAACATCAGCATCCTTGTTGAAAAAGCCAGCTGAATATCAGCACCCTTGTTGAAAAAGACTGCTGGATATCAGCATCCTTGTTGAAAGAGACTGCTGGATATCAGCATCGTTGTTGAAAAAGCCTGCTGGATATCAGCACCCTTGTTGAAAAAGACTGCTGGATATCAGCATCCTTGTTGAAAAAGCCAGCTGAATATCAGCATCCTTGTTGTAAAAGCCTGCTGAATATCAGCACCCTTGTTGAAAAAGACTGCTGGATATCAGCATCCTTGTTGAAAGAGACTGCTGAATATCAGCACCCTTGTTGAAAAAGACTGCTGGATATCAGCATCCTTGTTGAAAAAGACTGCTGGATATCAGCATCCTTGTTGAAAAAGCCAGCTGAATATCAGCATCCTTGTTGAAAAAGCCAGCTGAATATCAGCATCCTTGTTGAAAAAGCCTGCTGAATATCAGCACCCTTGTTGAAAAAGACTGCTGGATATCAGCATCCTTGTTGAAAGAGACTGCTGGATATCAGCACCCTTGTTGAAAAAGCCTGCTGAATATCAGCACCCTTGTTGAAAAAGACTGCTGAATATCAGCATCTTATATGTCATTTTAAAGCAATTTTTTTATATTACCATGTAATTGCCATGCATTTCATTTGTTTATGAATAACTTCCCTTTAATTTGACAAAATATGTTGTTATATTTGTACCCCCTGACAACAAAGTTGTAAGGGGGGGTAAACTGGTTTCAGGTTGTCTGTCTGTCTGTCTGTCTGTCCGTCTGTCCGTAGACGCAATCTTGTGCGCACCATCTCTCCTTATCCCCTTGACAGAATTTAATGAGACTTCACACAAGTGATCAGTACCAACAGTAGTTGTGCATGGGGCATGTTAGGTTCTTTTAGAAAAAAAATTTGCAGAGTTATGGGACTTTGTTTTTTTGTTACTATACTATATATATAGACACAATCTTGTGCGCACCATCTCTCCTCATCCCCTTGACACAATTTAATGAAACTTCACACAAGTGATCAGTACCAACAGTAGTTGTGCTTGGGCATGTTAGATTCTTTTAGAAAAAAACATTTGCAGAGTTATGGGACTTTGTTTTTTTTTTACTATACTTCATACATAGACACAATCTTGTGCACACCATCTCTCCTCATCCCTTTGACACAGTTTAATGAAACTTCACACAAGTGATCAGTAACAACAGTAGTTGTGCATGGGGCATGTTACATTCTTTCAGAAAAAATTTTTGCAGAGTTATGGGACTTTGTTTTTTTGTTACTATACTATATACATAGACACAATCTTGTGCACACCATCTCTCCTAATCCCCTTGACACAATTTAATGAAACTTCACACAAGTGATCAGTTACAACAGTAGTTGTGCATGGGGCATGTAAGGTTCTTTCAGCGACAAAAATTGCAGAGTTATGGGACTTTGTTTCTTGTTAACATACTATGTACATACAGTCTGCATATGCAATCTTGTGCATGCCTAATCTACCAAACCCTTGCACACAATTTAATGAAACTTCACACAAGTGATCAGTACCAACCCTAGTTGTGCATGGTGCATGTTACATTCTTTTAGATAAATATTCTGCATAGTTATGGGACTTTGTTTTTTGTTACTATACTGTATACATACAGTCTATATACATACAGTCCACATAATTATGCAATCTTGTGTGCGTCAAATTGCAATGTACTGTGTCAGTGCATGCGGGGGGTACATTCATCACCTTTAGTGATAACTCTAGTTTTATTTATTTTTCCTTACCAATTTAAAAATAAAATCGCATTAAATCTTTAAATTCAGAGATTAGCATTTAAAAGCATCTACCAATTATAGCTTTCCAGACATTTTCAAACGTAGAATGTCTTCATGAATTATATGATATATAGTTATGATTTATATACAATGTTAGTATGTTGCCTTTTACTTAGATGTTGTATTGGCATGCAGTATGTTTTGTGAAAAATGTGCCTAGACGGGTGACGTTGGTAACTCTGTAACAGTTTCTTGTTTTTAGTATGATTTGTTATTATTTACAGGTACATACGGTCATTAAGTAGATGTAAACCATGGGAAGCAAAGGGAGGCAAATCTGGATCATCTTTCTGTAAAACTGATGGTACAACCTTTATGTTTCATCTTGATTTAAATAAAGTGAAATAATGCATAATCAGTGATTTTTGCAGGTGACAGCAGTTTCCAGCTGCAAGCCATTTCCAGTTTAAATGTCCACTTGTAAGGTCTTGAGCTGAAACATTGTGTTGAGAGTAAAATAAATGTTCATTCTTTTAGTGACTTTACAACTATTGGAGGAAGATCAATAATTTTGAGCCCCTAACTTACACAAGCTAGATTCATCATCATCATCATATCCTGTGTTTATTTGTCGACTGCTGCGGGTGTCCCAGTAACTAGGGTAGGCAGCAGGTGGCTAGATTGTTTAACACCCAGTCTCCATGCTTCTCTGTCATGTGGGTCAAAGCTGTCAAGGTTGTAAGCCTTCAAGTCCCCCTTGGCACATTCCAACCAGGTCTTTCTAGGTCTCCCACATCCTTTGGAGTTTGGTATGGACATACTCAAGATTGAGTTGATGCATGAGGATGCACGAATGAATAGATTGTTGGAATGAAATGAATCAGAGCAATGAGGGAAATTGATTGAATCAGAGCAATTGATGGTATTGATTGAATCAGAGCAATGAGGGAAATTAGTTTAATCAGAGCAATTGCAGGTATTGATTGAATCAGAGAAACGAGGGAAATTGATTGAATCAGAGCAATTGCAGGTATTGATTGAATCAGAGAAATGAGGGAAATTGATTGAATCAGAGCAATTGCAGGTATTGATTGAATCAGAGCAATGAGGGAAATTGATTGAATCAGAGCAATTGCAGGTATTGATTGAATCAGAGCAATGAGGGAAATTGATTGAATCATAGCAATTGCAGGTACTGATTGAATCAAAGCAATGAGGAGAATTGATTGAATCAAAGCAATGAGGGAAATTGATTGAATCAGAGCAATGAGCAGAAATTGGTTGAATCAGAGCAATGAGCAGAAATGATTTGGCAATGCTTGAAAGAGAGCAGTTGGGGGAATTGATTGATAGTGCTTGAAAGAGAGCACTAAGGGGAAATATATTGGCATAGATTGAATGGAAGCAGTGAGGGGGTGATTGGCAATGCTTTAAAGAGACACTGAGGGGAAATGTGTTGAGCAGTGATGAGGGATGATTGGCAATGCTTGAAAGAGAGCATTGAGGGTAAATATGTTGGCATAACTTGAATGGAAGCAGTGAGGGTGGATGATTTGCAATGCTTGAAAGAAAGCGATGAGGGCAATAGATTGGCAGTCAGCTACTTTCAGCTGTGGCCATATAGGTCCTCACAGATATATACAAGGGATTTTGTTTACTAAAATTGTATTGATTACATCAGAGTTTATAGTCATTTGAATTTCCATGTTAACTCTGTTAGTACTGTAGTGAATAAACTATTACAGATGACAGGTTTATACTGAAGCAGATGTCAAACATGGAGGTAGAATCATTTGAAAGATTTGGACCAGAATATTTCCAGTATATCTCAAGTGTAGAAAAACAGCAGGTAACATGTAATTAGTGACTTGTTGTCAATGTTATAATCCAGTCTACTTTTTGATTCACATGTTTAGTTTGATATTGGTTTAATGTCTATTTTGAGTGGTGTTGTAACTTATATGTAATTGTAGTCAGTTTGTTAAACAGGGGCTCCACAATTCCATACAAGTACTGAAGTGTGGACTGTCTTAAATGAATCAGAATATTTTTCAACCAAGATGAATTTTTAGCGGTATGATAAGGTGGTAACTCTGATTCTGACAAATAATTCCTGCTGCAGTACCCACCATACATACAGTATTTAAAGGGACCAGCCCATACAGTTTAGTTGAAAAAATAATTTCTCTCAAAAATCCATAAAAAGTGAGTACTCTGAAAGTGACAAGTGGTACAAACTTTTTGACATAAGATTTTGCAAGATATTCTTGTAAATAACCAAACATATTGTGCAGAAGATAGTAAACGTAATTTGAAATTATGCAGAAAAATTACATTCTTCTTGTATTTTCACACTATCATTTTTCAGTATCATATATACATTCTATGCCAAACTTGGTGGAAATGAACGTGTTGAAAAATGTCACCCAAACTGTTGGCGAGTAACTTTAAACATGTGATGTAAATTAATTGTCAATATTTTAGAGAAACCATTAGATTTGTTTTTGAAATTATCAAGAATTACCTTATCAAAAGTTATGTGTAAATGTACAGTAGACTGTAACACTTGCTGTTTGATACAGTGCTAGTAAATGTTGCAGATTGATTCGGATATATTAAGATAAAATAGGGTTATTATAACAGTAGATTGATCTGGGATGCAGTATTCGGCTCGAGTGGATTTTGCCAGATCGGATCTCACGAGGCGCGCAAGCGCCGAGTGTGATCCGACCTTGCAAAATCCACGAGAGCCGAATACAAAGTCCCAGATCTAGCTACTGTTATAATGACCCTTTTATTATATACCTTTACCATTTTGATTCTTGTCTGGTTCTTGAACGAAATCTTCAATGTTTTATCGATATTAAATGGAATTTAGTGAAGTTTTTATGTGCGCTATTTATAGAAATGTGTCGGGTCATGCATATTTATGAAAATAGTCCGGCAGCATACAATACGGAAGGTATAATACGGAATTTAAAAGGTACAATACGGAATTTTTGTCTGTCTGTTCATATTTAATTGTGAAATACAAGCCGATTTTTTTACAGAATTTATATAGGTATATAATAAAGATGTTCTAACCCATGTTTGTCTGTTTCAGAGACCTACAGCCCTTGCCAAGATAGTAGGTGTATACAGAATAGGCTTCAGGAATCAGTATACAAACAATGCTATGAAGCAGGATCTACTGGTGGTAGAGAATTTATTCTACAATAGATGCATCTCACAGGTACCTTCACATCATACACACTATAATGACTTTGAATTTGAATTAGAAACTGAGTACCATTTAAAAAAGGGACCCAGGCCATCACCAAATAATTTAAAAAAATGTTTTCATCTACATTCATTTTGTTTGATCATTGAAGGGAAGGAATGCCAGACAATAAGTAGACTGTATATGAAGCCATGGTCAAGCCTTCCATTATGCTGAAATATCTTTTTGAATCTGACCACTGTTGAAAAAAATATGGCAGTTTGAAGTTTAAGAAAATGGCTAACCATGGAGGCAGCAAGTGTAGTGTGTTTATGACATCATTTACCCACTGCTATTTCTTGAATTTAAATGATGTAAAGGGTAATAGTTTAATATTTCACCTGGAAAAATATAGAAACTGTTTAACATAAATATCTAAAAGTAAGTTAAGTCTGCTTCTTTGACTGCCATTTTGAGTCCATAACATTCTTATTTATGAATTTGGATACTTTTTCACTTCTCTAAATGATCTAAGAAGACCTAGAAGTCAGACAGAATTATGACCAGAACAACATTTTCTTTCCCTTTGTTTTTGTTCATTTGGTAGTTCTGTATTTCTGTTAGATTCTTTGATCTTTGAAAAAACAGTTACTTCAACAGCTAGTGTTGCACATCTATTTCAGACGTTTGACTTGAAGGGGTCAGAGAGAAACCGCCTTGTAAAACAAACAAGGAAAAGAGATGAAGAGCTTGTGTTACTTGATGAAAACTTTCTGAGAGGTATCTAAATAAGCTTTTACTTAAGGATAAATTGCTGATGGACTAAGACTTTCTCCAGTACATTAAGTGCATTTTGCCATTTACAAGTCAAAATTTCAAATAACGTTATATATATAAAATCATTGTATAGTTGTATGTGTGGGCTGGCTACTTTACATTTTAGTGACACTTGCACCAATATTCAGTGAATGTATGCTTGGCACAGCTCTGGTTTTTCAGGGCAACTGCAGTTCAAATACCCCTGAACCATTAGCAGCTGAAACATGATATTAATACATCAAGTCAGATGTAACTTTTGTCTAATGAAGGCTGCTTTTTCTCCACATCCCAAGCTTCCGGTCATGCACACTTTGCATCTGTAACTGCACCTGATACACCAAGGAGAAACCATTGAGTGTGGACTGTTTATTGTACTTTCTAGGAGGAAATCCTGTTTATTGTTTATTTGGGCGATGTGGACTGTTCATTGAACATTCTAAGAGGAAATCCTCCTTATTGTTTATTTGAGCGATGTGGACTGTCCATTGAACATTCTAAGTTTATTATATATTTCAGTGAGTGTGGACTGTCCATTGAACATTCTAAGAGGAAATCCTGTTTATTGTATATTTCAGTGAGTGTGGACTGTCCATTGAACATTCTAAGAGGAAATCCTGTTTATTGTATATTTCAGCGAGTGTGGACTGTCCATTGAACATTCTAAGAGGAAATCCTGTTTATTGTATATTTCAGTGAGTGTGGACTGTCCATTGAACATTCTAAGAGGAAATCCTGTTTATTGTATATTTCAGTGAGTGTGGACTGTCCATTGAACATTCTAAGAGGAAATCCTGTTTATTGTATATTTCAGTGAGTGTGGAATGTCCATTGAACATTCTAAGAGGAAATCCTGTTTATTGTATATTTCAGCAAGTGTGGACTGTCCATTGAACATTCTAAGTCAATTAAGAGGAAATCCTGTGTTTATTGTATATTTCAGTGAGTGTGGACTGTCCATTGAACATTCTAAGAGGAAATCCTGTTTATTGTATATTTCAGTGAGTGTGGACTGTCCATTGTACATACTTTCTCATTCCAAGACAATGTTGATGCTGGCCATCAGCCATGACTCACAGTTCCTTTCAAGCAACTTGGTCATGGATTATTCCCTGCTGGTAGGGCTGGATGAAGAAAACAAGGAATTGGTGGTTGGAATAATTGGTAAGGCTAGACTGTGGTGTAATATTTCACATTATTCCAAGGTTATAAAACCAGTCTCACAGAATCAAACTGTCATTTGTCAGGGTTAAGATTGAGCTCAGAATCAACCAGTCTGATACATATTTATTGAGACTGGTCTCCCAACACTGCATTATAACCTTTTATCATATTTGATTGCCTATCAAATTAAAGACTTGAATAATTTTCAGACATGTAAAATAACTTACACTGTCTGAGGACAGTTCAGAATAACTACAAATTCAACCCAACATAAGCATATATTTGTGATGTCATAGTACATACATTATGAGTTTACTAAAAACCAGGAATACTGGTACAAAACTCATTTTATTTTTCCATTTGGTACAAAAGTTTTTTTTATGATGAAATGATCCAAAGTGTCATGTACTCGCTACTGTAGTTTATAATGAAGAGCTCATTTTACAGCAAGACATGACTTGCAATTTTTTAAGTTTATATTGGTGCTCAGGCTACAAACTCCTGTCAGTATAGGTTTATCCATTGCTATAAAACAAGTGTACATTGTTAAGAAATTATAATGTCTCCCACCACACAGTGGTGTGGGAGACATATTGATTTACTTCTCTGTGTGTGTGTGTGTGTGTGTGTCTGTATGTCTGTCACAAATCTTGTCAGCACTCTTAAATCGAACATTTCTCATCCGATCTTCACCAAACTTGAACAAAATATGTTTGACCATAAGTCCTTGGCCAAGTTTAATAACTAGCCAAATCGGCCCAGGCACTTCAGAATTAGGCCCTTGAATTACCGAAAATCGGCCTTTTTGCTCATGTCAGCGCTCTAAGTCAAACACTTCTCATCCAATCTTCACCAAACTTTAACCAAATGTTTTTGACCATAAGTCTTTGGGCCAAGTTCTATAACTAGCCAAGTCAGCCCAGGCACTTTGAAATTATGGCCTTTGAATTACTGAAAATCGGCCTTTTTACTCTTGTCTGCGCTCTAAGTCGAACAGTTCTTATCCGATCTTCACCAAACTTGAACCAAATGTTTTTACCATAACTCCTCAGTCAAGTTCATAAATTAGCCAAATTGCCCAAGGCACTTAAGAATTATGGCCCTTGAATTACCCAACATTTTTACTTTGTAAAGATATATTTGTAGTGAGTAAACAGTATATAAAGACTGACTTACTATTAAGACGATTAGGCAGTTGTAGGAGACATGCGCTTTTCTCAAAAGCAGCTCTAGTTATACAACAGTTTTTCATTATGTTTTTGTTATTGGAAAAAAAATCAGAAATTTGCTTCTTCATGGTGATATACACCAGTTTAATAAGCAATAAACAATACATTTATTGTTTACTTGTAGCAATTTATTGAAATATTTCTATTTCAGATTATATAAGGACATTTACATGGGACAAGAAATTGGAAACTATTATAAAAACAAATTTTGGTGGACAAGGTATGCAATTTTATATCCATGTTTTTTCTTAAGGCATACAAGCTGGCTGAAGCAAGCATTGGAACTTAACAGTGTTCAACAAAAAATAGAATACTTTTAAATTTGTGTGCCTAAGTATTCGAGCATATGAACTAGGTCGATAGGTTAAAGGTCAAGGTTACAGCAGTCAAATCTGTCCATCATATCTTGTGCCTACAGCTTAAGTTCCATTTTGATTTGTCAAAAAGAACATGGTCTACTTTTCTATATTTGGCTCAGTCATCTTCTTGTCTGATTCTGCAGGCCAGTTTTTGAAGTGTTTTGAACCTGTTTGAGTTAAGAAACTCTGGTGAGCAACATCATGGCCCTCTTGTTTTACAGGTTGACAGAAACTGAAGTAAATTAATTACACAAAACACTTTGATGCTTACAACTTTGGAGAAATTAATACTTTATCATTTCTTTAATTCAGGAAAAATGCCAACTGTTGTTTCCCCTGAAGTTTACAGGACAAGATTTCTTGATGCTATGGCAAAATACTTTCTACCTGTACCAGATCAGTGGACTGGTCTTGGTAGAGATGTAGACACCTAGAGAGGCTTTACAGGAGTTAACTGTCAAGTTCTGCAACTCGAGTAAGGATAGTGGAGTCAGGTGCTAGATCAAATATAGCTAGACAAACAGCCATTTCAGTGCCAGACAAACAACAATATTTTATTGCAGGACAAACAACCATTTCAGTGCCAGACAAATAGCCAAATTAGTGCTGTTGTGTAAATTAAATTATGTCAAAAATCCTGACTGCCAAACCTAAAAATAACAAAATCTTCAAATGTTCCTTAGCTGACCCATTACTAAGATGGTTTAAATTGTTTTGAATTATCGAAAAGATTGGCTACCAGTTGTTATTGTCACTTGTCCTTATATGTATATGGTGGGAACTTAGAAATATTCTTTTTCAAAACTGCTGGCCCAAAATATAGCTGTTTTTAGTGGCTCACTACCGAGATTGTTCAAATTATTATGATGCATCAAAAACATGGCCACCAGAAGGCATGGTACTTTTCCCTTTATGTATATAGTGGAAACTTTAATAATCATCTTGTTTTAGTAATGCCTTCCCACATCTAATATAATTTCACACAAATATTTGGTAACCCTTTACCAAGAGTGTGCACTTTCTTTCAGTTTGACTAAAATAAGGCAGCCAATGCTAAAAATAGAAAAATGTTCAAACAACATCACCTAAAATGTTGGTCCAGTGTTGCAAAATAAATTAACACTAATGTTTTTGTGTGACCCGCTATTGTAAAAAAACATGGCTGTCAGAGTTAAAAATAAAAAGAAATTCTTAAGATACAAACTGGTAAGATTTTGAAATAATTTAAATTCCTTCCATGGGTGGCCCTTTCCTGGAGTTAATACCATCTTAATTTGTAGAAGAAGCCGTGGCTGCATGGTTGATGGAGATGCTAGTTTTCCTGTTAGGGCTTTAACTTTAAAAATATTCACTGAATATTCATGCCAGTTTTCAGAGGACTTTGGAAGAAATTGTTTTTTTCTGGTACCAAAATTGTTAGAGCTGTGAAACTCAGGTGAATCATGGTCCTTTTGTCTCAATTTGGCATTTTTAGCTCACCTGAGCACGAAGTGCTCAAAAGTGAGCTTTTGTGATCGCCCTGTGTCTGTCGTCAACAATTTGACTGTTAACACTAGAGGTCACAATTTTGGCCCAATCTTAATGAAACTTGGTCAGAATGTTACCCTCAATAAAATCTTGGACGAGTTCGATATTGGGTCAACTGGGGTCAAAAACTAGGTCACCAGGTCAAATCAAAGGAAAAGCTTGTTCACACTCTAGAAGTCACAATTTTGGCCCAATCTTAATGAAACTTGGTCAGAATGTTACCCTCAATACAATCTTGGACAAGTTCGATATTGGGTCATCTGGGGTCAAAAACTAGGTCACCTGGTCAAATCAAAGGAAAAGCTTGTTAACACTCTAGAGGCCACATTTATGACTGTATCTTCACGAAACTTGGTCAGAATGTTAATCTTGATGGTCTTAAGGTCAATTTCGAATCTGGGTCATAAGGGGTCAAAAGGTCAGTTTCAAATCTTGGTCAGGTGGGGTAAAAAAACTAGGTCACTAGGTCAGATCAAAGGAAAAGCTTGTTAACACTCTAGAGGCCACATTTATGACTATATCTTCATGAAACTTGGTCAGAATGTTAATCTTGATGGTCTTAAGGTCAATTTCGAATCTGGGTCATAAGGGGTCAAAAACTAGGTCACCGGGTCAAATCAAATGAAAAGCTTGTTAACATTCTAGAGGCCACATTTATGACTGTATCTTCATGAAACTTAGTCAGAATGTTAATCTTGATGATCTTTAGGTCAAGTTAGAATCTTGGTCATATGGGTCAAAAACTAGGTCAACGGGTCAAATCAAAGGAAAAGTTAGTTAACACTTTAGAGGCCACATTTATGACCATATCTTAATGAAACATGGTCAGAATGTTAATCTTGATGATCTTTAGGTCAGGTGAGCGATACAGGGCCTTCATGGCCCTCTTGTTTCTAATACTAGTTCAGCTGACTTTGATATCAGTCTGTTTCATATACACATATATCTCCTGTCCAGATGTTGCACAGTTGAATAATAACTGAAATACTGATGCAGCACATGTCTATTCTTTGTATGGCCTAATTCCAGACCATTCCTTGAACCTCTCAAATGAACCTCTCCATACAACCTGGTCAAGGTTTTCCTTTAAGACAATTCACAATTCAGATGTTCAAGGCATTTTTTAGCTCGACTGTTCAAAAAATAGGGGAGCTATCCTACTGGTCGCGGCGGACCGTGAGCGTGAGCGTCACACAAATGTTAAAGTTTGCGTACCACCCCAAATATTTTCAAAGTACATTGAGATATTGCTTTGATATTTTGCATACTTGTTTACCATCATGACCCCAGTCTGTAAAAAGGAGGAGGCAACTCTATCAAACTGAATTATGGCCCCTTTTTGACTTAGAATATGCTTATTGTAATGTTAAAGTTTTACTCGTAGCTTATATTATTCTATTAAGCACTGAGAGTAGTCGAGCGCGCTGTCCACTGACAGCTCTTGTTTTAACTTTGTTAAATGAATGGTTGAACATGCCTTTTTTTTACATTTCTCCTATACCCCTTGAGGGATTATGATATAATGGAATTATACTCTTCTTCTCAAGACAGAATACAAGAAGTTCAGGACAGATTTACAGGCAATATCATTTGAATGTGAAAGGTTTGGAATACCAGATGTATGTCTAGTCCTTTATTTCTAAGTTTTTATGGCAATTAGCAAGCTTATACATAATTTACTTCACATTTTAGTTACTGTTGCTTAAAAAAATTCTAAGTCTTAAAATGACATAACAGGTTTAGAAAAACTACATGACTTGTATACCTTTAGCTAATGTGTTCAGAGATACCTGTAGCTTTTTTTTCGAAGAGTCAGTGCTTTATTTCTGTTGAATATTAGAACTGAATTTATCATTCATAACAAACCCATACATATTCCTAGAGTAAATTATTGATTTGAACTTAAAAATTGTATTGTTTGTATATATTGTATTATGAAGAGTTTCAAACTGTTGTATGACAAGAATTGGGACCACTGCCTTACCCTTGCATGCTTGTAAGAGGATATTAATAAGGTCTGAACACTTGTGTTTGCTGTATCTCTGTGATTTAAGTACCTTTGATTCAATATTTTGATGTAAATGAGATGTGAAACATAAATTTTTTAGTCCGTTTTGGCACCATACTGTACTACACTGTTGTGCTATAAAACCCAGCTCAGTTTAACATATTGTAAAGAAAATATTAGTGATTACATGTTAATATGTTGTTTGCTTCATGTATACAGAAAGCAGTGACTTTATGTAGGATGTACGCAACATTAGAAAATGGAAAATTGGATTTTGGATGTTTTTTAATGTAACTGTAGAGATAAGGTGAAATATAGTTCACACAAATACATTAAATTTTGTGAACATTGATCTGTGATTACTTGTTAATTAACATAGCCTCTATGGCAAAGAGTTATATACATATTGCTGAAAACTTTAAATGAACACATATATAAACCAGTATGTTGCTGGGAAAAATATATAAGAAATAGATCTCTATCAGGGTTTAAATATAACGTACTATGTCTCTGAAGTGACTTGTTGTTATTGTTTTGCTTTTTGATAAAGTGCAATAAGTGATATGTGTAATAAGTTTGCTATAAGTCTACGTCACATGTGAATAAACAAAAGTAAAACTTACTTTGATTTTTTTTTCATATTTTCTTTTTACTCGGTTACACCTGCTCAATATGTTGGGAGGATCTGAATATGTTTTTTCAGGACCTATTTAACAGAATGCTACTAGATCACAGCGGCACCACCTGTGGTGTGGAGAGGTAGATCATATGCTGATCCTGATATTCATTTTAATGGACTTTTTATCATATTTATATTGTTGATAAAAGTCTTGTAGTATGACAAAAGACTGCAGACACATTATATGCATTACCACAGAAATAATTTGCATTTTTAGCTTCAGTTTTTCAGATTGCTCGATGTCCGGCGTCTGTCTGTCGTTTGTCCACATTTAGCTTGTGCATGCAATAGAGGCTGTATTTTTCAACTGATCTTTATGAAGTTTGGTCTGAATGATTACCTTGATGAAATCTAGGCCGAGTTCAAAAATGGGTCATCTGGGGTCTAGGTCAAATCAAAGAAAAACCTTGTGTATGCGATAGAGGCTGTATTTTTCAAATAATCTTCATGAATTTTGGTCAGAATGATTACCATGATAAAATCTAGACCGAGTTCCAAAATGGGTCATTTGGGTTCAAAAACTAGGTCACTAGGTCAAATCAAAGAAAAACCTTGTGTATGCAATAGAGGCTGTATTTTTCAATTAATCTTCATGAATTTTGGTCAGAATGATTGCCTTGATGAAATCTAGGTCAAGTTTGAATATGGGTCATCTGGGGTCAAAAAGTAAGTCACTAGGTCAAATCAAAGGAAAAGCTTGTATATGCGATAGAGGCTGTATTTTGCAACTGATCTTCCTGAAATTAAGTCAAAATGATAACCTTAATGAAGTCTAGGCCGAGTTTGAAAATGGGTCATCTTGGATAAAAAAAGAAGGTCACTAGGTCAAATCAAAGAAAAACTTTATGTACGCGATAGATGCTGTATTTTTCAATTAATCTTCATGAATTTTGGTCAGAATGAAATCTAGGCAGAGTTTGAAAATGGGTCATCTTGGGTCAAAAGGTAGGTCACTAGGTCAAATCAAAGAAAAAGCGTGTGTATACGATAGAGGCTGTATTTTTCAATTAATCTTCATGAATTTTAGTCAGAATGATTACCTTGATGAAATCTAGGCCGAGTTCGAAAATGGGTCATCTAGGGTCAAAAACTAGGTCTCTAGGTCAAATCAAAGAAAAACCTTGTGTATGTGATAGAGGCTGTATTTTTCAATTGATCTTCATGAATTTTGGTCAGATTGATTGCCTTGATGAAATCTAGGTCAAGTTTGAATATGGGTCATCTGGGATTAAAAAGTAGGTCACTAGGTAAAATCAAAGGAAAAGCTTGTATATGCGATAGAGGCTGTATTTTTCATTTGATCTTCCTGAAATTAAGTCAAAATGATAACCTAAATGAAATCTTGGCCGAGTTTGAAAATGGGTTATCTTCGGTTAAAAAGTAGGTCACTAGATCAATTCAAAGAAAAACCTTGTGTATGCGATAGAGGCTGTATTTTTCAATTGATCTTCATGAAATTTGGTCAAAATGATTGCCTTGATAAAATCTACGTTAAGTTTGATTATGGGTCATCTTGGGTCAAAAAGTAGGTCACTAGGTCAAATCAAAGAAAACCCTTCTGTATGCAATAGAGGCTGTATTTTTCAATTGATCTTCGTGAAATTTAGTCAGAATGATTGCCTTGATGAAATCTAGGTCAAGTTCGAATATGGGTCATCTGGGTCAAAAAGTAGGTCACTAGGTTAAATGGAAGAAAAACCTTGTGTATGTGATAGAGGCTAATGTTTTTCAGCTGATCTTCGTGAAATTTTATCAGAATGATAGCCTTGATGAAATCTAGGTCAAGTTCGAATATGGGTCATCTGGGTATAAAAACTAGGTCAAATCAAAGAAAAACCTTGCGTGTGCAATAGGGGCTGCATTTTACACTGGATTTTCATAAAATCTGGTCAGAATGGTTGCCTTGGTCAGATTCGAATATTGGTAGTCTGGGGTCAAAAACTAGGTCACTAGGTCAAATCAAAGAGAAACCTTGTGTATGCGATAGAGGCTGTATTTCTCAATTGATCTTCATGATATTTGGTCAGAATGATAGCCTTGATGAAATCTAGGTCAAGTTCGAATATTGGTCATCTGGGGTCAAAAACTAGGTCACTAGGTCAAATCATAGAAAATATTTATTTATACTCAAGATTTTTGCTCCAATTTTAATGATAATTGGTCAGAATATTTTTTTCCATGAAATCACTAGGTCAAACATGTTTACACTGTTATGGTGTGTTTCTCAGGTGAGCGACCTAGGGCCATCTTGGCCCTCTTGTTTATAATGGGGAGTAATCATTTGTGCTCAAGAAATGACTGGAACTCAGATCCTACATAAATTTGGGAGTTTTGACACAATTTAAAGTTCTTAAAACTTATAGTTTTATGTTAAAACAGATTCATCAGCTACCCAGACAGTGAATGTGCAAGGGAAGTACAACTTTCTATATTACATATGAACTTAAGTACTTTAGTAAATTCCAGATCACAGCAGTACACTGAACCGAAGAATTTGAGGAAATTTAATTATATAAGGAATGTTTAACTCTGGTTAGTTGAAATGGAACATCCTTCAATATTTTCAATATCAACATCAGTTTCATGTCATGTTTATGACCTCACTAATAACACTGCATTAATCAAGAAGTACATTTACCTCAATAATTTTCTCAGACAAACAAGCAAAATATATATGTGTTTATAAGTAAAATGAATATGCAACAAAATGGTAAGTTTGCTTTGCACAAAGAAGTATAAAATACACTTTATTTTTATAGTCCCTTGCTTTGTATCTGAAATATGCACTCCTGTATTGCGTGCATGCACTGCACTGCCTAGCTATTCAGTCAGTAAATTTACAGGGAACACTCTAATAATAAATTGTATTGCCAAAATTGAATGATGGACCGGTCTATTTTAGAAGTGTAGCGGGCTAAACACTATGCATTTAAGGGCATAGATTAGAATATGTTTGTAGGCCTGGCGTGTTTGGTCTAATATGCGTGCATGGGCGTTTTCTAGCATATCTGGCTCCAAAAAATACGTTTTGAAGAAATATGTGTACGGCCCTACATGAAGCTAGGCAATAAAATGTATGTGCACGTGATACAAAATGTATGTATACACTAACTTGGCACTTAAAATACTTTATTGAATAATTAACAAAGTATATACAATTGCATACGTCAACTCCATTTGCATGACAGTTTTGTGACGGATGAATCCAATTCACGTTTAGTGGTAGGTAACCTTGGACGGCCTCTAAGTCTATATTAAGACAACATACAGAGAAATCTGCTTCGAAAAAGCCCTACCGCGGTGAGATTCTTGCGCTACGTCTCCGTCACCAATGTCCGCAACCATAGCGACCAGCGTTGGCAGAACGTAGTCACGTTTCAACTTGTGGAACGCTGACGGACGTATCCGTGTCACACACTAATTGCGTTCTGCAGCACAATCCTTGCGGTGGGAGTGGAGTTATGGTCTGGGCAGCCACTAACCTTAGGTTTAAGTCTCGATCATCGTGTGCCGAGCTAATCTCACAGTCAGGCATTACATCGACCAGATATTACATCCAGTGGTTGTCTCTATATTCCGTCAACGTGAAGGCTTGGTCTGTCAGCATGACAACGCGCAACCTCACGTTGCACGTCACCAGGAACTTTTTACAGACGAGCAACATTGACGTTTTTGGCGTTTTGCTGTGGACACGACTGGGATTACTTACGTTAATGTCATCCGCAGCCCACCAACGTCCAGTAACTGATAGCAGCTCTCCACAAGGAGTGAGCCAGAATCCTACGGTATCTTCTACGTAAGTGGGTTACCAGTAGTGCCACATGCACTATTGACCGCGTCAGTGAAATTCCTCTGAACAGTCTATTGAAATTCAAGATTTGAAGCACAATGCGACCATGAAATGCTGTCTAATTGAAATGTTAACATCAGTTCTTTTTAAATCATAGATTTGCAAACAAAATTGTTTTTTTTTTCTAGTTTTGAAGCACGGGTAACAAAATGTTGTACAATGAGTTTAAATGAGGCGTTTCTTTTTCTCGTCAGTGTATCATCGTACCCAGCTTCAAATGATTTTCAAGCTATGGGATGATCCAAGTTTAACGACGGAGAGTAAACTTGAATGGACATAATTAAGCTATTTTAAACGGAACTATACTTTTTTTCAGTTAACTTTATTAAGTATAAGATACTAAATTAATAACAGCATGATTTGCAGAAAAAAGTAGGTAAAAACTACAGGTAAAAAGATAATAAAAGACTACGCTGATTCAGGGAGACGATTTACTTTTTCTTCGATTTACAGTACTACAACTAGTATTGTCAGAAATATACCGGTATCCTCCTGATACACGACCGTAACTACTCCGATACAGGTATATGTATCATAACGACAGTCCAAGACATAACTATATCCAAAATTTATCATATATGATATATAATATCTGCATAAAGAGATTCTACCGTGTTTTCTAGACGAGTTCTTTGTAGTTTTGAATCACTCCAAATGCTTGAAAAAATAGCATGGCATCCCGTCATACACTCGAGGAATAATAATTATAGGTCTTTTTAGACTTTCATTGCTCTATCTCTGCAGACATAGATGTTCAAACCTTTCATTTCTTCATTAGAATATTACTATAATTAGTATAATCATAGAATACCAGAATATGTTCATGCGGTATTTACCACAGGCAACATTGCTTCTTTTAGGCCGCTCGGTTCCGTCGGATGCTTTTCTTTGGATTCGGTTAAACACTGGTGGATCTTTGGACTCAAAACTAGGAATTTTCAAAATATCGACTTCTTCATTTTTAAATGAGAACTGAAACGTAGAAAAGTCGCGTACATTTTGTAGCAGGTCAAATCCTTGCGCATAGAATGTGTCTGCTGTGGATTTCGGGTATAAAACAAACTGACCGAACCCAACCTTAGCCATCAGAAAGCCAGAACTATCATTTAGGTATATTTCAATAATACCATATGCGTTGTTGGAAAATAGTCCCTCATATTTAGACAACGGTTTATCTGCAGCAATATCGGTTCTTGGTTTGGCATCAGGCTTATCTGATTTCTTCTTCCAGGGTTCCGGAAATGAACAGACGGTTACATTGTCGAGCCATGGTTCATGACCAAGTAATAGGTCAGCCATATAAAGATGACCGTTTGTGCGGAAGAAGTAGCTTGGATCATCCCCTGTTAGTGTAGTGAAGAATCCTGCATTTATGCCCGGAATAAGTGTCACCATGGCACGATATCCGTATGTAGATCCAGTATGTGTTATGATAGGAAAACCTTGGGAAAAAAGAGACAGATCGTGGCTTAGACTAATGCGCATTAGGTCACATTTTGACAACTCAAAATTCACACAATTTAGATAGCTAAATTTTACCTTAAAATTAAGTGTTTTGGCGGAATCGTGTGTTTCTGTTCGGTCTGTTTTGCTGCCTTATACCTTCAGTGACAACTACCTTTTTGTATTATTTTTATCTTGCAAGTCCATACCGAAATGTTATCTTAACAAGATCATGCACGCAGTCAAATATGATACGATGCCTGTTATTTAAAAAAATAAAAGATGAGTAAATTTCCCAGAAACACTGAGCACCCTTAACACAGCCAGAGAGCCATGCATTTCAAAGTAGGTCCGCAACAAAAAGCAGCTACAAAGTAGCTTCGTAAACCCAACAAGTACACTTTAATAATATGGGTAAGGGGTAAGATTGTACGTTAAAGCCAATTTTACTTAGCAACATCAAATATCTACGCCAATGGTTCTTAAACAAAATGGTCTTAATAGCGGGTTGATCTTATTAGCGGAACGGTTATTATAAGATGTACATGTATATCATAATGATGTATTTACCCTTTGTTTGGTTTAAATGTATACATTGTGGTGACATACGGCAGAAAACCTACTTTGGTCAAGCAAGTAATAAAACACACTCATAATTTAGATCCATTTCATCTTTAATATAATGCAATTTTAAGTTAAGCATATATTATTCCCTTTTTCTGTTGTTTTATTTAAGAACTGATACACCTTTTTATAGTAAGTTAATGATAAGAGCATACCTCGATAGTGACCCAACTTCCATCCAAGACCATAGTTGCTATGACTAAGAGTAACTGGGGTCAAAGGTCGAGTGTAGTATTTCCCGATACTAGCATATGAAATGCTGTTTTGTGCTTTGTGCGCATCATCGAGAATATCGGGGTCGAGTACACGTACATTCTTGCTGTTCAAACCATTGTTCAAATGGAAGATCATCCAGTTAGCCATGTCCAGGGCGTTACTCAGTACACAGCCAGAACCACACAGCAACCCCCATCGTCTGCAAATTAACGTGTACTCCTATGATTAAGATGCAATTGTACTAGATCTACGAAAAGCATGTAAATACGAAACTACATAGATCTATATGTCTGATAGGATAGATCTACTAAATGGTGTATGAAAAATATTATTATTATTGTGACTAAATTAAAGCTGATTTGTCTGAAGATACGCATGTTATACATGTCTGATAATGTTTATCCCTTTGGGCGTTATGTTAACATTGCTCTTATTAGTAACTCTATACGTTATCATCATGTAACTTAGAGCATGGTTTTCACGTGTTTTACCATAAGAAATAATGCACCAAAAATCTTCAGCCGCCATGGAAAATGGTTTGATCATAAAGTTAATGGAATCTACTTGCCGACTAAACTCAGCAGGAACAGGTACCAATGTCCCATATCGGTCTTGGTAGCCAACTGCGAAATTTTCTAGGTTTTTGAGGTCTGCTGTCGTCACAAACGTTGATGAGGTCATATCCAATGGGTCAAATATTTTCTCTTTCACGAGATTCTCCCATGATTTTCCTCCAATTAGTTCAGAAATGTACGTGACTAACCCGTACATAAGGTTACTGTAGTAGAATGATGTTCGAAATCCTCCTTTAGGAGAAAGAAATTTCAAACGGCTGTGAAAATAAAAAGAAAATGTAAATGTACTACCACGTACCAACCAGGCATGTAGGAAGCATTTCAGATCGGGGAGAGAGAGGTGGGGCGGGGGGGGGGGGGGGGGGGGTACATATTTGAAAATCAGCCGACCTATAACAGACCCGGATCAAAGCAACGTTTTTTTTTTTTTTTTTTTTTTTTTTTTTTTTTTTTTTTTAAGATGGGCTAAGCACTACTGTGCTAAGCTGCATACTTAGCATGGTGCGTGCTTAGCCCATCTAAAACGATTATAAACTGCATGTCACAGCTAAAATTGGCTAGCTGTCAAAAAATTGCTAAGATTATTACCATAAAACGTCAAATTATTGTTTGGGGGGGGGGGGGGGCTGGCCCCCACCCCGCCTCCCCCAATCCCCTGTTCCTACGGTCGTGCGTACGGAAATTATGTGCTTGCAGGTTCACCCCTAGTAGATTTAGATCTACTCTGACTACACAGTGTTGGGGATCGTGGATTACATTCCATGTATCATTATAAAGTGGAAATCCGTTATGCCGGTGTTCGGGCTGGGGAAAGGGAATGGGTGTCATTTAACGACCTGTCATGAACAGAGTCTGTCAAAACACGAGTTGCTGAACATTATTATTTTACTTGGTTATTATCTTTTTCTGTCCTCTGAAAGATACATTGCATGGAGTGTGAAGTCTAGGATTCACGAGACTCGGAATCCGACTGACATGATGCCGAGTATCCCACTTTAATTAAGGTTGTTCTGCACAAGTAATGGCGTAACGTCATTTATCGGGATAACGTAGAATAAAGACTCGGTATACCGAAATCGTTTAATGAATTGATGGCATCCCGGGAGTAAATTTTTGTTTAAACGGCAACCTTCCTATCTTAAGATAAAATATGATATTAAAACGTTTGAAAAATTAAATAACACCAAATAATGTCTTAAAATCAGCGTGTTACGTGCAGATCTCTTTTATAATGGGTAAATATCTCAAGAACAAGTACAAGGATCCATACGTCTTGTTTCACCATCCGTTTATTTACGATTGCGAGAAAATCATCAAAATCTACATTGAAGAAAAATTCTTATCTAGTTACCCAGAAATTTCGACTTTATAAATAACATACACCTGGCATTTGTACTACGCCGAATGATAAATATTTTTCTTGTTATCTTGATGAATCTACATTATTGTAACAAGCTTTCTAGTCTGGCTACAAGTTTTCCTTCATGTATGCTCGTATTTCCTGGAGATTCTGTCACTGGCAGTAGTTGCAGATTGAAATATTCTACTCGAGGGTGTAACGAGGCTCTGCGTATGACATAGCAACAAACGTAAGAGGTCTGGGTTTTTTATCAGTAACAGTGAAATGTTATGATTATGTAGTAAAAGGAATAAAGAGGAATTATCAGATTATTTGATTTTTATCCGGTTTTCATAAAAAATAACAATTGCTAAAAAAATATAAGAATGATAATAGAACAACATTACGCACGGCGTTGAAAATTTCGATGCGTGCATGTGTGCGCGTCGTGTTGTGTGTGTGTTCGTGTTCGGAGGATGAAAGGGTTGGAAGAGGAGGGGATCATAGCCGTAATCTGATCCCAGTATTAATAACCTCAGTTCCACAACAAGAATGTCATAGAATCTTGCAATAACTTGCAATAACTATTCCAGTCCATTAAACCTCAGTATCAAAATATTTACCTTTCGCTATTTTGAATACTCGGTTTCAAAGCGCTTTTAATTCTGTGTTTTACTTTAAAACGGATAAAGTAGTTGTCCAAGTAGAGAATTATGCCTAATTACATGATCTTCTTTCAATGTTGCACGTAAATTGAGCCATAGAGATGATCAAAACAACTTTCTGTAAAGTATTCTAGAATTCATATCAATGAAAACTGTCTGAAACAACAAAGAAAAAATAATTGATATATGTTTACGTTCAAAACAAAAAGGACTTTTTTGCAAAACAGTTTAAAATTCTAAGTGGTCAGGTCGCTTTATAATCAATGTACAGGTTTGTCATCAGTAAATAAATAATCCAAGCCAAGTTTCTAAGTTATCAAAAAAAAAAAAAAAAACCCGAGCCGTACAGAGCTTACAACTTCTCTCTATCCCCGGATTTTCCGATTTCCCAACGGCCGTCCACACCATACCAGTGGACTGCAATGAATTTATGACATTGTAAAAACAACTTACTCCACGAACGTTTTGCGAGTGAGAGTGTCATCTAGGCGTATGTTGTTGTTACTAGGGATCCCCAGACGGTGTGCAAGTAGATCCTCCAACGTTGTATACCGCGATCTCAGATAGTCCTTGAATATATCATCCCTTCCTAGAATGTCTCTAACTTGAGTGGACAGAGATAAACTGAAACAAACGATTACAAATATATATAATGTATAAAATAGATCCAACCTCTGAACATCAGAGACAAGCCCTTAGTCATAAACTTCGACTATTTTTCAGACGGTGTCATACTGGTACCAAGTCTCATAATTTTTAGACGGTTTCATATTGCTACCAAGTTTCTTTGTTTTCAGACGGTGTCATATTGGTACCAAGTTTCATAGGTTTCAGACGGTGACATATCGGTACCAAAGTTCATAGGTTTCAGACGGTGTCATATTGGTACCAAGGTTCATAGTTTTTAGGCGGCGTCATTGTTTTTTACTGAGTTTCATTAGTCTTATATTGGTTGGAAGCTAAAACAAGTTTTGTAGATCATCTGCACTCTTTGTTCGACAGTCCTGTCGTCTCTTGTTTCGTCCATAATTTATTAACTACCACCTATTAAGGAATTTCGATATTACTTAGCACATGTTTGTTTGTTTGTTTGGGGTTTAATGCCGTTATTCAACAATATTTCAGTTAACCTAACCTTCCTGGATTTTGTACCAGTACAATCCTGTTCTCCGCAAGTAACTGTCAACTTCCCCACATGAATCAGAGGTGGAGGACGAATGATTTCAGACACAATGCCTTTTATGAAATCGTCATGGAGAACATGCGCCACGCACGCGGATCGAACTCACGAGCTCGCGTTCCGTAAGCCGGCTGGTTCCAAGGTATAGTGCTTTTAGCGGAACTATAAATTAGATAAAACATATCTTGCCTACGGAATGATATCAATATGAGCAACTGTATTATATTTGTAGACAATTATACATTTAGCAAAAGTTCAGAATAAGAAATGCCAGTTTGTAAAAACATTTTTGCCTTGGTTCCGCAGCCAATACAGATTGAAAATTAAAGAATTCCGAAGCTACAAACAATTTTTGGTTCAGCTTTTGGAAATATCCCAATATCTACCAAATGTAAACGTAAAACAAGAAAATATACTGAAATAAAAAGAAAAACCAAGCTTTTTAGGTACTTTCATATGAAAGTTTCATAACGCTTTACTAATATGTTACTTTTAGAATAGATACGGCAGCTGTTAGAGAATATGCATAGTGATATGTATGTATTATTTGAACAACACAAAATTGCAGTGTTGCATATGAAGCCAAAGACGGATATAATAAAAAAGAATGAATTCACTTTCTACTACATAAATCAAATAGGTCATCCCGTGACAAATGTAGAAGATACATGAAATAACAAGAAATTAATATATTTCACTTTCATCACAAAAAGTATATCCGAAACCATTATTACCCTTTAAATGGGAGAGGGTTGGAGAGGTGGATGAGGGCGGTTTGGTCAAATTTTATAAAAGTCGGAAAATCTAACTCTACGCAATGGACCTTTTTCTAACAGAATATAAAACTAAAACAATGTTGCTTTAATGTGACTGAGCACTTTGATAAAACAAATCTATGAACAAAAAAGATATAGCCACGAAAGGGGAAAATGTCCTACCCAACTAAGGTTGCTATGAGCTCAAATAATTTAACTAAATTAATATCCTTGGTCGTATTAGTATTTGTACAAAATTAGGAAATACAAAATTGAATATGTGTTTTAAGCTTTCTAAACATACTACTGTTGCATTTGACCACATGTCATTTTTTATTTCAAAACAGAATAGTCACCATATTTCAACAATAATAACAAAATTGTACACATGTTGAAACTGCATCGAGTCTTTTCTTTAAGCCAACCTACATTAAGCAGTTGAATCGGGCACAATGGCATCATATTTAAACGTGTCATTTACGTTAATATAACTATAAAATAATCCGCTCCTTCATTTAATGGCCGGCCTCTAAAAATGTCAAAATTAAGAAAAAGATAAATGAAAATTACTCGCGCTCACTCCACATTTTTTTGAAAATTTTCCAAGGAACTAGTAATTAATTTGGCATGGCCTTATGGATGAAAATGCTACAATACTCTGCGGTATCGATTCAATGAGTCATTCTCTGAGAGACGAACATAGTAACACTGGTGCTCTCTAACTTTCTTGTAGAAATAAACAAAGGAGAAAGTTGAAAATATTCTTTCACTAGCTCGTGCTCATGCATTTTTATCATCCTTTCATTTATTGTTGATATAAATATGACATGAACATTTTTCAATAATGACTTCTGTTCATATGAAATGGCAGCAGATCAAATGCTTGTATAATTATGTTATAATATTGTTCATAAAAGATTTTATTACTAACTTACGAATCATTTTCCTCGATTTGCTTCAGTATCAGCGTTGCTGCAAAAGCCTTCGATAAAGAAGCTATACCGAATATCGTCTCGTTGGTAACTGGTTCAAGTCTGTCTAGCGTCTTGTGTCCGAACCCTTTAGCCAACAATATTTTCCCATCCTTTACAACAGACAAACTTAGACCTGGGTTATTACGACAATCCATGCCAGCTTTAATATAACTGGTCACCTTCTGCTCGAACCCGGCCTGGTCAATGTCTTTGAGGCTTAAAGTTAATCCAAAAACGGCGAATATAACACCAGCGAATAATGCGTGTAGGTCCATGGTTGTGGAGTGAATAATAACTGAGCTAACGTATTTATCTTTACCAGTAACTCACGGCCTGGTGATGTATGTGTAAAGTTTAAGCTACTTCTATTTGTAACTAAATATATTTGTGCAAGTATCATGTTGCTATTTTTGGCGTTGAAAATGTTTATATTTTATCATGGTGATTTACATTTACACCGCGGGACGTCAACTTAACCGAAACTAACATATTTGACCTTCTCTCTTCTCTACAATTCAATAACGCTTTCGTTCTTTCTAAAGATCTCATCTTAAATGATCGGTACGCATAATATAAACTGAATTTGACCTTTCTGTGCGTTCTTAAATTCAAAACAAACGGGTTATATAATGAATTCCAGATAGGTTAAAACAAAATGTCCCTTAAACTTAGAGTACAAATTAAATTTCAAAGCATTTGACAAAAGAAAAAAGACAAAAAAACTGCTGGACAATAAAATATCATGTGATACAGCCCGACCCAAGGGGTCACCGAATTTGATAGCCATTTGCGCCACCAACACCAGAAAAACACCGGAAACAATACTTGCTTTATCCCTTAGTCTGCTAAATTTCTATAATGAACTTGCCCATCTTTCAATTTGGACAGTACCATTAACTGTTAAATGGGGTGATTACCAAAAATATACTGACTGGATGGAAAACAGTGCAGATCATGGTCAAACTGCACGGATGTGCAGGCTGATCATGATCTGCACTGGTCGCAAAGGCTGAATCAATCTGTCCAGCACGATAAGGGTTAATGTTCAACCGAGATAAGCGAAAATATGAGTTAAGACGAGTTTTAGTGTTATTAATATATTACGGTATTTTCATAAACAGTTTTGTAAGTAATAGATACAGTACGAGATTTTCTTCGAAAGTGTCCTCTTACAGACGTAAGAAGCCGTTTCGCTAGGACGAATACCAGTATTGTGATGAAACGGCATGAGAAGATTCAGAATATGATTTTCCTTTCCTTAAGTATTTTCTACTAGGTGACCTAGAAATGAGGTAAACTGAAGACTAAGTGTCGTTTTCAAACTGTGATTTAAAAACTGAAATGTACACACTCGTCACCAAACCGTGACACCTCAACACGCTTTAAAGTACTCAGAAAGTAGCTTAATGAAAGACTGCATCGTTACTTTAAGGGAATTAATGTAATAAGTTAAAAGTGATTAATATCACAAAACCGTTTCTGCGCAAATAATTTTGAATTTTGCAATCTTTGACGTGATAAAATTGTACAAAAAGAAAAACAAAAGAAAAACAAACTAAAAAAGAGATCATTTTCGATGCTTAGGAGAGCCACAATATCAGAAACTTCATTCCAACAATTACAAAAGGTACAAAGTCAAAGCATGTACCGACATCAAACCGTGTGGTTGTTAAATGAGTCAAAATATGAGATGACTTAAATATTTTTATTAATTAACTGCATTAAACATTAATGCTTGATCTACGCTGGAAATTAAAGATTCAACTACACTTAATGAATCTTCAAATGCAACACTTGGTTTCTGCCAGTATAAACATTACATGAAGAACATTTCTAGATTTTGCATACGATTAGACAATTATTTTGTAATTGTCATAAAAGAATTTCAATGAAATATTTAAGTCATCTCATATTTTGAGTCATTTAACAACCACAACCCATTTTTAAAAAGTTACAAAACACAAAAATGTATTTTATAAACAAGTATATATGATTTTAACTAAAACTAATCACAAAACATGCTATAACACAATTGTTCCCTTAACGCTAGAAAGAAAATGAAACTTTTTGAGAATATTTTTGGGAAAATTAGTTATCTACTATTTTGTGTCCAATTAATAGAGGCAATTCGCACACACTTTTGGTAAATCAAGTGAAAACCTCAAAAGACTCATATAGATTGATGAAGAATAGAAATAACAAAAGACAGTAAGCAGTTTTCAGACATCAGCAAATGCTCATTTTAAACTACTATATCCTTATATGCCTCATGATACCATATTTTATCAACAACGTGGAACTACATTTTGGACTACGATTTTGTGTTGTACTTTACACGTTTCATATTTGGTGTAAACAGGCCTAGTTCTGCACGTTTAATAAACCATAAGTAATAGCGTAACGTCATTTATCCGGAAAACGTAGCCTGAGTACCATAAAGCCTGTATTCAGTGTCCGGAAATGAAAATCAAAACATTTTATCCGAAAACGCCTTAAAAGCGTCAAATCGCTGAAGATCATGTACAGTAGCGATATTTAATTAGCTCGCGTGCCACTTTCAAAGATGCAGTTTGAAACAAATGTTCAGATATAAGCCGTGAGTTACCTAACAATATTAATTCGTATTTTGCGACTTTGTCAAAATGCGTTGCGGTATGAAGGTGATTAAAATTTGTGATTGCATTAGGCCTACTCAGTTATGATGTAACTTTGACATGTTATAAACAATTGATCGGTTAACAAGATTTGTACCATTTCCAGTGTTGATAAAGTAATGAAAAAAGATATTGGCAAAAAAGATGAAGAAAAGGAAAAAACAAATCAAAACAAAAAACCAAAAAAAAAAAAAAAAACAAACAAAATACAGACTAAGTTTTACGTCAGAAAATTTGTTAAGTGTAAATTGAATCAATAAATTATGCATGGTCATACAAGAAGCGTGAGTTTGAAAAATTAATACGTGTGAAAATTGTGCAGTGTGCAAAATGTGCAACGTGCAAAAAAGCAGTGTGTAAAATATGCATGATATATAATAATTAGCAAGTGCTTTCAAGGAATACGCACGGTAAGTTTACATAATTTTTACTTATGGATGGTCTACAAATAAAGCATTTTGTTTCTGATACCGTTTATCAAACGTTATTACAGTTTGCTAATACTGTCCCACCGTCAAATATAAGGTATCACGTACGGAATCCTGTTTGTGCCACTTTAATTGCCTTACCAACACGCGACAATTGTCGCCTTGTCTTAAAACGATTTAACATTCTTCGCCAGGTTTTTAGGGTGTAAAGGTAAATTTTATATACCGTCGCTTTGTGAATCAACGACAATAAGCTCTGCAGAGATTTTGAGTGACCCCATTTTATGAACATTTAAAACCAATGCTGGTACCCATTTACAGCTGGGCGGACTGAAGCAATCGTGATACCGCAATGGGAGCAGCCAGAAATCGAACCTGGGATCTTCAACTCCACGGGAAAGCGTCTTAGCCCTCTCGGCCAATAACTAATTATCGCATCGTCTTAATTATCGCATGTTTTTCTTAATTCTCGCATTGGCAAATTGAAATTCCGCTTAAGTAATGATACATAGTAACGGGAATTATTGTCGCATTGTCGCAATGTCGCCCAGTGTTAGGCATTATTTCTTACTAAAGCACCTTGGATAAAAATTTCTGTTACACCGTCAAAAGTAGGTGTATGTATTTGTAACTTGTGACTCAATTCTCTTTCGACACTTTTAAATATTTACAACATTTGAACTCATGCCTGTAGTTTGTCCGTATACTATGAGTTAAATTAAATAACGGTTTGTTACTGCTGAAGTATAACAATAAAAAAGTTAAAACATTTTTTTATGGTCTTATCTTTTAATCTTTTTTAATTTATTATCTTATTCACAAAATTGTCATAGCATTTGGAAACCGTTTCACTAATTTAGTGTCCGAAGGTAGCATCTACAGACAAATTTAATATCCTAAAATGTCCGAAATATGTTTATTTAAAATATTTGACAAAGTAAGCGACATGTCATAAAACAGTACTGTCTTTTATGGTCTACTGATAAATATGAACATGTACGTGTTGAAGCAGTATGTTTCAATTACAATAAAACATATTTGTCTGAAAGCACACTATACCTGATTATTAATATAATTAACTCTGGAATCTTTTAGCGTTTGTTAATTTTGTCATTATTATTTCTATTACTGAGTCTGTGAGTCTGTTGAGATAAATCGCAGGAATTGTTTAAATTTTACCAAAAGGTCTGTTTTAGGACAAATTTTAAGATATTCTCATGTAAAACTGATCCAGAATCTATATTTATAACAGGTCAAACATATAAACTGATAGTCTTATTAGCCTTTTACAATGCACATAACTCGTGTTTCGTTAAACGGCCTATATCTGGCTGCATAACATCAAACTTTGACACACCGCTCCAAATCACACAAGGTTTCAGTATGCATTAGACGGCGCCAAGCTTTAAAGAATCGCTTCATTTTACACTGTACGAACTCATGTTGCGTTAAACGCCTTCACATTGGACTGCATGGCATCAAGTTTTTATACACCGCCCTTAATTACACAAAGCAGTTTCAATATGAATTAGACAGGGTCAAGTTGTAATAAATCATTTCACTTTTCACTGGACGTACTCCTGTTGTGTTAAACGGCTTCACATTGAGCTGTGTGGTATCATGTTTTGTTGGGTGATTTCATATTACGGTGCATCGCAACAAGTTTTTCAATGCATAGTTCCATTGTTAAATGGATGGAATAAAGTTTTGTATTAAATGGTCTCAAAATGCAATGCGTTGAATGCAAATATATTGGACGGGGTGGAATTTTAGACGAGACGGCGTTGAAATGCACTGCACTTACTGACTTGTTTAGGAATGGATTGTATATTTACTAATTTTGACGGTTACCGCCGCCCATAATAATGCTTAAGTTTAGAATGCATCGGATTCACCACTTGATATACTAACTTTGATAACAATAAATTGAATTTGTTTTATGAAAAACATGTTGTTGTTTTTTTTGTTTGTTTTTTTTTTTTTTGCAAATTCTATATCAGCAGATAAAGCAAGAACTATTTCAATATTTTTCCAACTAAGTATCTGACATGTTGCAATAATTTTGTATTTTAACATTACGTTGGACAGATTACTTATTTCGTTTTTAGCCATGTATGATTGTTGAGTTTTCATAGTAATTATTTAACAAAATCATCTATAAAGAGACCCGTGGTTCCTCTCCAGTCCTGGCTTACACACAAAACATCCGAGGTGAAACTGCCACTGACCATAAACTATATCTATACTCTACTTTTTATTATAATAACATTAAAACTATTAGATTATTCATGGGCGTAGGAGCGAGTTTAACTTTGGGGGGGCCAAACCTTTTCGACCGGCAGCGAGGGGAGCGGCAAGGTATCCCCGGTGCATTATTCATGACAAAGCCTTGTACAGGGGCCAAATGGGACATAGGCCCCCTCAAGCCTCTATGTTTTAGCAATCATTGAGTTATTCTGATGATACACATACGACTTGAGGCACTGAACTGTCTTAATCAGTCATATTATGTATTGTTCTAATTAAGTGTGCTATTTTTTTACATTCTTCTGTTGAAGCCCTGGACATACAATCAATTAGCGCTGCATTTGTCTAATTGTGATATAAAGTTGTGGAAATATCATTTCCCTAGAATGGAAAATGAAAAACAAAAAAATACATAACGTTTACATGCGTAAACAGGCTTAATAGTTACAAAGATTTTGCAGACGCTCAAACCGGAACTGTAGTGATTGCGCTGAATGATATAATATTTTATAAAATGTAATCAAACAATCCTTGGCATGGTGCGTACAGATTTCAGTACTCACACTACGGAAAGAGACAAGTCAGAATACAAGAGAAGGCCAAATGCAAATCAGAAATCAGGTAGAAAAGAATTATATGATGCTAACTAAGTAAGTAAATGTTATATTAGACTGCAAGTTATATCTCTTTTCCAAAATATTGGGGGGGCCAAACTATAGTTGGGCCCCCCCTCTCCTAGCTTTGGGGGGGCCTGGCCCCCGCTGGCCCCCCCTGCTCCTACGCCTATGTTATTTAAAACTTATAAAACCACCTTATTTACGATCGATACACAGCTGTATAAACTACACGCCTATTGAATATGCCGTATCGATAAAATATGCTACTCCATCACGGGTATGAAACGTTGCCTGCGGCACAAAATGTGCCGCACTGAAATGAAGGCATCGCGCTTCCAACGGCGCAGGCATTGCGCAGGATGTTTACAGAAATAACGAGCAAGGTGAGTAAAATTGAATGTTTTTGGTTATTGTCTTTTTACAGTAAAAACTTTTTAGAAATCGGGGAATGCAGCGGGATGTAGTTGTGTCTTGCCGACAAATCCATGCCCAGTTTGCGAAGAAATATGTTATATTGTTATTTTGCGCGTGTTTTTCATCGGATACAGTAACGTGAAAATTACAAAAGCAGTGAATATTCCGAGTCATTTCATATCCTGCTGAAAAAGGAATGATGTATTTCTGTAGTATATTATATAAAGACATGACATCTGATCGATTGAGATAAAATACATGTCATGGAAAAGGCATATCCCCACGTTCTGCCGACTATTCAGTCCAGTGCCGCAGGCATCTCGATGGTGCCGCAGACATCGTGAGAGGCGCAGTCATCTTGAATACTATTGTAGTCGGTAGTACGTGTAATTTCGACCTTCTAACATGTATTGAAGTACAAAAATATCGATAACAATGTTGTTCCTCCAGTTATTGTGTAAGACAAATCTTCTCAATCCGAACTTTGTAATATTAATAGCTATTTTAAGAATTTCGCAATATTTTTTCTTGCTCTTTTGGGGGATGGGACCAGGTGCCTCCCAGTTGAGAAAATCACGTCATTTTGTATCGAATTTGGATTATTTTCTCTTTAAAAAATAGCAATATTCAATTACCAAACATTCTTATTTTTAACAATTGTTGATGCTTAGTTCAAAGCAAGGTATGAAAACCAGCATTGGAGCACAAAAACTGTCATAACTTTTGTCATTTTTTAACCAATTTTGATGTTTTTGTTTCAGCATCAAGTTTTTTTTCTTTACAGTTCGGGCGTATTAGATCTATTTTGATAAGCGATGAGCTGAATTTCGTCCCCCTCCCCAAACCCCCGAAAAAAAATGGCGAAAAATCACTGTTTTGGCTTTCCGAAGAAAAGGAACGCAAAAAAGACACACAAAAAACCGTAAAAACATGAAACTTCCCTTAAAACGATACCGTTCCCAAGTTTTGTGTGGAAAAGAAGCAATGAAGTTATCGGTAGTTAAATATCTTGTTTATATTATATTTTCAGATGGATGTACATGCATTCAGTGTATATTAAAAGGAAAAAGAAAATCATTTCTCCTTATGATCAGACGAAAACTTTATGTGTACAGTCAGTGCACAGACGTAAATCATAGTTGAACGACAAAGAGTGAGTAAAATACGTTAATATTTTTGTAGAATTTCAGAAATAATTAGAACAACGCCAAAACTGCGAATCTCACCATTTATTTATTTATTTATTTATTTTTTGAGGGGGGGGGGGGGGGGGGGGGTGAAATTCAGCTCGCCGCTAATAAAAAAGTACGCCCAAACTGTAAAGAAAAAAACTCGATGCTGAAACAAAAACATTAAAATTGGTTGAAAAATGACAAAAGTTATGACAGTTTTTGTGCTCCGATGCTGGTTTTCATACCTTGCTTTGAACTATAAGCATCAATAATTGTTACAAATGGGATGTTTAGTAATTGAATATTGCTATTTTACGGGAGAAAATGAATCCCAAATCGATACAAAATGACGTGATTTTCCCTGGCCCCATTCCCCTAAACAGCGAGAAAAGTAATGCAAACTTCTTGAAATTGCTATTTATATTACAAAGTTCGGACTGAGAAGATTTGTCTTACTACTACAATAACTGGAGGAACAACATTGTTATTGATATTTTTGTACTTCAATGCATGTTAGAAGGTCGAAATTACACGTACTACCGACTACAATAGTATTCAAGATGACTGCGCCTCTCACGATGTCTGCGGCACTATCGAGATGCCTGCGGCAATGGACTGAAAAGTCGGCAGAACGAGGGGATATGCCTTTTCCTAGGCATGTATTTTATCTCAATCGATCAGATATCATGTCTTTATATGATATACTACAGCAATTTATCATCCTTTTTCAGCAGGAGGTGAAATGACTCGGAATATTCACTGCTTTTGTAATTTTCACGTTACTGTATCCGATGAAAAACACGCGCAAAATAACAATATTACATATTTCTTCACAAACTGGGCATGGATTTGTTGGCAAGACACAACTACATCCCGCTGCATTCCCCGATTTCTAAAAAGGTTTTACTGTAAAAAGACAATAACCAAAAACATTCAATTTTACTCACCTTGCTCGTTATTTTTGTAAACATCCTGCGCAATGCCTGCGCCGTCGGAGGCGCGATGCCTTCATTTCAGTGCGGCACATTTTGTGCCGCAGGCAACGTTTCATACCCGTGTCCATGTACTTTAAAACTTTTACTTCTATTTCTATGTGACCGCATCACACAAATATTCTCAACGTGTAAAGATAGTCCCATATTTATTTTTTTTATAATCTTGGTATTGTGTGAGTGTGTGAGCAACTGAGGACTACCGTTTTAAAACAATAATTGAAAACAAGCAGCAACGGGTTCTAGAATAGCAATGAACTTAAATTTATATTCATATTCTAAATATTTGGAATCTCTCCGCGGAATCTCTCCGCTCTAGGATTGGGTTTAGGGTTTAGGGTTAGGGTTTAGGGTTAGGGTTAGGGCAGGGTTGAAACCTAGTTTTACATGGAGTTGTAGGGGAAACATTTAAAAATCGTCTTGTCTTGAACCACAATGCACACAGCTTAGATATTTGGCATGTAGCATTGTCTAGTGGACTCTACCAACATTGTTCAAATCATTACCGGTTTATATATACACAATGCAATGTTAAACAATGCAATGTTAATTCTTCAGGCGTTTCGGTTGAAATATCACTAAATAAGCACTGGCTATCAGTCCTTTCAGGCTTTGATTTTACTATACATTTACATCCTCTGTCATTTGTTTATATTTTTTTTCACTCAAATTTAAACAAGAATAATAAGTCGCATTTCATTGCCCTAGTTGTCCAAATAAATCCCATGCAGTATTGTAACTTATATCGCATCAGTACTAAATCATTGCACTTTTCTCCTCTAAAGCAATCAGTCAGAACACTGACACACTTCCCTAGTATCAGTCAGAATTAATCTCAGGGGAAAAACCACCTTTGTCCCGAAGTTTTATTTCAACCGTAATTGTACTTTGTGCTTTATATTGCTTTCTCAATGCAAACCGTTTTTTTAAACGAAACTGAACAACAAAATAATCTTCGCCTATCATCGTAAATAGATTTCCAAAAAGCTTTTGATTCTATTTAGTAGGACTTTATTCACAAAACATCAGAAAAGTTCAATTTTGGAGCTTCCTTTAGAAATTCAGCAAGGAAGCGAAACATATTGTACAAAATGGACATTTGTTGAATTTTTTTTTTGTTTTGTTTAGAAAGAGGCTGTAAGTAAGGAGACCTGTATCTCCTTATCTTTTGTATTCTGTGTACAGAAATACTTGAATGATGAGATGGAACAATAATATTTCAGAACATTTATAACAAAGAATATAAAATGAGTCCATATGCAGGAGCTACGCAACTATTTCAAAATGGAACTGAACAATATCTGCGTCGCTGTTTGAAAACACTTCACACATTTTTATAAAATTCAAGAATTTAATAAAAACACACCAAAAAACAAAAAAAAAACAGATCACTTTTTTGGGTAGAGGAGCATTACGGCAGTCACTAAGAAAGTTACGTACGGGTTTACAGCTAGACTGGTCGCAAACACCTACAAAAATACTAGTTGTAAAAGGTAAAGGAAAAGGTCTTGTTTATTATAGTGTCACCCCTACTGAAAGGGCCAGCCAGTTTGGCTTATGAGACACCTTTATTGTGCGTACCAATTACCTCCCAACTCCTACCACTATCCCAGGGCGCCAGGCGGATAGAAGTCTGTAACCATTTATTTAACTAGCTCGCAGCTCACGAACCGGCCTTTTTGGAGCGAGTCCCATGACAAACATCCCCCGGACGAACGCTCCCCATGGGGCTCGAACCTTCGACCTCCCGATCCCGAGTTGTATGTTTTTCTTCACGAGGTAGTTGGGATTTAATGGTCCACTTGTTTCAGTAATATGTAAGATATCTGATTAGCTCTTGGTCAAAGAGAAATTTCTTAACTTTATTTTATTTGGCAAAGAAACAGTTATTAAATCCAATTGTAATTTCGGAATTCGTGCATTTGTCTCTAGCATATACCAAATTCTCCGTCTATCTCTGTGAATAAAGTAAATATTATGGCATTTTTATTTTAATGGAATAATGGACCAGACAGACTAAAAAGATCAAATATAACAAACGATGTTGATTCCGGTGGTTTAAGGATGAAAAATATCAACACTATATACAAAGTTTAAAGTTAAGATGGTTAAGAATAAATATTTGTGATACTTGAAAATATTAAACGGAATGTTGTTACCTTAGGTGCAACTTATGCTAGGGTAATATCTAAAAAAAAATACAAACTCCCCTGAAAAGACGTTCTTGAAAGTTATAGTGCTCTGTTACAACCACATTTGTAATAAAAACCAGATTTGTAATAATTATAACATTTCTCGTTTTTATAACAAAAGTGGTTGCAAAGGTTCAACCACATTTGTAATAACCAGATTTGTAATAAAAATCGCAAACTTTTTTTTTCGAGAGGTGTGTTTTTCCACGTGATATTCAAGCTAATGCATGCGTGTTTAAGCACGTGCAGGTCGAATTGAACTGTCCTGGGTCAATTAAGACTCCAAATGTTTTACCTGAAATCCTTGTTCATGGACATATTTTACTTAAGAAAATTATTACATTTCTCGTTTTTATTACAAAAGTGGTTGCAAAGGTTCAACCACATTTGTAATAACCAGATTTGTAATAAAAATCGCAAACTTTTTTTTTCGGGAGATGTGTTTTCCCACGTGATATTCAAGCTTATGCATGCGTTATTAAGCACGAGCAGGTCGAATTAAACTGTCCTGAGTCATTTAAGACTCCAAATATTTTACCTGAAATCCCTGTTCCTGGACATATTTTACTTTAAAAAATTATTACATTTCTCGATTTTATTACAAAAGTGGTTGCAAAGGTTCAACCACATTTGTAATAACCAGATTTGTAATAAAAATCGCAAACACTTTTTTTCGAGAGATGTGTTTTCCCACGTGATATTCAAGCTTATGCATGCGTTATTAAGCACGTGCAGGTTGAATTGAACTCTCTTGGGTCATTTAAGAAACTCGAAATGTATTACTTGAAATCTCTGTATAAATATTTGTCCGAAGACACTGACCTGGCATTTTTAAAGGTTCTAGCTTGATGGAAGATGTCGGAAAATAGTTATGAATCTAATCCAGAAATTCTTACGTATATTATCTTTTCAAAAAAGTTTTACTTGCCAAAAGGCCTGTAAACAAAAGCCATTTCATCTCAGCAGGTTTTAGTGGATTTTTATGTAAGCTAATTCGTAGCTATACGAGGGGCATTTCAAAAGTAATGCAACTGATTATCGTGCGGCCTCGCCTTGCACGGGATTTTCTTGAAAATTGTACCGATATAGCGAGACATCCATTCTCTACACAGATATACTAAATTTACAGGTGTACACGCAGTATTATCGCTAATACAGTGATAAACGCAACATATAGTCATTGATACTATAGTAAAATGGTTGGCAAGAGAAGTGTAAAGGCAGGTGAAATTCGAGGTTATATAAAGACTTGATGCCAGCTTAGCGTATCAGCGAAGGAGATTTTTGACGAATTGTGTGTTGTTCATGGACAGAATGAAGTGTCGTATGCCACCGTCACGAGGTGGATTAAGAAGTTTAAAAGCGGTTGTGACTCTATTAATGATGCACCAAAATTGGGACGTTCTTGTAGTGCTACTTCTAACACTATGGTTAACAAAGTATGTGATGTGGTTAAGTCTGACGCCAGACTAACTGATCATCAGACAGCTAGTAGAGTTGGTGTTTCAGCCGCAAGCGTATTCCGCATTCTAAAACGTAATTTAAAAATGAGACGTATTACAGCTAGATGGATCCCTCATTTGTTGTCAGACAAGCAAAAGCATGTCCGACTTGAAACCGCCGGAAAACTGCTTAAAATGTTTCCAAAATATCAAAGAAAGCAGTTTTCTGACATTATTACTGGAGATGAGACATGGGTTCACTTTTTCGAGCCTACCAGAAAAATAAACAACAAAATATGGGCTACCAAAAACTGTCGCCGCCCCTCAATTGCCAAAAGATTGATTAGTGCTAAGATAGCAATGTTTGTTATTTTCTTTGATATACGTGGCCCTATTATGCAACTGGTTGTACCAAATAGAAAATCTGTGACTGGTATACTTTATAAAGAAAAAGTGTTGAAGAAACTTAAAAAACAATGTTTCAAACGTCGTCCACACACTGGCTTTAAGCACCTATCCTTGTTGCATGACAACGCCCCTGCGCATGAGTCTGCTATTGTGACCTCTTTTTTGAACAAGGAAAGGGTTCGAGTTCTTCCACATGCACCATATTCCCCAGACCTAGCCCCGTGTGACTATTTCTTGTTCCCTAAATTGAAAAAAAAAAACATTTAGCTGGTAGACGGTATAGGTCCCGACAGGCCTTGGGGTTCGCTGTTTATCAGTGCATGTTGGGTATACCTAAAAATGAGTATGAAGATGCCTTTAAGAACTGGATTAAACGTTTGAAACTTTGTGTACGTAACAAGGAGGATTACTTTGACGGTATGACGCGTAAATAATTTAAAATTTATCAAACGTGCGCTTTATATCACCCCAGTTACATTACTTTTGAAATGCCCCTCGTATATCACACATACGCAAATAATTTCTGTAGGGATTAATTCCTCAAAATTTCATAAATACCATCTACTTTTAATTCTAAATGACCATAACCCCGTTGTAAACAGTTGTCATCTTGGGGTATTCAAGATCATCTTTAGTGAAAGGTCGTTTTTGCATTAAGCCTATACTCTTACAGCTTACCTGACACATGGACATAGACACGAACATCAATGGCAAATATTGGACTTCAGCAGAATCATTTGATATAGGAAATAATCAAATAACAAGCTTATTAAGATTTAGCTAAATTTATTAGGTCTATATCCTTTAGACCCTTTAAAGACACATGCTCACAAATAACGCAAAATTACACAATAAGTATCGTAGTATCGTAAGCAGGCATGAAATAAGGCACAATGCTACAAAATCAGGGTTACAACATAGCCTTTAGTATCAGTCATGTCAGTGTCTTTGACTTTAACGACCCCAACACCTAACGTCTTCCGCGATTCACATGCTGAGGATTCACATGCTGAGTCAAAGCAGGCGACAGATGCAAATAGTTACAGACACACACACACGTACATTTACACACACGCACACGAACGCGCACACGCACACGCACAACCTGGCTGGTAGAAATATACATAAGAGTTTAACAATACTTTAATATGTAACAAAATCTAACTTAAAATGTGGCATTAATATGTAAAAAGAAAAAAAAACTCATAACAGAGTTGTGGGGGAAATCATTACTAGTGTAAAGTGTTATAGTAGAGATCCAATTTCAGTTTCCAGTCAATGCCTTTGAAAGTTACTGATAAATTGAACTTTATATAAAACTGTACCATAAAGGTTGTCGGTGTAAACGAAGCATAACTCTCTCTTCTATTAGGGGTTATGGAGATTGTTTCTACTAGTGTAATCTTTGATATTAAAGAAATATCTTAAGTTTCAAATCAATAGCTTTCAAAGTAACAGAGATGCCATAAACAATAACTTTAATCTAAAAATTCTAAGTATAACACTTTACACTAGTAATGATTTCCCCCACAACCAGGTTGTACGTGTGCGCGTTCGTGTGCGTGTGTGTAAATGTTCGTGTGTCTGTAACTATTTGCATCTGTCGCCTGCTTTGACTCAGCACGTGAATCGTGGAAGACGTTAGGTGTTGGGGTCATTAGAGTCAAAGACACTGACTTGACTGATACTAAAAGCTATGTTGTAACCCTGATTTTGTAGCATTGTCCCTTACTTCATGCCTGCTTACGATACTACGATACTTGTTGTGTAATTTTTCGTTATTTGTGAGCATGTGTCTTTAAAGGGTCTAAAGGATATAGACCTAATAAATTTAGCTAAATCTTAATAAGCTTGTTATTTGATTATTTCCTATATCAAATGATTCTGCTGAAGTCCAATATTTGCCATTGGTGTTCGTGTCTATGTTCATGTGTCAGGTAAGCTGTAAGAGTATAGGCTTAATGCAAAAACGACCTTTCACTAAAGATGATCTTGAATACCCCAAGACGACAACTGTTTACAACGGGATTATGGTCATTAAGAATTAAAAGTAGATGGTATTTATGAAATTTTGAGGAATTAGTACCTACAGAAATTATTTTGCGCATGTGTGATATATAGGTACGAATTACCTTACATAAAGAATCCCCTAAAACCTGCTGATATGAAATGGATTTTGTTTACAGGCCTTTTGGCATGTAAAATTGTTTGAAAAGACAAATATACATCAGAATTTCTGGACCAGATTCATAACTATTTTCCGACATCTTCTGTCAAGCTAGAACCTTTAAAAATGCCAGTTCAGTGTCTTAGGACAAATATTTATACAGAGATTTCAGGTAATACATTTGGAGTACTAAAATGACCAAAGAGAGTTCAATTCAACCTGCACGTGCTTAATAACGCATGCATAAGCTTGAATATCACGTGGGAAAACACATCTCCCGAAAAGAAAAGTTTGCGATTTTTATTACAAATCTGGTTATTACAAATGTGGTTGAACCTTTGCAACCACTTTTGTAATAAAAACAAGAAATGTAATAATTTTCTGAAATAAAATATGTCCATGAACAAGGATTTCGGGTAAAACATTTGGAGTCTTAAATGACCCATGACAGTTTAGTTCGACCTGCACGTGCTTAATAACGCATGCATAAGCTTGAATATCACGTGGGAAAACACATCTCCCGAAAAAAAAAAGTTTGCGATTTTTATTACAAATCTGGTTATTACAAATGTGGTTGAACCTTTGCAACCACTTTTGTAATAAAAACGAGAAATGTAATAATTTTTTAAAGTAACATAATTATGTCCATGAACAAGGATTTCAGGTAAAGCATTTGGAGTTCTAAAATGACCCAGGACAGTTTAGTTCGACATGCACGTGCTTAATAACGCATGTATAAGCTTAAATATCACGTGGGAATACACATCTCCCGAAAAAAAAGTTTGCAATTTTTATTACAAATCTGGTTATTACAAATGTGGTTGAACCTTTGCAACCACTTTTGTAATAACAACGAGAAATGTAATAATGTTTTAAAGTAAAATATGTCCATGAACAAGGATTTCAAGTAAAACATTTGAAGTCTTAAATGACCCAAGACAGTTTAATTCGACCTGCACGTGCTTAATAACGCATGCACTAGCTTGAATATCACGTGGGAAAACACATCTCTCGAAAAAAAGTGTTTGCGATTTTTATTACAAATCTGGTTATTACAAATGTGGTTGAACCTTTGCAACCACTTTTGTAATAAAAACGAGAAATGTAATAATTTTTTAAAGTAAAATATGTCCAGGAACAGGGATTTCAGGTAAAACATTTGGAGTCTTAAATGACTCAGGACAGTTTAATTCGACCTGCTCGTGCTTAATAACGCATGCATAAGCTTGAATATCACGTGGGAAAACACATCTCCCGAAAAAAAAAGTTTGCGATTTTTATTACAACCCTGGTTATTACAAATGTGGTTGAACCTTGGCAACCACTTTTGTAATAAAAACGAGAAATGTAATAAATTTCTGAAATAAAATATGTCCATGAACAAGGATTTCGGGTAAAACATTTGGAGTCTTAAATGACCTATGACAGTTTAGTTCGACCTGCACGTGCTTAATAAAGTATGAATAAGCTTAAATATCACGTGGGAAAACATATCTCCCGAAAAAAAAAAGTTTGCGATTTTTATTACAAATCTGGTTATTACAAATGTGGTTGAACCTTTGCAACCACTTTTGTAATAAAAACGAGAAATGTAATAATTTTTTAAAGTAACATAATTATGTCCATGAACAAGGATTTCAGGTAAAGCATTTGGAGTTCTAAAATGACCCAGGACAGTTTAGTTCGACATGCACGTGCTTAATAACGCATGTATAAGCTTAAATATCACGTGGGAATACACATCTCCCGAAAAAAAAGTTTGCGATTTTTATTACAAATCTGGTTATTACAAATGTGGTTGAACCTTTGCAACCACTTTTGTAATAACAACGAGAAATGTAATAATGTTTTAAAGTAAAATATGTCCATGAACAAGGATTTCAAGTAAAACATTTGAAGTCTTAAATGACCCAAGACAGTTTAATTCGACCTGCACGTGCTTAATAACGCATGCACTAGCTTGAATATCACGTGGGAAAACACATCTCTCGAAAAAAAGTGTTTGCGATTTTTATTACAAATCTGGTTATTACAAATGTGGTTGAACCTTTGCAACCACTTTTGTAATAAAAACGAGAAATGTAATAATTTTTTAAAGTAAAATATGTCCAGGAACAGGGATTTCAGGTAAAACATTTGGAGTCTTAAATGACTCAGGACAGTTTAATTCGACCTGCTCGTGCTTAATAACGCATGCATAAGCTTGAATATCACGTGGGAAAACACATCTCCCGAAAAAAAAAGTTTGCGTTTTTTATTACAAATCTGGTTATTACAAATGTGGTTGAACCTTTGCAACCACTTTTGTAATAAAAACGAGAAATGTAATAATTTTCTGAAATAAAATATGTCCATGAACAAGGATTTCGGGTAAAACATTTGGAGTCTTAAATGACCCATGACAGTTTAGTTCGACCTGCACGTGCTTAATAACGTATGCATAAGCTTGAATATAACGTGTGGAAAACACATCTCTCGAAAAAAAAAAGTTTGCGATTTTTATTACAAATCTGGTTATTACAAATATGGTTGAACCTTTGCAACTGCTTTTGTAATAAAAACGAGAAATGTAATAATTTTTTAAAGTAAAATATGTCCATCAACAAGGATTTCAGGTAAAACATTTGGAGTCTTAAATGACCCTAGACAGTTTAATTCGACCTGCACGTGCTTAATAAAGTATGAATAAGCTTGAATATCACGTGGGAAAACACATCTCTCGAAAAAAAGTGTTTGCGATTTTTATTACAAATCTGGTTATTACAAATGTGGTTGAACCTTCGCAACCTCTTTTGTAATAAAAACGAGAAATGTAATAATTTTTTAAAGTAAAATATGTCCATGAACAGGGATTTCAGGTAAAACATTTGGAGTCTTAAATGACTCAGGACAGTTTAATTCGACCTGCACGTGCTTAATAACGCATGCATAAGCTTGAATATCACGTAGGAAAACACATCTCCGGAAAAGAAAAGTTTGCGATTTTTATTACAAATCTGGTTATTACAAATGTGGTTGAACCTTTGCAACCACTTTTGTAATAAAAACGAGAAATGTAATAATTTTCTAAAGTAAAATATGTCCGTTAACAAGGATTTCAGGTAAAACATTTGGAGTCTTAAATGACCCATGACAGTTTAATTTGACCTGCACGTGCTTAATAACGCATGCATAAGCTTGAATATCACGTGGGAAAACACATCTCCCGAAAAAAAAAAAGCTTGCGATTTTTATTACAAATCTGGTTATTACAACTGTGGTTGAACCTTTGCAACCACTTTTGTAATAAAAACGAGAAATGTAATAATTTTCTAAAGTAAAATATGTCCATGAACAAGGAATTCAGGTAAAACATTTGGAGTCTTAAATGACCCATGACAGTTCAATTCGACCAGCACGTGCTTAATAACGCTTGCATAAGCTTGAATATCACGTGGGAAAACACATCTCTCGAAAAAAGTGTTTGCGATTTTTATTACAAATCTGGTTATCACAAATGTGGTTGAACCTTTGCAACCACTTTTGTAATAAAAACGAGAAATGTTATAATTATTACAAATCTGGTTTTTATTACAAATGTGGTTGTAACAGTGCTCTCTATGTGAATGTATTACAGTTACTGACCTTCAACAAATTTTATATTTACCACTGTGAAATAAACAGAAACTTAAGATTCAAAATAGACATAAATGACAGTTGGTACAGGAAACATAGTATCAATGTCATAGATATTCTAAATGAAAATTTTATACGAGAGATGAGTTAAAACGTATATATGCAGTAAATGGTACGTTTTAGAATTATAAGTAATAAATGTATACTAAACGAGTGGACAGAAAAGATCATCAGAATTAAACAATAACAAAACAAAAAGAAAAAGAAAAAAAAGAAAAACAATAAAATGGAATATTTCCAAACGTGTCATAAAACACAATCCTTAGAAAGAAATAAATAAATAACAATAAAACATTAAAAACTCGAGTCACTATGAGTTATTGAAATCGTAGGGATTTTTTGTTTTCTTTTTTATCAGTTTTTTTTTCTTTTCATTTTTTTTTTCATCTTTAAAAAAATGAATAATTCACACATACACTCTTCGCTTCTATATTGTTTCGATATGTTTGCTCGTACATTGTCTTCTTAAACAACCTTATATAACAACAACAAAAAATGTTAAGAACGATATATGATTTTACTCCGTATGTAAAGTGTTTATACATAAGATATCATAATTAGTTGATAGGTTATATAGTATGCTTTCCAAAAGTTCGTATGTATACAAGCGAAATAAACGGTATTATCCAAACTGGAACCTTGAAAAAAGTTTTGAAGTTTTTTGTCTCTAAGATCGTATTCAGACCAGCGATATGGAGTTGGTATAAAAAAAACTTGGTGCCCCAGTCTCCCTTGGAGTGAACATTGTTCAGTAAGTATTGTATAAGCCTTACTCGTTCGGCTTATCGGGGGCCTGCGTGGTTAAATGGTTAAGGGCACTGACTTCAAATCACTTACTCCTCACAGATGCGGGTTCGAGCCTCATTCGGGGCATTGCAATCTTGATGTGAGGAAGCCATCCAGCTGGCTTACGTAAGGTCGGTGGTTCTCCCCGGGTGCCCGGCTGTAGTGGAATTATGCACGGAGGGGCACCTGGGTCTTCCTCCACCATCAAATCTGGAAAGTCTCCATATGACCTATAATTGTGTGGGTGCGACGTTAAACCCAACAACACAAAAAAACCGTTCGCCTTATTGGGATGGCTTATTCTTGCTCTGATTTTTTATAGTTGCCATACTGGTATAGGTGACTTCGACCAAGAAATCCACTATTTCTACGGGTAACCCGGACAGAATGTAACAAACGTATAACTAACCTGTCACTATTCAATTATTGTGCGCATATTGCCTCGAGCAAAGATTTGCATACAAAAATAGAGTATATTTTTGCATAACTTGAAATATATGCACCTTGATAGAACATTATAATCAGTTTTACAGGAGCTGACAAAAATAATCAACCTCATATTGTCAAAAAAATATTTATATTCATATTCGGTTTTAGATGTCAAAACAGAAAACAAATTGAAACTATTACCCTGCTTAAACTTAAGAAAGATGTCATATATATTTACTATTTCCTTAAACTAGTTTTAAAAGTTGGCCTATTATCTCAAAAGGGCATACGGTAGGTTGACAAAAATGTCGCCATTTCTCGTTAGAGAAAGGGGCATCTATCCTGTGATGCGTGTATGTGGTCACACGGTCTCATATATTTTTTACAACGGTGTCCCTTTTTAGTGTTGAGAAATGTTCAGTGGGAATGACTCTAAGTGTGCTGAGGTTACAATTTCTCAGTGATCATTGCTAATGATCAGTGTGGAGTGATCACAGCTCTGAGTACTTTTCACAGAACATTGATCATCGAGTAGTAGTTCACGGTACTGTACTGTGAGTTCTGCTCACTGAATAGTGTGTTCACGGCACCGTGAGTACTGATCAATGAGTAGTGTTCACTGAGTAGTGAGTACTGCTCACTGAGTAGTGTTTACATTACCGTGAGTACTGCTCAATCAGTAGTGTTCATGGCACTGTGAGTACTGCTCACTGAGAAGTGTTCACGGCACTGTGAGTACTGCTTATTGAGTAATGTTCACGGCACCGTGGGTACTGCTGAATGAGTAGTGTTCACGGCACCGTGAGTACTCCTCAATGAGAAGTGTTCACGGCACCGTGAGTACTGCTCACTGAGTAGTGTTCACGGCACAGTGAGTACTGCTCATTGAGTAATGTTCACGGCACCGTGGGTACTGCTCAATGAGTAGTGTTCACGGCACCGTGAGTACTGCTCAATGAGTAGTGTTCACATTACCGTGAGTACTGCTCACTGACTAGAGTTCACGGCACGATAAGTACTGTTCACTGAGTAGTGTTCATATTACAGTGAGTACTACTCACTGAGTAGTGTTCTCGGCACCCCGTGAGAACTGATCACTGAGTAGTGTTTACATTACCGTGAGTACTGCTCAATCAGTAGTGTTCACATTACCGTGAGTACTGCTCAATCAGTAGTGTTCACGGTACTGTGAGTACTGCTCACTGAGTAGTGTTCATGGCACTGTGAGTAATGCTCAATGAGTAGTGTTCACGGCACAGTGAGTACTGCTCAGTGAGTAGTGTTCACGGCACAGTGATAACTGCTCAATAAGTAGTGTTCACTGCACCGTGAGTACTGCTCACTGAGTAGTGTTCACATTACCGTGAGTACTGCTCACTGAGTAGAGTTCATGGCACCGTGAGTACTGCTCACTGCGTAGAGTTCACGGCACCGTGAGTACTGCTCACTGAGTAGAGTTCACGGCACCGTGAGTACTGCTCACTGCGCAGAGTTCACGGCACCGTGAGTACTGCTCACTGCGCAGAGTTCACGGCACCGTGAGTACTGCTCACTGCGCAGAGTTCACGGCACCGTGAGTACTGCTCACTGAGTAGAGTTCACGGCACCGTGAGTACTGCTCACTGCGTAGAGTTCACGGCACCGTGAGTACTGCTCACTGCGTAGAGTTCACGGCACCGTGAGTACTGCTCACTGAGTAGAGTTCACGGCACGATGAGTAATGTTCACTGAGTAGTGTTCATATTACAATGAGTACTGCTCACTGAGTAGTGTACACGGCACCGTGAGAACTGATCACCGAGTAGTGTTCACATTACCGTGAGTACTGCTCACTGAGTAGTGTTCACGGCACCGTGGGTACTGCTCACTGAGTACTGTTCACTGCACCATGAGTAATGTTCACTGAGTAGTGTTCACGACACCGTGAATACTGCTCACTGAGTAGTGTTTACATTGCCGTGAGTACTGCTTACAGGGTAGTGTTCAAATTGGTTCTGTGAATACTGCTCACCGAGAATTAACTTAAGGACATGTTTTGCATAAATACTTTTGAAATCTGGAAATTGTCCTGAAATCATTTACTCTATCCGATATTTGAGTTTTATGATTATTTGATCTTTTGACGTTTAATCTGCATAATTTTATTTTAGGCAATTTATGTTAAAAAGATAGATCTACTCATAAAATCTGACATATCGTAGTTAATGTTAAACTGAAAAAGTAATTAAGATTTATATGAAAATGTAGATATTGATGGTGTGTTAAAACAATGTAGTCATCCACTTTTGTGGCCGCCATCTTGCATTTCTCAGATCGCCACCATTTATGCCAATTGCCGGTGTAATGAAGTATTTCGACCCCAATAGAATAATGACCCCCCGGTCATTATTCTATAGAAAAAGTGACCCCCGGTCATAGTATTATGACCTCCAGATCATAGTACTATGACTCCCCCACGTGAAGTAAACTGAACCTCACGAAGAATATTGACTCCCATAAAAAAAAACGACCCCGGTCATTTGGTCAAATTTAGTGATAACTCATGTATCTAAGGCCTAATTGCTGCATTTTATGCCCCCACTCGGGGGAGGGGACATATAGATTTGCCCTTGTACGTCCGTCCGTCCTTCCGTTTGACCATTAGCCCCATATACCATCACTTGATACAGAAATCAGAGCATTCCGCAAAGGGAAAAGGGATTCTATTTCTAGACGCTGTATCTTGGTGTATACATTTTTTTTTTCAGGAAAATAACAATTCACAATACGTTCACAAAACACACCAGTGTCAATAATCCCTGCAAACTTCGGAAAGAAGTAATTTTTCAGAAGAAAACTGCACAAGAAACTGCTAGCATAGAACTCAGTATTAATAGAAGTTGCAATACTTAGCAGTGGCAGTAAAGTACGGTAGCGGCAACAATAGAAAGTAGTAGTAGTAGTAGTAGTAGTAGTAGTAGTAGTAGTAGTAGTAGTAGTGGCAGTGGTAGTGGCAGTTGCAGTAGTAGCAGCAGCAGCAGCAGAGGAATAAGTGACAGCAACAACAGCAGCAGGAGAAGAAGAGGTAGATGTACAAGACGTATTAGTGGAAGCAGGTATAGTAGTATCAGTAGTAGCAGTTGTAGTAGTAGTTGTAGAAGTAGTAGTAGTAGTAGTAGTAGAAGAAGAAGTACATGTAGTAATAGCAACAGAAGTAGCGGTACCAGTAGTAGTAGTACAATTAAAATGTTAACTATTGGCAATGGAGGGTATTAGAGTTGTAGATCTAGTAAAATTGTCCGTTAGGTTTGGTGCGGATCACTTTTTAATAGATATTATCGTCGAAAGTCTTTTTAGGAGCCGGTGTTTTATACGGAAAGAGTAACTTTTTTAAATAGAATAATGTCCGGGAATCGATATTGTATGAGAGTTCGAATGTAGTAATTTCGGCAGTGAGTATTTTACATGGAAGGAGTCAGTTTTTCTATAGAATAATAGCCGGGGTCGTTATTCTATGAGATTCGAAGGGAGTCATCTTTAGGGAGTCAGTATTTTACTTGGAGGGGTCAGTTTTTCTATAGAATAATGACCGGGGGTGGGGGGGGGGTCGTTATTCTATAGAGTTTTCAAAGAGAGTCAGTTTTTTATAAGGGAAGTCAAAATTTTACAGGAAAGGAGTCACATTTTCTATAGAATAATGACCGGGGGGTCGTTATTCTATGGGGGTCGAAATACTTCATTACACCTGCAGCCTCCTGATAATTTGCAGACCTTTACGAACAAATTGGGTCCATGTTCGACTTTTTGAATGGCCTAATGCTCGCCCTACCATATCTCTCAAAAGATATCAGGTTGTTCCTAAACGTCCTATTGTTTTGGACTTAACAAAGTGAGTGTTACCAAACTGAATGAAATGAAAGTCACAATTACGCAACGAGATGGACTGCATTGATTATTATCGGTCGCCATACATTTGTGATAAAATGCGTGATTAACTCCCCTGGTTTCGTTTTCGCCATTTGTATGCAAGAGATGCGTTGTCTTTCGAAGCGTTATATATCAACAAGTAAGGGGATATTACACTTAAGAAGGTAAATAGATTCTGTTTCATTATTGTTAGCATCAAAATGGTTCTCCGTTTATTTAAAGGCAGTGGCTACGATTACGGTACCGTAATCCTAGCCTCCGGTTCTAGGATTACGGAAGTTCCGTATTCCTAGACAACCCTATGAGGATAGGCTAGGATTACAGAAATATTTTAAGAGGCATAAAGTATATGTTAGGACACGCATAAATGATGTTGTAAACTTACTTTTTTCACTTATTTTTTCATGCCTGCCTTATTATTTCGTGTTTTCTATCCGCCGTTTTGGGTTAGTATAATCTGAATGGCGGCGCGCGGAAATATATTAGAAATATAAGTGTCAGAGTTAGATTTAAAAAAAAATCTATACTTTGAATTTTATGATTTATAACCATGTTGTATGTTATTAAATACCATTTGTGTTGACTTGATGAAAAAAAATGCAGGTATATACGAAACATAGATACTTCTATAATATTTCAGGGCCCTCACTCTACTTTGGGGGAAGGGGTCCGCAGCCCTTAGGCGGGGGAATTTTCGCGTCGTTTTAGCCAAAAGGGGGAATTTTCATTACCTTCAAATAATAACATACTATGTAAGAACTATAACATGTATAACTCTCATTACACTAAAGTTGTTTCTTTTTGTCAACATACTACTGGTAACTGCAATTAAATCATGTCAAGGTCAGCTTTTAAGGGGACTAGCTATACTGTTATTAATGAAACTTCGACAAACTTTATCTAAAACAAGTACATTTATCATTACACATTTTTTTTAATCAATTTATATTTTAGTTGTCTAAAAGTGGGTGGGGTTTGGTGCCTTTGCATTTTATTATTAAAAATGCTTCAAAATAAGGGCTGCTTTTGCAACAGTGATCATATTTTTCTTAAATGCAGACTTTCAAATGGCTTTTTATTTAGATTGTACTAAAAAATCTTGTAAGAAATGATGAAAATGTCCGAAAATCACGGTCGCGAAAACGGGTGACAAATATGGAAAACGAAAGTAAACATTTAAAATTCTTGATGAAATACCTGTTTTAAATTTCTTTTTTTTTACCAAACCTATTCAATTCTTATAATTTCTGCTTATTAAAGCATTTAATTTATTTGGACCAAACAAAGCCTCGGCAATGATAATAAATTTTCTATAGACCGTAACGGTTGACCGGCTCACGTAATCGTTCAAGCAAACAAAATAATGATTTCAATTATCCAATTTGTGCAAAGACGATAATCTAAAGCTGCATTGTTTATCAATTAATTTTTACACATTGATCAGTAAACACCTTTGATAATGACAGGGATTATTGAATTTATTGTACTAAATATAAACCGCGAGATGACCATGTGTCAATCGGCGCGTGGCGTGATTGACATCTGTTAGCAGCTAATTAACATATGATGCTCCGCCTACTGCCATACTTTCACGTATGACGGCGAACAATATTGAAATTGACTGTGATTTTGATTGACAAGGGGCAGAACTTTCGAACTCGAGACGCATCAAACAAAATTTCCGCGAGTCAACCCGACGCACGGAGCATATTTTGTGCGGGTCAAATACGAGTTTTTCTCGATTTTCGCGGTTCAAAAACTCGGGTCAACCGAATGCCCAGTAAGGGGGAACGTATCAATCGGCGCGTGGTGTGATTGACATCTGTTAGCAGCTAATTAACATATGATGCTCCGCCTACTGCCATACTTCCACGTATGACGGCAACAATATTGAAATTGACTGTGATTTTGATTGACATGGGGCAGAACTTTCGAACTCGAGACGCATCAAACAAAATTTCCGCGAGTCAACCCGACGCACGGAGCATATTTTGTGCGGGTCAAATACGAGTTTTTCTCGATTTTCGCGGATCAAAAACTCGTGTCAACCGAATGCCCAGTAAGGGGGAATTTTTTTCTCTGGAGGGGGAAAAAAAGGATACTATTTTGACGGGGGAAGCAGTCGATATTCGGCGGCAAAAACGGCCGATCGAGGGCCCTGTATTTCCGCGCACCGCCATTAAGATTATATAATAACCGAAAACGGCCGATCGACAGCACGAAATATTAAGTGAAATGAGTAAGTTTACAATGTCATTTATGCATGTCCTAACAAAGATTTGATGCCTCTTAAAATACTTCCGTAATCCTAGCCTATTCTCATAGGGTTGTCTAGGAATACGGAACTCCCGTAATCCTAGAACCGGAGGCTAGGATTACGGTACCGTAATCGTAGCCACTGCCTTATTTAAAAGTCGCCGTCAATATAGTATATGAATAACATAAAAATCTACACTAGACCAGTCCACAGTCATTTCACCTAATCGTTCTACATTTTCATTTTGCCTGTTGCCTGCCAGCAAGGGTATGTAATGTTTTTACAGCTATAACACGAGTTGGCTATAATAATGACTGTTATCGAGATCGTGAAGATATTTACACCACGAGTGTAAAATGTAAATATGTAGCTCTACTGTAATTCATTTTTTCCCCTGTGAAATAATTTGATCATAGATAGCGCTATTTCTTAGCTGAAACTTACAGCGTAAAGTGCAAGATGTTTATGTTTTATATCTTGTGTCTTATTACAGAATGACAAGTGTTACATTTTCTTCGGAGAATGTAGCTGGAGACTGCCCTGGTACGTTATACGGTGATCCTTCTTCAACATCTTTTGCGGTAATAGTATTACAGGTGAGTCGTTACACAGTAGATATGAGTTCCTTCCTTTTACAGAGATCGAGTTATCCCATGGGTGAAACCCAGGGTCACATTGTTCGATTGTCTGCACTTGTTTATATTCTTAGATGCATCCATTTCACCAGACGCAGGGGGAAACGTTGGAAATCCTGAATTTGAAATAACCATGATATGTTCTTTGTTCCAACAACATAAACAAGGACTTGTAACTTCGACAGAGAGTTGGGATTTGGACCTCGCCCAAATATGGCCTATTTTCTGTCCAGTTTGCCAGGAACCCACATATTAACCTATCAGCCAGCCAATATGTTTTAAGAGGTTATCTCGCTGTCAATATATTTACACGTTCTCAACCTGGCCCAGTTGTTAAATCTCGTCTATATATTTTAGTTGTGTTTTATACTCCCAGTGCAATTGTCAGTTTATATAGGTAAGCCCTATCTTTTTGAATATGTCAAATTACAAAAAGATGTGAATTCATAATCAAGTATGACATCTAACAATAGATTAATGAAAGTACATTCAAACTAAATTAAATACATATTAACAGTCGGAAGTAGATAGTGTCATAGAAAGCCACAATACGTTATATTTTATTCTGGTTTCTAGTTTTAAAACAAATACACAGTAAAATACACAGTAAAATGGGTCACGGTTTACACTTGTTTTGATAAAAACGGTGGGCTTCATGTATAAATTAAGCAAGGACAAAATAATGTGTTAGTGTATTGGTGCTTAAATGCCTTAAATAAATAGAACAATACCTGGGTAACATTAAACAATTGGTGACGGTTAGATCTGTATGTTTACTGTTACAAATGAACGTGCATTTTTCTGATTGGGTGTACTTTCTATTTTCTGTTGTTCTAATAATAAGAGATTAGTATTTAGTGAGTACATATTTTCCGTGCTTTAACTGATAAATACTGTTTTACTTGACATTTCTTCATCCTCTATAGCTACAACATTTTTACTTAAATGTTTGCTTCAATGAAGATTCAATGAAGATTTTAAAAAAACGCTCTGATTGATGTACCCTTAAAATTAACTGAGCACTCATCTTGATCATTAGACACGTTATGTTACGATTTCAACATGATAATGATATATAAAGAAACATTAAAAACATTGTAATTGTAATAATTCTTCGTATATGGTGGAGTCCTTATGCTCAGTTCGTATATACAAATGTATGCTGTTAGTTAACATGTATTGGGATACAACCCCAAATGTTAGTGTTGTAACATCAGAAGAACGCAACACTGGAATGTACCTGAAACTTTCAGAGCAAAAGATAAGCTGCATATCTGCGTAAATACGAAATTAAAACATTCAAATTATCAAAACACATTATGTAAATCCAAAATACACAATTTTATCTGATGCATCCATACCGGCGCTTGGACTCAAAATCACACAGATTGAAGTCAACAGCTTGGCTTTGAGCACGCTGAGTCTGTCTGCTTCGTAATTTGATGGATGGGAAACACAGAAATATACAGTTGACAAGACGTTTATGATTATTGATTGAGTAATCAAGTTAATAACTGACCAGCAATATTACGCACAGATTAACTGAGTAACAGGCTTTACATCGGCGACAATAATGAAGTTTTACTAAATATGACGTTTTGTTAAAAAAATACAAAATAAAGTATTTTAACTAGACTACTTTGTACTCAAGAATACTTGTTTAAACGCTTTTCACAGAAATACTGCCATGTCAGTTACGATTTATTAAAGTTGCAAATAAACTACATGTATGTATTTGTTAAGAAATCGAACTCAAATACCCGAATAAGCAACTGAAATAAAAATCACAGAGAACCGTGTTTTAAAATACCAAAGTCATCTAAACCAGTTTGCAGCTCAAACCAAAATTTTGTGATAATGTTCAGCTGATTGTGGAGGCTTATTTGTAGCTCTGAAAAGGTATGAGTTGTGTATGAAATCAGGTCTTTATCGCTGCTTCGGGTTTTCAGTCTCAGCTTGCTTGTAACATGACATTTATGGTATGCACAAAACATAATAATAAAAAAAAAACGGGAGGATCGATGTGGTTTTAAGATGGGACTGATTTGGTAAATATGTAGTTATATGGGCAGGAAAAACGGTCATCTTTAAAGAATTATATATCGTGTTGAATTCCAAAGTTTTTCTAAGTTATGTACGGAGAATAGCACTTGGCGGCAAATTGAAATTATTTTATTTTGTTAAGCTGTATACAGAAGTTGGGTACAAAGCATAACGTTACAGCGAGTTGGGTTTTCTTTTTATATGTAGTGTTAGCTATTTCAAGTAAGTCCTGGCTAAAAACCATGAATTTTATATTTTCTTCGACTTACCTAATAAATTAAATTTATAAGACAGTAACATAATATTCTCACTCACTCTACCCAAAGTAGCTGAAATTTTGAAAACAATTCAGTATAGTAGTTTTCTCGATATTCTCTGTTATAGAACACAATAGCTTCACTTCACTGTTTAACAAAGTTGCTAAAGTATGCGAGTATTTAAGTCTTCTACTTATAATGTTTATGCAGTGCAACCTCTGTAGAGCAACACTCTTTCGGAAATACAAATATTGACTGTTATGTAGAGGTTGTTGTTCTGGAGAGGTAAATTTGAAAGCATATTTCAGCTTAGGGAAATTTTGATGATTTGTTATAGAGAGGTTTTTGCTCAAGAGAGGGCCGCTCTTGAGAGGTTGTACTGTATTGTTATATAGCCATTTGCTAAGTTTTACCTTTTTAAGAATCATGAGAATAGAAATATGAAAATAGAAAGCTTACGACGGGATTGACTCCCTGGCCCCGGAATAATCATGAACATATCAAATGATAGTAAGTGTATACAACTGTACTTCAAATGTAATTTTACCGAACGATTATAGGAATGGTGGGGAGTAACAGATGAAGTAAAATCTAAAGCCCAGGAGGTCCAGAAAAGATGCGCATGCGTAACTTTCATTCCCGATCTTTATAGGGGAAAAGTGACCAAGGACTACGAAGAAGCTGGGCACTGGATGGAGGGACTAGATTGGCAAGGTGCTGTAAAGGACGTCCAAGGAGCCGCAAGGTTTTTGAACTCAAAAGGTTTAAGGAAGGTTTGTAGATGTTTTTTATGTTTGATCATTTGCTAGGCAAGTTGCATATCAACCTCATTAAACGTTGCGATTTCTTTGAGTGTGGAATGTCTAAGTCAGTGTTCGATCTGTCACTTCGAAGCACTTCTGTTAGAGAATTAGTAATAAGGGTAAAGTAAAGTGACTGGGTTTGAACATTATTGATTGTCGGACTAGGACTGTCCTCATGGAAAGTTAGAGACATGCATTTGTTTGTTCAGTATCGAACATGTTTCTCGTTTCCTTTACCACCTTTATTGTTATTGACTTTCGTACATATGTTTTACAGGTTGGCGTAACAGGATTTTGTATGGGAGGAGCATTAAGCCTCGCTTCGGCTGCACTGGCGCCCGAGATATCTGCGGCTGCTCCATTTTATGGTCTGCCGAAGCCGGGGCTCTGTGACCTTTCTAGCATACGGGTTCCAGTGCAGGCCCATTTCGGCGAACTTGACACTTTCAAGGGATTTGCAGCACCTGAAGATGCAAGAAATCTCGCGAAGATGTTGAGTGGGAAATGTGATTTTCAGTTGTACATGTATCCTGCAGGGCATGCATTTTGTGATCCAAACTGTCACCGATATAATAAAGAACAAACTGATTTAGCAATGGAAAGATTGGCCAAATTCTTTACTGAGAAATTAACTTGATACTCGACGTAGTGTTACGAGGGCGACAAGGATAATACAATGTGATCTATTTCCCTAATTTTTGTCAAAAGTCCAGTGATATGTGAAATATACTTAATAGTTATTTTACGTATTTCATACACAAATTAATACATTGATTCTATCTGCGATTCGTCAAAAGAATGTGTCTACTGTTTTTACAGTACAAAGTTCCAGATAGAAGTTATGTATCATTCTAAAGGTCTTCAGAGAATGTAAAAGAAGCTTTTTTATTTGAAGTTTAAATGCAATGTATGTAATTCTCTTAGTGGTCACCCAAAGGGCCATTTAATTAGGTATAAAATGCTTGTTTTGATATATGTGCAAATTACTGTTTGATGGACATTTGTTGTGACAAGTTGGCATCTTTGTTTGTAGATAATTTCAGAACTGATTGAGACTTCTCAAAAACATAAAAACAGTTCCTAATTCTATCCATGAAGTTCTTTAGAACGATGTACAATATACATGGTATGTTCTTATACTAATAAAAAGTTGGTACGGAATACGTAAATCAAATAGTAATCCTGTCTGTCTTAGTTATGGTACACTAACATGTCAGACATTTTATACATTTTTACAATATTTTTATAATATCATGACACATCATCATGTACTTGTCTGTGTATACAATTTATAATTTTAGTTAGTAAAGTTATCTTGAGACTAGTGTTATAAATGTCTTTAACAGAAGTGACCTTTCAGTTGAAAGTATTTTAGCTCATTTTGACAATTGTCTTATGAGCTGTTGCAATACCTCTAACATCCATGTCATGTGTAGACATCGGGCAAGCTCATGTCGTAGTTAATTATTAGCTCACCTGAACCAAAGGTTTCGAATGAGCTACATGTATTTGTATACGCGGATGACCAGGTGTCGGCATGGTAAGATAAACATCACCTCAGAAACTACAGACCAGAATTACAACAAACTTGTTCTGTAGCACCAAGTTTGTTCAAATGGTTCCACTTCGCTTAAAAGCCGCCAGGGCTAAGAATAAAAAAAAGCTTTAAACGATTTTATCTCACTAACCACTTGAATGAGGATAACCACATTTGCTCTGTAGCATCATCGTAAGGTCCCCTATCAATTTTCATGCCCCCACTTTGCCGTGGGAGGCGGGGGACATATAGATTTGCCCTTGTCCGTTCGTCCTTCCGAGAATGTTGTGTCGCGCCCAGCTCCAAAAGTATTTGATGTAGAGTCACAAAACTTTACAGGACTGTTGGGCAGCATGTGTAGTTGTGCACCTGGGGTTTCGCCTCCGGATTCATTCAGTCTTGTATGAGTTATGGCCCCTGACTTTAAAAAATGGTAATTTTAGTGTTGTGTCGTGCCTAGCTCCAAAAGTATTTGACGTAGAGTCACAAAACTTTACAGGAATGTTGGTCAGCATGTGTAGTTGTGCACCTGGGATTTTGCGTCCGGATTCGTTCAGTCTTGTAGGAGATATGGCCCCTGACTTAGTAAAAATTAGTCAATTTAATGTTGTGTCGCGCGTAGCTCCAAAAGTAATTGACCTAGACTTACCAAAGTTTACAGGAATGTTGGTCAGCACGTGCTGTTGTGCACCTGGGGTTTTGCGCCCGGATTCATTCAGTCGTGTAGGAGTTATGGCCCCTGACTTAGTTAAAAATTGGTCATTTTAATGGTGTGTCGTGCGTAGCTCCAAAAGTATTTGACCTAGAGTCACCAAAGTTTACAGAAATGTTGGTCAGCATGTGCAGTTGTGCACCTGGGGTTTCGCGTCCCATATACATGTATGTTTATATGTACATTATAATTATATGGTTATTTTTGCATTTTTTAAATAGCAACATATTGTTTTCCCAAAGTTGATCTGTGTCCTTTATCATATAGTGGGGGCATCTGTGTCCTACGGACACATCTCTAGTGTTTAAATGGATTTGGTTGGCCACTTTTAGGGATAACCAGAGCTAAGGAATTGAAAGGCCTTTAAACACCTCGTGAACTCTCAGTTTAGTTATATCCTTGTACTTAAGGAGCGCTCTTAAGTTTGTTCAAATGTTTTTATTTGACCGTGTTTAAGGGGGCCGCTAAAGCTAATCATGTATTATAAGAACCTGTAAGCACCTTCTCGTGAACTTCTTGATAGATTTAAGTTTTACTGAGTCTGTTCAGGAATATGCGAAATCCCCCAAAAACCGGCTTAAATACAGACATACATGACGGGACTCCCATATAAGATATAACAGCACTGTTTCTTTTTAAAAAGATTTAAATGACTAGTTTGTTAAAATGGAAAATCTGTTTTTATTTTACACGCTGATTGAGGACTTGCTGGTATAAACCATATCCTGTCTATTCAGAATCAAATTTTTGCATATGTTTATGTGTGTCCGTCTGCCAGATAACTTGTTTTGGGTCGTTTTCTAAAACCCTCTAAAGGTTTGGTCGAGATTTTCTTTGAAAATCCTTATCTGAACCAGTTTTCATTTGAAGAAGTCCACTTCAATCTCTACACCAAAAGCTTAGGGATTGATCAATGAGTTACTGTTATTTTGCCGTCGATTGACCTCTTCTATGCCTATAGGTATTGTAGGCTACAAATGATATTTCATGGATTCCCAACTGTTACGTTAGGCGGTGTTAGATTTTCGTAACCCAGTGGCGATGAACTGTTCTACTGAATTAAGGCAGATGTTGTTTTCGGTACAACGTTTTTACTAGCAGCTCCACAAACAGGGCTTAATTAGCTTAACGCACGAAAGCCAGCACCTCCTACACTATCCGCCCAGAGCCGCTGAACTTGTTTTCAGAAAAAAGGTTTTTTCCATCACCATAGATCTGTACATGTATTTTGATCAAGATGTTTTAGGAGTCATCTCTACTGAATATTACAACAGTTTTTGGTTTTGAAAATGAAATATATAAAGTTAAAAACTTACGCTCTTGGTCTTCAGCCGCTTCTATCGTTTAAGTATCTACTCTAATGGTATGGTGTAGTTTTACCGTTCATTCATTGCGTACAAGAAATAATTAAAATATAGAGAATGTTTCTCTTTCTAAGTTTTAAAGCTATCAGTTTAATACTGAAAGATATCATCTCTGTGGCAGTATATATTTCAGGTGGTTCTGCACGTTTGGTAAACCGGAAGTCATGGCGTAACGTCATTTACCCGGAAAATCTCTTAAAAAACCTGGAATCGGCGTACGGAAATGAAACTCATTTTATTCTACCATATTATAGGCAATATTTTTTATTTACAACTGTGAGGAGTTTCATTAAAATCTACTTTGTAGAAAAAAAATTTATTCGCGCAAATGTTACCAAAGTTGTGATTTTCCCATAGATTAAGAAAACTTGTGTGAAGTCAAACTTTTACATCTAGTCTAGCAAAATATCGAGCACACGACCGTACCTTTTTTATTTGCCGAATTTATTAAGTATATTCTAAAGTTTTGAAAATTAGGATTTAATCAAATCCTACATTGTAGAAAAAAAACTTGACCCGAACGTGCAGAACTACCTTAAAAGATAGCACTACAATTGTATATCTGTGTAATCATTCCAAGATATATCTTTTTTCAGTAAATTGAGCCTGATTTGTACTCGTATATTGCTATGAAAGATATCTCTCTAGAAAAAAGAGCTTTCAGTAGCTTTAGAATACATCCATTTTTCAAAGTAAAGACATACCGCTATAAAATCAACTTTCTTTAGTCAATGAGAAGTTGTAAAAACAGATTGCCAAAGTAGCAACCGTGCAACGGTGTGGATCTTTTGCGAAAACTTCAGTCACTAAGAATTTAATGTTGAACTAAAGATCGGTCAATTGTATTATGGACTGGCGAGTTATATAAGGAGTCTTGCTATCATACATTGTACTGTAGTGAGCAAAGTTAGTCACACTAAACTACTTTACAAACTTTATGGGAATATGGTATCAGACTGGATTAATTGCTAATAATACCCATAAGGGAAGTTAAGCAGTAATCGAAGATAGACAGACAACACAACCTGCTGTTGCAGTGAATTACAATATGATCTGTACACCCTGCAAAATCTTTGGGAAAATAATTGGGAATGTACTTCAACCCAAGTAAATGCCAGGTTTTTAAGATTTCACGAAATAAACATATATACATTATCATTACAACATGATGATATATTGCATTACCTGATCATTAATTGTAACCATAAAAAATGCAAAATACCTTTGAGTATACCTATCAAACGACCTTAATTCTTTTTTAAAACACTCATTAAAAAATCTGCACAACAGCAAATATGTATCAGGTGATTGGTTGGAAAAAGTCACATGCATGAATATTAGTAAGATTAGTAAAGGAGACGATGATTTACTTCCCTTAGACAATATATAAATATTGGAGGATTTGGTAAAAGTACGGAACACCAGACAGGACATTAACGGGGAAAATGAAATAAAACAACTAAAACATTAAGGATTTACAAGTGCCACTATTTTACCCTACGATACTAACATAAAAAAAAACTTATGAAAAAGAGAGATCGCATGTAAAATGAAGAAATCTCAAAATGCCAAGTATTTTTCTAAGTTTAAGAAAATAAAGTCATTGATTCAAAAACAAACTAGAAATGCATTTGGGATTACATGAATAACATCATTTGTGATAAATCTGAAAATAAACATGGCACTACTAAAAAAATTTGGGGATTTATCAAAGGCCTAAAGAATGATTCTATGGGCGATTCTCCTCTTAGAGAAAATGGATTACTTAAAAATACTTCTAAAGAAAAGGCTGACGTTCTAAACAGACAATTTTCTTCTGTCTTTGTAAAAGACAACAGTTCTACTATACCTCAGATGGATTCTTATCCATCCCCAGCCATGTCTTCCCTGCGTGTCACGGAGAGGGTGTTTTTAAACTTTTGGGGAATCTCAATCCTAACAAGGCTGCTGGCCTAGATGCCATTAAACCTAGGATCCCAAAGGAGTGTGCCCAAGAAATAGCACTTACCTTCACCATTTTTTTAATAAGTCCCTGGAGACTGGCACTGTTCCAACAGATTGGAAAGAAGCCTATGTATCTCCAATCTTTAAGAAGGGGGAGAGATTCCTTGCAAGAATTACAGGCCCGTCTCCTTGACATGCATTGCATGCAAGGTTCTTGAGCATATCGTGGTGAGCAGCATCCTTGATCACTCTGACAAGCATAACATTTTAGCCGATAATCAGCATTGTTTTCGTGCCCGCAGATCATATGAGACTCAGTAAGTAGGCTTCTTAAATGATCTTGCCAAAGCAATCCAGAAGTATCGGACAGATGTAGCCATAATGGACTTCAGACTTTTGTTCACCACGGTAGGCTCATGCACAAATTATCTCATTATGGTATACAAGGTAATACCTTAGCTTGGATAGGTGCCTTTCTGGACCATGATAGTTCTGGCCATAGAATCCAATAGGTTGTTTTGGATGGTAGTCTTTCTCATAAAGCTCCAGTTCTGTCTGGTGTACCACAGGGCTCAGTATTGGGACCTCTTCTATTTCTGCTCTACATCAATGACCTCCCTAGTGCTGTCAAGTCTTCCTGTCGACTTTTTGCAGATGATTGTGCCATTTACAGGATTATAATTTCTGCAGCTGATTCCCTGACACTGTAGGGAGACTTGGACAGCTTGGCGACATGGGAGCAAAAGCGGAGGATGTCTTTCAATACTGACAAGTGCCATATAATGCACATTGCTAGTCGATCCAGGAAAGTCACTAAGACTCAGTGCACCTTACACAATAAACCACTTCAGACTGTTGAACAAGCCACCTATCTAGGGATTGAATTAACTTCAGATCTGTCCTGGGACGCCCATGTCAATAAAGTTACATCTAAAGCTAGTCAGACATTGGGGTTTCTGAAACGCAATATCCATTCCGCATCTAAAGAAACTAAAACGGCAGTATACAATACATTAGTTCGCCCAACTTTGGAATACTCGTCTGCTGCATGGGATCCCTATTTAAAGAAAGATAAGAATAAACTTGAGTCAGTGCAGAAAAGGGCGGCTAGATTTGTTACAAATAATTATTCAAAAACTCCTGGCTCTATGATAAACATCATGTCTTCGTTAGGTTGGCAATCCCTAGAAGATAGGCGTTGTGATAGTAGATTAGTTATTAATTCTATTTTACAAAACTGTAAACAATCATGTTGATCTTAATATAAAGCAGTTCCTAAATCCTCAAAACAGATCATCCAGGCATTATCACAACCAAGCCTATCAACCTGCCTCACCATCAAATGACATATACAAATATTCATGCTTTCCACGTACTGTCTGCCTGTGTAACTCTCTGCCACAGAGTGTAGTCAGTGCTGACTCAGTCTCCGGACTAAAGTCAGCGCTGGCTGTACGCGTTCGGACTCCAAAATTTCATCCCATCTGCTTTAAAATTTTTAACATTACTAACTCTTTGTTTCTTCCTGCACAAAAACCATACTTGTACATGTTGTCGAATTTTCTGTATTTAAGGTTTTGAAGGTGTTAGGTTTTTGCACCTATTTTTTTTATCACGTTGCTATGGTTCTCCTGGGTAGATTGAGTAGCTTGGGAGGCTTAGCACTCTATCATTTTTACTAACCCCACACATGGCCATTATATTCTCAGTGTCAAGATTGTTTGCCATTACTATAAAAGAAAGAAGAAAGAAATATCTATAAGTTTAAGACACTGTTAGGGGGTGGTGGTTGGGGATTGAGGTGGATACCTCATTCCATACAGGGGGCTATTCCTGGATATTGCCTAGCACACACCCTAGCCTATAGACAAATCCATAAGTTCCTAATTATTATAAAAATATCCAAGTACTCTTATGGAACTTTATCCGTCTGAAATTGTTCTCGTGCTTACGCTTTGCGAGCATACATGCAATATGTTGTAGCAAAGTTTTCTGTACTGTGTATCTGTTTTCAGTCTTAAAATCTTACTTTCATTACTTTGTAATAATCCTGCACTGACTATGTGTCTGTTAACAATTTATTTATATTAGTAGATAGAGACCGCGACCTATAATTTTCACTTTCTTACATTTAAAAGTCTTAGGGGTGATATCGAGTGCATCACATGACCTAAAAATGGCGGATGACGAAGCTGCCGTCAAATTTCCTGCTGCACCGCAAAAAGATACCATGAGCCATTTAGCAGAGGGTAGAAGAAGATGTAGCTCTTGTTCCGGTGGAATACATGATGAAACAAAAGTGCAAGTTTATAATAACTACTAGTTTCAGTACTTTAAATGAAGGAAGTGTCTAACAGCAGGACCGTAGGAAGCAAAAATTTTTCAGATGGGTCGGGGTAGTCCAACTAATTGTACGTGAGCCACGATATTGTGATAATTTTTGCATAGGTCAATATCTTTCCTCCACATACAACATAGAAAGTAACTTTTCTGTGTTGAGCCTTCCGTGACGATTTCTGAGCGGAAGGTTCAACACAGAAAAGGTGATTTTTAAATCGCATTCTAACTATTAAAGCCATGATTTCACGCGCTAACATCTGTTTATCTGGTGGTTGGCAAAACAAATGTTTTTTGCTCATTTATGAAATTATGTATTTTCAAAATTCAAAAAGATTTGAAATACTAACAATTTTCATATTTTTGTATCCAAATATCTTTTTTCAATGAACAACCGCTTTAAATGACATACAATTTTTAAAGCGGCGTAGTGATGTTCAAAACTTTTAGAAAAACAGTGTAAGTTAAGTGTTCATAATTGATCCATTTTTATTTCGAAATAACAGTTAAAAGTAATCAATAAATTGCTTGTTTTATAACCTTTGCATTGATCAAAAAATTATTGATGTAATTTGTGTTTTAAGAAAGTTTAGACCGTTAGAAAAACATCACCGTTTACAAAAAAACATGGACAATCGGCTTCTGCCTACTCGATCGCTGTCTTCTCAGTTCTGCTAGCAAGACATTTCGACCCCAAGACATTTCAACCCCTAGAGACAATTCGACCCCAAGACATTTCAACCCCAACTCCTTGGACATTTCGACCCCATTCAATGATATGCCTGAAAATCCTCTAAGAATGCCGTCATCATTATAATTAAGCTTTAATTTAAACTGAATTGAGCAATTTCAAAATGTAAATTATTTAAAAAAAAAAAAAGTTTTTTAAATCATGGGCCGATTTCGCTGATTTTAATTATGAAAATAACTTTAATAAAGTCAAACCTTTAATACCTCTTTATTTATATATATATATATATATATATATATATATATATATATATATATATATATATATATATATATATATATATATATATATATATATTTTGTGGGGGTGAAAGATTTTTTTTTTTTTTTTTTTTTTTTTTTTTTTGGTGAAAGATATAATTGCATTTCATTTTTATGGGATTCAACCAAATATAAATAATTATAATCTAACTCAAAGAAGTTTAAGATGTCACCATCTTCATTATATTGATATTTAAAATCATAATCAGAAAAACGTGATCTTTTGATTGGATTATCACACCTTGATTAATTGTTTGTTGATATAGTCAGCACGTGTATATTTATCTGCAGTGCGCATTGCAATTAACAATCAATTAAGCGATTGTGGTGACATCGGATATTTAGAAATATGTGTCAACAGTATCTTTAAATTGGGCGAAAATGTAAAGAAAACAATAGGAAATTAAACAACATATTGCTTATTTTCGCATTTAATGTTATTTTCGTAAGCGATTTTGACGCACACATTTTTTTGCACAGTATTTGCTTTACAGGATACAGAATATGATTTTTGTTATTTACAAACTGCTCTTTTCTTTTCTATGAACGACATTCCTTCCAGTTGTAAAATATCAAACATGAAATCCCCGTTACTGCAAAATATAAGAATATGTGAGTACTGTTCTGTTAAAAACGGGGAAAAAATTATTATCATATTTCATATCTGTAAGGAAAATGTAGCAGCCGTATTACTTTTTTCTATATTAAATATTTTAGCAAATACACGTGATTTAAAGTATGATTTTAAAAGTATGATTTTAACAAACCGGAATCCACCTTAAAACCGGGATACACCGGAATACATTTTCCATAACCGGAATACACCTGTTTTTTTTTTTTTTTTTTTTTTGTAAGTTAAAGGTATTTTTGAAGTTTTTTTTAAATAATTCACTTATATATGTCATAAATGAATAAAATACGAATTTCGTATATATCATAAATGAATAAAATACGAAAGGAAAATAAGATAAGTTCACGCAAAATGACTTTATACGAGACTGAAATTCGGCGACCGCGCGGGAAATTTCCATTACCAAAATACACCCTTATTTTATTAATAAATGGTACTTTTTGTAGGGTTTATTGCAGAAATCGTTCGTGTATAATATAAATGATAAGTTTAAGAAGTAATACACTATACACCCATATTTCTTCAACAAATTGTATTTTTGAAGTGATTTATGACAGAATTCAAACATATATATCATAAATTATTATTTTTCAAAAGGAAAGTAAAATACTTTTGCGCGTTACTTCTTGTACCTGATTGAAAATCGGCGTGCGCACTGGAAATTTGTGCATTCGGAATTTCCATGTCCTAAAATTTTCTAATGTACACAGGTATTTCTTTAATAAATTGTATTTTTAGGGTTTATGATAGAATTCAATCATATCTCAAATAAATAATTAATTTACAAAAGGAAAATAAAATGCGCAAAGCATTTTTATACGAAGTTGAAAATTTGTTGAGCGCACGGGAAATTTGCGCACTCGTGGATGAACCACAATCGCCATAATTTTGTTAGCTTTTAAATTAAATAAAAGCTTACCGTATTCAACTGCACTTACCTTGTTAGACATAATTTGTCACATGTCACTTGTGTGTGCTTACAAATATACTGATTAATTGATGTAATCAGTAGGTGTGATAATCCAATCAAACTCTATCAGGACTAATCAGAGGCACGTGTTTGTTACGCCGCATATATTCAAAGGACATTAATTGTGCTTTGGCAATAAATGCAGTAAAATAAATGCAGTAAACGTTTTTATATTCATATATAAACATGATATAATTCTTTTAAAAACTGATTTTTCATAATATATTTTCTTCTTAAATTATCAAATTAAACATGAAGAAATAATTCAGTTAGTTCCAATAATAAAGATACGGCCGGTCCTTTCCGGTCAGCGCGGTTTATTCACTGACATGTATTTTGTGTAAGATTTATTTAAAAATAGAGTATTTATATAGATCTATATATTCATATTTTGTAAAAGCAAAAAAAACGGAAGAAAAATAAAATGAAAACATACAACTATTTCTGAGGGGTCGAAATGTCTTGGGGTCGAAATGTCTTTGGGGTCGAATTGTCCAAGAAAATTAAATTTTGGGGTTGAAATGTCTTGGGGTCGAAATGTCTTGGGGTCGAAACGTCCAAGATTCCTCAGTTCTAAAAATAGAAAATACACCGGATTTGTATACAAACACGATCTCTCCTATTAGTGAAATTTTAAGAATAAGATACCTCAGGGGTTCCACTAGACCCGAAAACCCAAGAGTCCCAGGACCCTTGGGCCCAAATTTTGAAGGGTCCTTTTTCAAAATACAGGAGTCCCAACATGTCCGTATAATTGACTATATTTTTTATACAGTAATACGTAGATCTTTACCTAAGAAAACAATAAACCCAAGATCATGTTACAGCATGATAAAAATGTCAGTTTCAGGTCATAATTATAGTCTTATATTGTAAACTAATATTTATCAAAATTCATTTTATTTTGATTAGGGTTTTCTTCAATATTTCATTTCATTTTTAATAACAGAAAAGTGCTAGAACACTCTATAAAAAAATAAAAATGTATCCAAAATATACTATCCAGATACTGGTACACTTTCAGAATGTCATCGGAAAGTACTTTTTGCTCTATTTACTTGTCAAACTAAGCTAAATCAGCGATAGTTCCTCGAATAATGATGCTACTTGTCATTAAAAACTGCATTGAAAGTCAGTTTTTATTAAGGAATTTTGGAAATATGCATATCTTGATCTTGATCTTGATTTCGAAGCCTTCCGGCCGCAATAACTCATCGTTGTCGTCTCGATCTCCGGTAAATATGTCTTACAATGTAAATGTCTCTCAGGTAGTGTTTTGAAATTAAACTTTTACATTTAAGCATTTATATGGAGTCCGGTTGTGTTATCGGCCAGAACTGATTTAACAAACCTCTTTGACCTATCAATATATTGGGTAAGTTCGTCTAATATAACGGGTCTTATGTCTTTCCATGGGTCGTCTTCTCCTGAACTAAGTAACAATTTGAGATCCAGATTACATATACCAGTTCTGAGATGCAAATTTGTTTTCATTATCTCTCTGTGATTCTCAATAATTGGGCATTCCAGAAGGTAATGTTCTACTGATTCTGGGTCACCACATTCACAATGAGGGTTACTGTCCAGTCCAACCTTGTGTCTATGCTCTTTTAAATTGCAGTGGCCATTCTGTAATTGTATAAGAATTCTTTGATTTGTACTTTTGCTGTAATCCATTTGCTTCAGTTTTACTTTTGGCTTCAAGTCATACAATGGCTTTCCCTTTCCTGATGCATCCCATCTTCTTTGCCACAACATTGCAATTGTTTCCTTGGCTGCCTTCTTTACATCCCCTTGAGTGATGGGTTCTTGTGACTCTCCTTTCATTTCTTCAGCCTGTAGTGCAGCTTCCTTAGCTAGTCTGTCTGCTATTTCATTTCCAGCAATTGCGGCATGCCCTGGTGACCAATCAAGTTTTATAGTGGTTCCACCCTTTTCAGATGCTTTCCAGATACTTTTAACTTCTTGAACAGCCTTAATATGTAACTTGTTTTCCCATCCTAATGTCAAAATCCCAATTACTGTCTGACTGTCTGAAAATATGTGTAATGAAGGTATTCTGTATTTTGTTTGCTCCTTTACAATGAATTCTAATGTGATCTTGATAGCTATAAGCTCACCAAGGAGAATTGAAGCCATTTTAGAAACTGGCTGCTTTAATTCCATCCGTTCACCACTTGGTAAAAAAACACAAGATCCTGCACCACATGGACCAGGATTTCCTCTGCATGATCCGTCAGTAAAAGCTATAGCAGCATCTGGGTTTATGTCATGTAATTGCTGGTTGATGGCTTGTCTAGCTTGTATTTGTTGTTCAGCTGTTCTGTTCTTTGATGAACCTAGGTTGTTCCAGTATGTTGGACGGCGTCTACTTGGTTGGAGGAATTCTAAGTAGGTCAGCCCAGGCTCTATGCATCTGGTATTAGTTTCAGTGAGTGTTTCCATTTCATATACTTGCATTAACATTTTTCCTACGGGTGTTGATGAAATGTCATTGACCTTTTCCTCTTCTCTACAATTATCTAGATATTGTTTCAAAGGGTGGTTTAAGCCTTTTGCCATTAATTTAGTGCACTCTCTTATTGCTAATTCTGTCCTTCGCAAATCAAATGGTGGTACTCCGGACTGTATTTCTAAGCTTTCGCAGCTGCTTGTGCCCATTGCTCCCAAACAAATCATCAGACCTTTTTGCTGGACTTTTTCTAATATTTGTACTGAAGTACTTGTTTGCCAAACTGATGACGCGTACTCTAGATAAGGAACAATTAGACTTTGATATAGTTTAATCATATTCTGTGGTGACACCTTTTCTGATTTTGCTATATGACATCGGGTGTAATTAGACCCGTGAACGGACATTCTAAACTTATTTTTGCTTTCAAAATTCATCAAAATTTGTGAAGTTTTTTGTTGAAATTACGATATGATCACTAAACAATGGTCTGATTTAAAGTTGGCATGAAAAAACCTTGCAGGGCACTTTTCACATGCTCGGTAATCAGCTGCTTGCGATAATTTAATAATTGGCGCCTTTTTTGACAGTACAAGTGATTCGCTTTATCAATTAATTTCAACACTTCATTGATTCTTGTTACCTATGTGCACTCGCCGTGACGTAACTTGCTGATAAAAAAATCAGCGAAGCATGTCTACAGGAGAAAGGGCGGGATTTAGCAGAGATCAAAGGCAGAAAGACAGGAGGGCATGACCGCGAGTGTTTATTTTGAATACACGTGTCTATCGTGGAAATAGTTTTACTGCTGGAAATTAATGATAAGAGAAAGGATTATCAAAGGAAAATGCCCCGGGTCCCGAAGGACGCACAGGCAAGTATTCTGCCGGGTCCTTTGAACGTCTTTTGAAAATCTCCCGGGTCCGGACCCGGGGTCCTGGGTCAAATGGAACCCCTGATACCTGGAAAGAATATCCCTTTTTTCCTTCAATTCAATTGATGTTTATGTGAATAAACGGCAAAACACGAGTTTGTCACTGTTTTAAACAACACACCCTAAAGTTTACACAAATTTTACATGGCTCTGATTCATGTCACATGATCGATAATGACCAACCGCACTGTCAGCGTGTACTGAGTGTAAACATATAGTGTTTACGCTTTATTAACGTGTTTTACTGTTATGTTTAAACCATAAAATGATTCAGTTTTATTTTGTTTTACGATTTCATCGTGTAAATATATTGCCTGATCGTGTTTTTACCTAAATCTAATTTCAACACAGGAAAGGTCGTTATTGGTTTTGACGTAAAGAGAGGGATTATGACCTATCACGAAAATATCTCAGAATCACTTTTGACCTAAAATTATTTGGACTAGGGTGGGGTTGGGAGAGGGCAAACACTATGAAATTCAGCTAAAATTGACTCCCTGTCAAAAAATTGCTAAAATAATTACCATGATCGGCCCTGAACAGTAGTGGGCCTAGACCTGGGGTCTACTGGTTGGCGACCCAGAATTTAGGACCATCCAGAAATCTGGACATAAACGCTTATTTGGCATTCTTTTTTATAATACTTTATACTGTAGTATGCAAAGTAAGTCACACTAAACTACTTTACAAACTTATGCGAATGGTATCAGACTGGATTGCTAATAATACCCATAAGGGGATCGAGTTAAGCAGTAATTAATGGAAGATGGACAACACAACCCGCTGTTGCAGTGAATTACAATATGATCTTTAGACTATACTGTCGATTCGCCGTAAAACCCAACTCATTCATTCATTCATTAGACTTTACACCCAGCAAAAATGGGAAAGTAATCAGTCAGGGGTGTAACTGTTTCAGGTTATCGCAGTTTATAACCCATTTGAGTTATTGCTTATACTTTCATAACTTGTTTCAGATATCATAAAATATTACAAAGCCCTCCTGTGCCAATTCCTCATTTTGAATGAGACTAATGCAATTCTTTCCTGAATCCTTGAACTTTTATCTTTCCAGCTATGCAGTAAAAATTTTTACGCAAGGCTGATAAAGATTTACTCAAAAGTTTTAAAGCTATAATTTATAAAACTCTTAACATCCCATTATGCTTATCAGGTCATGATCAGACTAAAGGAGAATTGGATTAACCACAGTTTGCTACTAATTTCACTCTAAAGGTCACTTTGTGAGAACAGCAAAAAGACTTTCTTTGAATAACATACCCGAGTTAACTGTATTTTATAACTAATACAGGTTATAAAATACTTGAATTATGTTGAAAAAGTAACTGAAATAGGTTACATAACTTAAAACAGTTACACCCCTGACTGGTAATTGGAAAATGTGCTTCAACCCAAGCAGATGCCAGGCTTTTAAGATTTCACAAAATAAACATATATACATTATCATTGCAACACGCTAAACAATGTTAAATTTACGTACCCTCTTTCAGGCCTCAGTGACATGTTCCGATTATTTTTAGATACAAACACATTCGCATTTTGTGACACTGAAGAACTGAACTTGATTCAGTAACATTTCATGGATCTTGCATTAAAAATGAAAATATGACAGCTGAAAAGGTTATAAAATTGTCTGAATCTGGGTCACCAACCAGTAGAGGTCTGGTAATTAGTATACATGTATTATCATGTACTGTACTTTATTACTGTGTACTGGTCGGAGATCAACAACCAGACACTTTTTAAACCTTTTTCAAGATATCTCCAGTAATTTTTATACCAGACTCTTGAAATTTCTACTGAATAAAGTAAAGTCATCCTCCAAACTAAAGAGCCTATTTTTTACCTCTAAATTATTTTAAAATACAGATTGCATATATGTTTTGAGGCCCGGAAAGAGGGTACCAAATAATTGCTGTAAATTATCTCTTTACAGTACTGTGTGTCTGGACTGGTAGTTGTTGCTTAAATAGTTCTGTATAATACTTGTTTTGGATTTAAAACAAGACTATTAGTTTTAATAGTATGAATTATTAAACTAAAATATTACCTTTTTTCATAATTTTAGTTATAAAAATTGCATTATCACCAGTAAAATTCCAGATATATAATTACTTACATAGAGAGATTTTTTTTTCAAAGATAACTCAAGGCGTCATAATGATTTATAACTGACATGCATTTTATCAGAATTATAGCCCTTTATTTATGTACCCCAGTAAGTAGGTCAACACATAACTCTCTCATATTTTGCATTTTGTCAGAAATCCATTCCTTCTTTGAAAATTAGTATTTTTTGGTAAGTTTTTTTTTGTTTAGGTCCACTTTTCTGCAGTTTGAGATTTTTTATACATTTTTTTTTGTCATCGGTAGATGTGTAAGAAGGCCAAGAACCATAACTTTTGTTGCATATAAGCCTTATGTCAAACACTGGCACCCGCAGGTGGTGCTCTTGTTTTATATTTTGTAACAATTAAAACAGTACTAGTCTGGTAACTTTGCCTGTATTTCATGTAACATTGCCCAAAAACAGATAGCAGAGAGTTTAACCTTGATTTGTCAAACATTGCCAAATAGATGCAACTATTTAGAATGCAGTAAAGTACCGGTATTTGTGAAATTTAATTTTATGCAGAATTGTTGTTTTTCAGACTTACGGGATATGAATCTCTTCAACAAGTCCAAGAGACTTTACCTTCACCAGGTGAGTATACCAGAGACTTAACTTCACCAGGTGAGTATCCCAGAGACTTTACCTTCACCAGGTGAGTATACCAGGGACAACTTCACCAGGTGAGTATCCCAGAGACTTTACCTTCACCAGGTGAGTATATCTCTTCAACAAGTCCCAGAGACTTTACCTTCACCATGTGAGTATACCAGAGACTTTACCTTCACCATGTGAGTATCCCAGAGACTTTACCTTCACCAGGTGAGTATCCCAGAGACTTTACCTTCACCAGGTAAGTATACCAGAGACTTTACCTTCACCATGTGAGTATACCAGAGACTTTACCATCACCAGGTGAGTATCCCAGAGACTTTACCTTCACCAGGTGAGTATCCCAGAGACTTTACCTTCACCAGGTGAGTATATCTCTTCAAAAGTCCCAGAGACTTTACCTTCACCGGGTGAGTTTTCCAGAGGCTTTGCCTTCACCAGGTGAGTATATCTCTTCAACATGTCCCAGAAACTTTACCTTCACCAGGTGAGTATCCCAGAGACTTTACCTTCACCAGGTAAGTATCCCAGAGACTTTACCTTTGCCAGGTGAGTATATCTCTTCAACAAGTCCCAGAGACTTTACCTTCACCAGGTTAGAAAAAATCTCTTCAACAAGTCCCAGAGACTTTACCTTCACCATGTGAGTATATCTTTTCAACAAGTCCCAGAGACTTTACCTTCACCAGGTGAGTATATCTCTTCAACAAGTCCCAGAGACTTTACCTTCACCAGGTGAGTATATTTCTTCAACAAGTCCCAGATACTTACCTTCACCAGGTGAGTATATCTCTTCAAGTAGTCGCAGAGACTTTACTTTCACCAGGTTAGTATGGAAATTTAATTATTTTAAACCCATCTGTGGAGAGTTGTCCTACTTGTTTCCAGGGTTAGTGTCTGTGTCAAATGCTAGGTTAATTTTTTAGGTTGATGCACTTTCACTTTATCTTCTATTATTAATGAATGGATTTGACTTAAGGTTAAGCAGTATATCACAAAACCACAGAATTTTCTTTTTAACAAACCACATCTTTTACAAGCAACCTATCTTGTCCAATGCATTTTTTACCATTCTGTCCCATAGAATTTGATACTTCAAATATTCTAATAGAGTTGCCTCCCTTTAAAGGTGGTCAATCACATTTAATCAGCATTTAATGACATTTTTTACTTTTTGTATATTCTGGCAGAGAATTATTTAAGGAACAAAAAGACCAATTACATAGAGTTAGATTCCTATTTGAAATGAATATTTTATTATTTTAATAAAATTTTGTAATTACTCCCCTTTAATATGAAAGTATATAAAAAGCTGGGTATTTCTTTGTATTTCGATACAATGTCTAGTTTTACATTTGCATTTGATAGATATATCAACTATTGAACAATCTGAACCAAAATGCAAGTTTTAAAGCTGTGTGTAGCTTCTGAATTCATTTATTTCCAATCTATCTTGGTTGTGCAACCAAGATAGGCAAAGGGAGGTAATAATAATTTTTCAAACTTGCGTTTCTAATGAATTCCATCTAAATACATAATTTTTAATGCAAATATTTTACAAATATATTACAATATGTCTAATATTTATACATTTCCTTAGGCAAAGTATGTTTATCAAATTTATACTTATGATAAAATAACTCTATCTTGGTTGGGCAACCAGGATAGGAAAATGAAATTTTAAAAATACCTCCAGTGAAAATCTAATTTGTATTAAGTGTTAAGTGAACATAAATGAGTATAAATGATCAGATGCTAAAGTTTCAAACAAATCCATTACATGTCCAAAATCTGATTATCTACCTTTAAAAAAGAATGCCATTTGTAAAAAAAAAAAAAGGAAACATTTGTTAAAAATGATGTTTAACCTACTTATGTAAAGTTTAAGCACTGGAACATTGTTGCAAATGCATCAAAATGAAGACATGCTACAGTTTTTTTAAATGGTGAGGTTTTAAAGGCATTGAACTGTCCAGAAGTGTGACCTCTTCATGCGGTCCCCTTACAGAATTCTATACATATATGAGTAAATTGACAATGGTTTTGTAAAATAATGTAAATGTTTTATATGCTGTTTTATTTTCATGTAAAAAAAAACTCTTCCTTTCAATCTTTTGGTGATGTTCAAACTTTTTTATCCGAAACGTGGACATAATTCTTAAAATAGTTGTTCCGCATCCTCCTCCACATCTTATGACACATTTAGTGCTCCAGTGCTAGCTTCAGCTTCCTCATATTAGCTGTTTTAACTCTCCAACATTGAAATAGTTGAGGGCTCTGTCTCCTTAGTGACAGTTCATGTTTTGAAATTTGTACTGATACTTTTAAAATAAATTTTTAAGGAATTATGAATGATTTTGCAACTTTTTGTCAAAAATCATGTATTGGTGATGGGTTGTGGAAGGCACTCAGTGTCTCAACCTTCAACTTTCAGTACCTTTGAAGGTTTTGGTGAATTTTAAGAAAACCATGAAATGAGCAAAATATTCAAGATTCATTTTCTTGAAGACTCTTCTAAAAAATATTTCATATTTCTGAATTTTAGAACGGCATTGTCATGAAAGTAAGACAAGGCCAGACATAGATAAACGAGCAAGACGAAAACTCCTCATTGCCTGTGTCCTGTCATTGACCTTCATGATAGCAGAGGTTATAGGTATATTTTCATACATAATTTATAGAAATAACAAAAAGTATGATTTATGTTTATAATAGTCTTTTGTTTGATTAAACAGAAAGCATTATCTAGTTCTTAAATAATGTACAATCATGCAATGTCATTATTTTATTATGTCTCCCCCAGGAGACATATTGTTTTTGCCCTGTCCGTCCGTCCGTCCGTCCTTCCGTCAGTCCGTCCGTACGTCACACTTCATTTCCGAGCAATAACTGGAGAACCATTTGACCTAGAACCTTCAAACTTTATAGGGTTGTAGAACCGCTGGAGTAGACGACCCCTATTGATTTTGGGGTCACTCCGTCAAAGGTCAAGGTCACAGGGGCCTGAACATGGAAAACCATTTCCGATCAATAACTAGAGAACCACTTGACCCAGAATGTTGAAACTTCATAGGATGATTGATCATGAAGAGTAGATGACCCCTATTGATTTTGGGGTCATCCATCAAAGGTCAAGGTCACAGGGGCCTGAACATGGAAAACCATTTCCGATCAATAACTAGAGAACCACTTGACCCAGAATGTTGAAACTTCATAGGATGATTGGTCATGAAGAGTAGATGACCCCTGTTGATTTTGGGGTCACTCCGTCAAAGGTCAAGGTCACATGGGCCTGAACATTGAAAACTATTTCCGATCAATAACTAGAGAACCACTTGACCCAGAATGTTGAAACTTCATAGGATGATTGATCATGAAGAGTAGATGACCCCTATTGATTTTGGGGTCACTCCATCAAAGGTCAAGGTCACAGGGGCCTGAACATGGAAAACCATTTCCGATCAATAACTGGAGAACCACTTCACCCAGAATGTTGAAACTTCATAGGATTATTGTACATGTAAAGTAGATGACCCCTATCGATTTTGGGGTCACTCCATTAAAGGTCAAGGTCACAGGGGCCTGAACATTGAAAACCATTTCCGGTCAGTAACTTGAGAACCACTTGACCGAGAATGATGAAACTTCATAGGATGATTGATCATGCAGAGTAGTTGACTCCTAACGATTTTTGGGGTCACTCTGTTAAAGGTCAAGGCCACAGGGGCCTGAACATGGAAAACCATTTCCGATCAATAACTGGAGAACCACTTCACCCAGAATGTTGAAACTTCATAGGATGATTGTACATGCAGAGTAGATGACCCCTATCGATTTTGGGGTCACTCCATTAAAGGTCAAGGTCACAGGGGCCTGAACATTGAAAACCATTTCCGGTCAGTAACTGGAGAACCACTTGACCCAGAATGTTGAAACTTAATAGGATGATTGGTCATGCAGAGTAGATGACCCCTAACGATTTTGGGGTCACTCCATTAAAGGTCAAGGTCACAGGGGCCTGAACATTGAAAACCATTTCCAGTCAGTAACTTGAGAACCACTTGACCCAGAATGTTGAAACTTCATAGGATGATTGTTCATACAGAGTAAATGACCCCTATTGTTTTTGGGGTCACTCTGTTAAAGGTCAAGGTCACAGGGGCCTGAACATTGATAACCAGTTCCGATCAATAACTTGAGAACCACTTGACCCAGAATGTTGAAACTTCATAGGATGATTGAACATGCAGAGTAGATGACCCCTATTGATTTTGGAGTAAGTCAATTAAAGGTCACAGTGGCCTGTTCATGTAAAATCATTTTTTGGAAATAACTTGAGAACCACTTGACCTACAATGTTGAAACTTAATAGGATGATTGGACATGCAGAGTAGATGACCCCTATTTATTTTGAGGTCACTTGATCAAAGGTCAAGGTCACAGGAGCCTGAACAGTGACTTGAGAGCCACTAGGCCAAGAGTGTTGAAATTTAGCGGGATGACTGGACATGCCAAGTAGATGATCCCTATAGCAGCCAACCATCAGTGTCTCTTTGACTTTCGCTCCTGACCCCTATTGACTTCTTGCCTATAGGACTTTGCATTTGGGGAGACATGCGCTTTTTTACAAAGCATTTTCTAGTTGCCATTAACTTCAACTTTGTACCATATATTATTTTCTTTTTGTTGCTAAGCAATACATTTTTGTAGAACTGTTTTCAGTTTGTAGGGTATTAACTTGTACTTTATTTAGTAATTGTTGTCGCTTTTGGATGGGGCACCAATAACTTTGATTGAATTTTTGTTGTGTAATTTCTAATGAAAGGTATTTTTGTAAAGTGGTGTAAACACATGTTTTACAGGAGGAATATTTGCTCATAGTTTAGCAATAGTATCAGATGCTGCGCATTTGCTAACAGATCTTGCCAGTTTTCTGATAAGCCTCCTGGCTTTATATCTAGCATCTAGACGTGCCACAAAGAAGTTGAGCTTTGGCTGGTACCGAGCAGGTATGTTAAAGGTTGAGCTTTGGCTGGTACCGAGCAGGTAAGTTAAAGGGTTTTTGCATCTTAAAAAGAAAATGCAAATATTTTTTTTATATTTTTGTCTGATTTTGTAGCCTTATTATTTAAAACCTGGGCAAACATTTTTATTAGCTCATCTGATTTTTTGAAAAAAAATGATGAGTTATTGTCATCACTTGAGCGGTTGTCGGCGTCGGCGTCGGCGTTGCCTGGTTAAGTTTTATGTTTAGGTCAGCTTTTCTCCTAAACTATCAAAGCTATTGCTTTGAAACTTGGAATACTTGTTCACCATCATAAGCTGACCCTGTATAGCAAGAAACATAACTCCATCTTGCTTTTTGCAAGATTTATGGCCCCTTTTGTACTTGGAAAAAATATCAGATTTTTTGGTTAAGTTTTATGTTTAGGTCAACTTTTCTCCTAAACTATCAAAGCTTTTGCTTTGAAACTTGGAATACTTGTTCACCATCATAAGCAGACCCTGTACGTCAAGAAACATAACTCCATCTTGCTTTTTGCAAGAATTATTGCCCCTTTTGGACTTAGAAAATCAGTTTTCTTGGTTAAGTTTTATGTTTAGGTCAGCTTTTATCCTAAACTATCAAAGCTATTCCTTTAAAACTTGCAACACTTGTTCACCATCATAAGCTGACCCTGTACATCAAGAAACATAACTCCATCCTGCTTTTTGCAAGATTTATGGCCCCTTTTGGACTTAGAAAATATCAGATTTCTTGGTTAAGTTTTATGTTTAGGTCTACTTTTTCTCTTAAACTATCAAAGCTATTGCTTTAAAACTTGCAACTCTTGTTCACCATCATAAGCTGACCCTGTACAGCAAGCAACATAACTCCATCCTGCTTTTTGCAATAATTATTGCCCCTTTTGGACTTAGAAAAATCATTTTCTTGGTTGAATATTATGTTTAAAACAACTTTTCTCATAAACTATCAAAGCTATTGCTTTAAAACTTGCAACAGTTTTTCACCATCATAAGTGGACACTGTACATCAAGAAACATAACTCTATCCTGCTTTTTGCAAGAGTGATGGCCCTTTTTAGACTTAGAAAATCATGGGTAGGACAATATTTCTATTATACAAAAAAAATCAGATGAGCGTCAGCACCCGCAAGGCGGTGCTCTTGTTTAAATGATATTTTCACACAGTATACTTGACAGAGCATGTGATTATGAGAACCAAACTGTAGAAATCTACTAGTACGCTTGTAGTTTTAAGGCTTACTTAATTTTATGATGAGAAATAAAAAGAAATAGAAACTATTAAAGAATTGATATTTTCAGAGATTCTAGGAGCATTGGTGTCAATACTGTTTCTGTGGGTGATAACAGGTGTATTGTGTTATATGGCTGTAGAAAGAGTGGTCAGCATGGATTTTGAAGTGAATGCAACTGTCATGTTGATAACTGCTGCCTGCGGTGTGGCTTTCAATTTACTGTAAGTGTATGTTAGGTATTTAGTCCTTAGAAGACAAATAGTCATCAAAATAATTGACAAATTTTTCTGTTGAATACAGGTCATTCTGAGGCTTTCTGATTCTCCCATACGAGTGGTCTATCGTGATTGTTCTCTTGGGACTGTGTTGAATGATGGTTGAAAAAGAGACCTCCCATCGGGTCTACAATATTTGCTACTTTTTGTGAAAACAGTGTCTTTACATAGTTTAATTGGTGTATTCATGTTTTAAAACAGAAAAAAAAACATAGTGATAAAAAATATTTTTTTATTATGTCTCCCCCATAGGTGTGGAAGACATATTGTTTTTGCCTTTGCCGTCTGTCCGTCTGTTTGTTGTCCGGCTCACTTTTGCATACTTGGGGGCTATGGGAAAACAATAGGTAACTGTATTTTTTTCTTTGATGTCACATTCCGTAAGGCTTTTATGTGGCTTTTTTTCTCTTAGGGCTAAAAGAACAATAGAGAGAACAAAGAGTAGACATAAGTATCCATGTGGGAACGTCCGTCGTATAAGCTTGTCCCCTTTTTTGGGGTGAAAGGGCTGGCTTGTTTTCGATGAAACTTCCAGGATGATCGTACCAACCCCCAGTTGTGCATATCAGGCACTTCCCTTCCTGCACAAAATGGCCACCAGAGCAAAAAAAGAAAAATCTTGTCTGGCTTCACAGGTCAAACTACTGGACAGATTTTGACAAACTTCACAGTGGGGTTAGACCACCCCCAGTTGCATTCGCCGGCACGTTCCGTTTGGCTCAAAATGGCTGGCAGAGCTAAAGAAAAAAAATCTTTTCCAGACTTCACAGGTAAAAAACTCTGCCGGTTTTCGATGAAACTTCACGGGAGTGATCACTCCCATGCTTATTTGTGCAATCGCGGCATGTTCCACAAAAATTTGCCACCAGAACAAAAAATAGAAAAATCCGTCCGGACTTCACAACTTGGCCGGTTTTCGACAAAACTTCATACGCCAAATGGGGCGAGACATTTTTTAGCATAGAAAAGGAAACAAAATCATTGCACCCTTACTAATCCACCAGTGTTCTTTTTTACAAAAGTGCTTCATTGTGACATTTTGATACAAGCAAAAAATGTATTATCGTCACTAAAAATACTTTTGGTATTTATTTCATTTTGTTTTTTGTTGTTTAAAAAATTAAATTTAAACCCCAAATAAGTTGACAAAATCATAGGAAGCAGGGTTTTGAGGGGGAAATCAAACACTAAAAAATCTAAAGTTTTGTTCTGCAAAAAGTATGAATTGGTCTTAAAACCCTTTTCATTTTTTCCCTTAAATTTTGTTATTGCAAGGGAATAAACTAAAAGATATCTTCTTATAAATACTACCCAAGGCGAGAGTTGGAAAATTTTTGTGGATCACAAATTTAAATTAAAATTTTAAACTTTGTTTTTTGTATTAACAAAACTATCATAAAATTTTTCATTTTTGGGAAAACATTTTTTGCTACCTGTACAAAGGACAAGGTGGGTTTTGTGATCGCGGGTGTCCGTGTCCTGCATCCGTGCGTAAACTTTTCCTTTGTGACATTTTAGAGGTAATTTTATGGGTCTTTTTGAAAATGGGTCAGAAAGTTCATCTTGGTAAATTCTAGGTCAAGTTCAAAACTGGGTCACGTGCCATCAAAAACTAGGTCAGAGGGCTAAAAATAGAAAAACCTTGTGACCTTCAGAGGCCTAATTTTTTAATGGATCTTTATGAAAATTAGTCAGAATGTTTATCTGTGAATCTAGGTCTAATTCAAACTGGGTCCGTGCGGTCAAAAACTAGGTCAGTTAATCTAAAAATAGAAAAAACCTTTTGACCCTTTTGGGCCCCTATTTTAATTCCAAGATTTCATGAAAAAGGTCGAAGTTCACCTTTATGATACTAGGGCAGGGATGAAACTGGGCCATGTGCCTCAAAAATAGGTCAGGAGGTCTAAAAAAAAGAAAAACCTTGTGACCTCTCAGGGCCCTTAAATTTTACAAGACTTCAGAAAAAAATTTTTGTCAGAGTTCACCGATGATATATAGGCAAGTTCGAAAAAGGGCACGGGGTGTCAAAAACTAGGCAGTGGTCTAAAAAAAAGAAAAACCTTTTGCCCTTTTTGAGCCCAATATTTCACAAGTCTTCATGAAAATTGGGCAGAACGTTCACCCTTTATGATATCTAGGTCAAAATTTGAAAAATGGGCCAAGCCATCAAAATAGGCAGTAGGTCAAAAAAAAGAAAAACCTTGTGACCCCTCTAAGGCCCTATTTTTATAGGTCTGTATGAAGGTTTGGGCTGAATTTCATCTGATGATATGGTCAAGTTCGAACTGGGTCACGTGCGGTCAAAAATTAGGTCAGTAGGTCTAAAAAAAAGAAAAAACCTTGTGACCTCTCTAGAGGGCCCTATATTTCATGAATCTTCATGAAAATTGGTCAGAATGTTCCCCTTGATGATATCTAAGTCAAGTTTGAAACTGGGTCACGTGCCGTCAAAAGCTAGGTCAGTAGGTCAAATAATAGAAAAACCGTGTGACCTCTCTAGAGGCCATATTTGCCATGGGATCTGTATGAAAGTTGGTCTGAATGTACATCTTGATGATATCTAGGTCAAGTTTGAAAGTGGGTCACGTTCCTTCAAAAACTAGGGCAGTAGGTCAGAAATGAAAATACCCTTGGGGGGACCTCTCAAAAGGGGATTTTTTTCCAATGGATCTTCTTTGAAAAGTTGCTTTTGAAGGTTCATCTTGATGTATCTAGGTCAAGTTCGAAAAACGGGGTTTCATGTGGGGTTTAAAAAAACTAGGTCATTTGGTCTAAAAATAAAAAAAACCCTTGTGACCTTTTAGAGGCAATACTTGTGAAGGGGATCTCCAAAAATAATTGGTCAGGGGTTTTCCCTCTTGATGATATCTAGGCCCAAGTTCGAAAGGGGGTTTCACGTCCCAAATTTAAAACCCGAGGTCAGTGGGTCAAAAAATTTGTAAAAACGTTTTTGACCTCTTTTAGGGGCCCATATTTTTCAGGGGGAATTCTGTTAGAAAGTTGGCCTGAATGTTTATCTTGTTGATTTCTGGGTTTAAGTTTGAAACTGGGTCAACTGGATAAAAAAACTAGGTAGTAGGTTTTAAAATAGAAAAAAACCTTGTGCCCTCTCTAGAGGCCTACCCTTGAATGGTTTCTTCTTAAAAAATTGGTCAGAATGTCACCTTGATGATTCTGGCCCAATTTTGAAATTTGGGTTTCTTGTGCCTAAAAAACTATGTCAATGGGTTTAAATTAATAGAAAAACATTGTGAAATTTCCCATAAAAATTTGGTTTCAAAATTTTTTTATCTTGTTTAATATTGGGTTTAAATTTCCCCAAAACTGGGTCACATAAACCCCAAAAAAGGCCCACTGTGTCAAATAAAAAAAAAAAACGACGTCATACTCAAAACGGGGATCATGGGGGAAAGGGAGGTGAGCGTTTCAGGGACCATCGGGGTCCTCTTTTTGGTTATTTAAAGGGATTTGGAAACCCTTTTTTCTAGCTTTTTTTAATGAATTTCTATCTTTTAAAAATTTAAGGGTCTATCTTACATAATAAATATTACATTTTTTATGACAAAAAGCCCTAGTTTTTTTGCATGTTTTTGTCTTAACCCTTCTCCCAAAATTTTAAAACGTGTTTGATCTTTTTTCAGAATGGGTTTGCCTTCCCATCCGGGGAGGTCATGGCCTTTCACATGGTGAGAAAACCATTTTTAAAAAAGGGGGGGGGGGGGATTCTGGGGCTAAAGGGGAAAGAAAGTGGTTGAAAACTTCAGGTAGTGTTAAAGGGCTGGGGAGAACTGGGCCATATGGTTCCCTGTCAAACAGCTTCCCCGGAAAATATGTAATTGTCGTAAACTAGCAGTGGTGTTGGGCATTTAGGGTCATATGGAAAATCTGGTATAATTTTTACCCGTTTTTAGCTCAACTGTATAAAAGTTGGAGAGAAACCTACTAGCCCCGGGTTTCTGCGTCCTTCCAGTACCCCATTTTGGGTTTAAAAGTTTTATCTTAGTTATTACTTGATGGATTTCCCTTCAGACTTAAAATAGTTTTTCCCTTTCATCACCCACCCACATCATATGGCACAAGGGTCAAAACCCTGGCCCCAAATATTTCATGAATTACCCCCCCTTTTTTAAATTAGAATTTCGGGTTTAAAATTTTTTGGTGCACTTTCACTTTTTTCAGTTAAAACAAAATTTTTTTGGATTAAAATTTTTAAAGTAGTTGTTTTTGTTCAAAAAAAAAAAATAATTTTTTTTTTCATCCCCACGGATCAATTTGAAAACAAGGGGCCATAACTGTGTGCCTGTTTTTTATGAGTTATCCCCCTTTTTTTACTTAAAATTTCAGGTTAAAATTTTGATGCATTTAAAATTTTACTTTTTCTCTGTTATTTCCAAATGGATTTGATTTTAAAATTTTGTTAGTTGTACTACATTTATCTTCCCCATCATATGAAAATAAGGGCCCGTAACTCTTCACCAAAATTTTTTCATGAATTATGCCCCCTTTTTTTCTTAGAATTTTTAGGTTAATTGTGGGGCACTTTCGCTATTTTCTTTGTATTCTTAATGAAATTTTATTAAAAATTAAAATTTTGTTTTTCCAGATCTCCTCCTATCTTTTGGCACAAGTCGTCACTCTGGCACAAAAAATTTTTTGATTTTTATCCCCTTTTTTTTTAGGAAAATTTGGGTTTTAAATTTTTATGCTTTTTTTTATCTCTTCTGTTTTCTTTTTTGGATTTAATTAAAAATTAAAACATTTATCCTTTACTTTTATAAAAACACAATTTGATTTTCCTGAAAAGTATGTTCTGAGTTATGCCCTCTTTTTATACGCCCCTTTGAAAAAAGGGGCGTATTATGGGGGCGCCCCTGGTGGGCGGGCGGGGGGGCGGGGTCCACAGACTTTGTCCGGAGCATATCTTCTACATGCATGGAGGGATTTTGATGAAACTTGGCACAGTTGTTCACCATCATGAGACGGAGTGTCATGCGCAAGAACCAGGTCCCTAGGTCTAAGGTCAAGGTCACTCTTAGAGGTCAAAGGTCAAATTCAAGAATGACTTTGTCCGGAGCATATCTTCTTCATGCATGGAGGGATTTTGATGAAAGTTGGCACAGTTGTTCATCATCATGAGACGGAGTGTCATGCGCAAGAACCAGGTCCCTAGGTCAAAGGTCAAGGTCACGCTTAGAGGTCAAAGGACACAAGAAAGAAAACTTTGTCCGGAGCATATCTTCTTCATGCATGGAGGGATTTTGATATAACTTGGCACAAATGTTCACCACCACGAGGCGGAGTGTCATGCGTAAGAACCAGGTCCCTAGGTCTAAGGTCAAGGTCACACTTAGAGGTCAAAGGATACAAGAATGAAAACCTTGTCCGGAGCATTTCTTCTTCATGCATAGAGGGATTTTGATGAAAGTTGGCACAGTTGTTCATCATCATGAGACGGAGTGTCATGCGCAAGAACCAGGTCCCTAGGTCAAAGGTCAAGGTCACGCTTAGAGGTCAAAGGACACAAGAAAGAAAACTTTGTCCGGAGCATATCTTCTTCATGCATGGAGGGATTTTGATATAACTTGGCACAAATGTTCACCACCACGAGACGGAGTGTCATGCGCAAGAACCAGGTCCCTAGGTCTAAGGTCAAGGTCACACTTAGAGGCCAAAGGTCAGATACAAGAATGACTTTGTCCGAAGCATTTCTTCTTCATGCATGGAGGGATTTTGATGTAACTTGGCACAATTATACACCATCATGAGACGAAGTGTCATGCGCAGTTCCCTTTTTAGAATTACTTCCCTTTGTTGTTACTATAAATAGCTTATATTGTAACTTTTTCATTACTAGTCGTAGGGAAAAATCGAGACCACTTTTCTGTAGTACAACATGCATGCTACATCCAATTATGAGGTGTATTTTGACCAATCTCTACCTGGTAAAGATTTTTGTGTGGACTTACAATTTTTTTTTGGATTTTTTTTTTTTTTTTTTTTTTTTAAGATTACCATCCTTAGTTGTTACATAAATAACTTATATTGTAACTTTTTTATAATTGACCGTAGGAAAAAACAAGACCATTTTTCTGTGGTACAACATAGATGTTACTTTCAAATTTTAGGTGTATTTTAAGGTATCTCTACCTGGTCAGGAGTTTTTTTGTGGACTTAGAAAAACAAAAGACTTACAATGATTACCAAACAACCACAAAATTAAAATTCCATTTGCAAATACAAGTGCTAGAGTAAAGAAATTTGCTGTGACGGGCGTATATTGTGACCTTCTGGCACTCTTGTTACTAATATAATTTTCGGTTCAAGTTGCATTGCACTTTTGCTGTATCTCCAGTATTACTAAACAGATTTGATTAAAACTTAAAATAGTTGTTCCAAATTATTATCCGCATGATATGACACATGGGGCATTGCTTTTGTAGAAGTTTTCCATGAATTATGTTCCTTTTATACTGATTTAATTTTTGAGACTTAAGCTGTTGTCCAATATCTTCATCCACATTTGAGTCATTAAACACTCCAGTGACAGCTCCAACTTCCTCAGATGTACCCAATTTCACTATCCAGCATCGAAATAGTCGAGCGCGCTGTCTCCTGTGACAGCTCTTGTTAGCTCACATGAGCACAAAGTGCTCAAGGGGAATTGTTGTGGTGTCCATGTCAAGTTTGTCATGAACAGTTCTACTTTTAACTCTCTAAAGGTCATGTTTGTGGCCAAAACTTCATTAAATCTGGTCAGAATATTTGCCTTGTCAAATTCTCACGCTAGTTTTCAACTGGGCAATATTTTCTACATGATCAGGAAACACCTTGACCCTACTGTAGAAGCCATATTTTCTGTTATGTCCATGAATTCTGGCTAAAATGGTTGTCTTTATGAAATCTGTGTTAAGTTTAGAACTGGATCATTTGAGGTTTCTGACAATAAGGTCACTAGGTAAGATCCGTAAAAACTCTTTAACACTTTAGAGGCCTATCTCCTGGTTTGTCAGAATGAATACTAGTCAGAATGTAATAAGTATTCATTAATCGATTTATACCAAATCATTGCCTTCCGTGTTACCGTTTGTCGTCCAGTATATTCAAAGTCTATCATGGCCCTCTTGTCATATTAATTTGTTTTTATATTATCACAGTTATATATACATAGCAATTTTCGTGACCAATAAACATTCAACAAAAGACAGGTGTTCACACAGTAAAATTAGAAAGTTTTTTGTTTGTTATTAATTTATTTGTCATGCTATTAATTTATTTATAATTTACATAAATAGGTACACCAGGTGACAGTCTAGCCACAGAAGTTAAAGGTCATTCCCATAAAGCCAATATAAATGTGAAGGCAGCATTTATACATGTACTTGGTGACCTCCTTCAGAGTGTTGGCGTCCTTGTGGCAGCATTTATTATATATTTTAAGGTAAACTTTATAGAATCCATAGTTTATATCAAAGTGGAAAATGCAACACTTTGAATCATGTCTCATTGCAAATCAAAAGAGAAACTCGTTGGAAAATGCAGTGTTTGACAAGTTTCCATATTGAGAAGAGCTTTATAAAGCATTAAAACTGGCAAGACAATACAGTCAGGCACTACTGTCCATGGAATAAAACAGCAACCATTTCGGACATGGTGACATCACAAGGTATATATGGTAAATCAATGAGCAACAACCAAAATAATAATACTTTGTAGGTCAAGATGTAATATGAATTATATTTATTGAACAGTGTACCCTGAATTGAAGCTCCACATTTCAATATATTTAGCATAATTTTTCCATAAATACCACATTTAATAATGACAACATCAGGAATGACTGATAACATCACTGTGCTAAATAGCTGCCATTTAATTACATACATAATATTTAAATGGATATATTATGTGTTTTATGTGTTCTATTTCATGAAATTTTCCCAATATGTTTCATGAAGCTCTATCTATATAGAAATTGTGTCAAATGTTGCAGTTCATGAGTAGTTTTGGAATATATTGCTTTTTTCTAGTGTTCAAGCATGTGTTAAACCTGTCGTATTTAAATTTAAAGGCAGTCGCAGGGTTTACACTTGCTTGAATTTAGTCCGTCAAATTAAAAAAAAATGCGCCTTGGCAGTGATTTTTAGCTTTATTCGAAGAATAGGTAGAGCTATTAGACTCGCTTATGCTGAGGTTCTGGAATTGGTTAACTTTTTGAATGTAATGCTGTTATCTCAGTAACCACTTATTGGAATAGATTAACATTTCACACACTTCTCTGTAACGATGACTTGATTGCATAGGTTCCACATAGAAAACACTGGTCCTATTTCACAGATATTTTTCTTTCATGATCATCTGCCAAAACTTTTCAAGCAAGCTGTGTACCTGAGGTGAGCAACATTTTACCATCATGTCCCCTATTAGTTAAAAAATGGGCAAAATTTCTGGTGTAAACTGGGTCTGTAAATGTCATAAGAGGGGAAAGTGCTATGACTCAAAATTCCTGAATGTGTGCCATGTCACACACTGCTTACTATTAAACATATTTTAGTTGACTGCGTGGACTTCGTTCCACAGCGCAGTACATACTATGACGTTCAATCTTTGAAGGAGTTGTTTGAAAACATTTCAGTCAGCAATATCTTTCCTTTTTAAAGCAGATGGGCATTTATCACAAAATCTGAAATCATATATTTTTCTTTACACATTTTGCAGTATTGTTGTTTGTCACTAATATTTTAACCCTTTATATACGTTTTTGCATAAATGTTTTTAGACGTGCTTTACAAGTTACTTTACATTTTATATGTTTATACATTTTTAGCTCGACTTTTCGAAGAAACTATAGAGCTATTGCACTCGGGTCGGCGTCGCCGTTGGTTAAAGTTTTTGATAAAGTCAAATATCTCTGTCACTATCAAACCTATTGACTTGAAACTTAAAACACTTATTTACCATCAAAGTCTACACCAGGAGAAATAATCCCAATAACTCTAGATCTGATTTGAATATCAAAGCTATTGACTTGAAACTTAAAACACTTATTTACCATCAAAGTCTACACCAGGAGAAATAATCCCAATAACTCTGATTTGAATATCAAAGCTATTGACTTGAAACTTAAAATAGTTATTTACTATCAAAGTCTACACAAGGAGAAACAATCCCCATAGCTCTGATTTGATTTTGACAGAATTATGCCCCTTTTTAACTTAGAAATTTTGTTAAATTTTTTGATAAAGTCAAATATCTCTGTTACTATTAAAGCTTTTGACTTGAAACTCAATATAGTTATTTACTATCAAAATCTACACCAGGAGACACAATTCCTATAACTCTCGTTTGAATTTTGACAGAATTATGCCCCTTTTTAACTTAGAATTTTTAGTTAAAGTTTTTGATAAAGTCAAATATCTCTGTTACTATCAAAGCTTTTGACTTGAAACTTAAAACACTTATTTACCATCAAAGTCTACACCAGGAGAAACTATCCCAATAACTCTGGTTTGAATTTTGACAGAATTATGCCCCTTTTAACTTAGATTTTTTTTGTTAAAATTTTTGATAAAGTCAAATATCTCTGTTACTATTAAAGCTTTTGACTTGAAACTCAAAATAGCTATTTACTATCAAAGTCTACACACAGAGACACAATTCTCATAACTATGATTTGAATTTTAACAGAGGTATGCCCCTTCTTAACTTGGATTTTTTTTTACTGGCAAAGCTCAAATTCAGAGTCAAGCACTGAGAAAAGTCTAGCGTGCTGTCTTACGGACAGCTCTTGTTACATAATTGTTTTTTAGAGATGCTTTACAATTTACGTTTTCAAAGTGCTTGTTTTCGGCGATATATGGCCTTTTTATGTTGGTTCGCCGTAAAATCTAACTCACTCACTCAAAATTACTGTCCTCGTTTTACTTGACTAGGTTTTCATTGTTCTAACTTTTTTTTTAGTGAAAATGCTTTTGAATAATCTAGCATTGCTATCCCCTAACATCTCTTGTGTTTTGTGCAGTATCATATTTATTTTGTTCAAAAGTTGCAGAAAGTAAACAAGCAGTTGTGAAATGTTACTTTGTATGCATGTGTGCAAAATAAAACCAAAAGCTAGAATGTAATTCATTATGCAAGTCGAATATGCTTGTTAAAACAACATTATGCAAGTAGAATGTACTTGTTAAAACAGCATTATGCAAGTAGAATATGCTTGTTAAAATAACATTGTGCAAGTAGAATGTGCTTGTTTAAACTACATTATGCAAGTAGAATGTGCTTGTTTAAACTACATTATGCAAGTAGAATGTGCTTGTTTAAACTACATTATGCAAGTAGAATGTGCTTGTTAAAACAACATTATGCAAGTAGAATGTGCTTGTTAAAACAACATTATGCAAGTAGAATACGCTTGTTAAAACAACATTGTGCAAGTAGAATGAGCTTGCTTAAACAACATTATGCAAGTAGAATATGTTTGTTAAAATAAAATTATGCAAGTAAAATAAACAACATTATGCCAGTAGAATATACTTGTTAAAACAACATTGTGCAAGAAGAATGTGCTCGTTAAAACAACATTATGCAAGTAATGTTGTATTAGTCTGTATGTGGAAATGAAAACATATCAGTAATAATATAGTCTAATGTTTTGAGCTTATTTCATTTGAGAAAATGATTTGAAGTATCAGTCAGTTATTGGATTGAATTGATAATGTCAATTTTGTTTACTTGCATAATGTTGATATCACATCAGACAGACCTTGTGTGTTATTCATTTATACAAGCAACATAAAACAAACAAATAATATGATATTTTCTCTCTCTATATATAGCCGAGCTGGAAGCTGGCAGATCCTATCTGTACTTTCGTGTTTTCTGTGATAGTACTAGGGACAACGTTAACCATTATGAGGGATATTTTAGTAGTTCTTATGGAAGGTAAGTCTAGACTTGCTTCTTTTTTTAACTTAAACAAGCCTCTTAAGCCATCAGTAAACTGCTTAAAAGATAAATTAATTGAAACTTGAAGGTTATTTATTTCAAGCTGGACTGCTTTTCATTCAGTCTACCTGTATTTACTTTTAGTTTCTGATTGCTATAGGTGAGATACGTGTTATGGTGAAAGGACTCATTTTGGTGTGATTACCAGTGAGTGTGGACCACTATGTGCTCACCACTTGTATTTTACATAGTCCAAAAAACGCAATCATGTAAAAAACGCAATCATGTCTATACATTATGGAGAGTGGCTGAATTCCTCATCTTGTGGGATTCAAGCACATGATCCATTGATTTCAAGCCCAACATGTTATCACAGAGTGGCTCAACAAAAATTTCGGAATGATTCCCAAGATAGAATGCTGTGTACTAAACAGTATATATAATGTTTAAAGATAAATTCTAATATACTTTTCTCTGTTAAAACACTCTTACGCTAGAATGACGTCACGTTAATGTGCGGTTACGTCAGTGTTTTTGTTGCGACAAAGAAAGAGCGCTACTATATTTTATCTACTGTTTTAGATTAAAGGCATATTAGAATCGAATTAATTTATAGCAAAACCGAGTTTTAACACTATTTATACACTCGGGGTGGTAATACGTCATACAAATCATTTCACTCGGGCTGCGCCCTCGGGAAATTATTACACCCTACATATTACCGCCATCTTGCATAAATAGTGTTAATACACTCTTTTGCTATAAATTATTTCTTAAATATATGCTTGTTACAGGAACACCAAGATCTGTGAATTTTAAAGCTATCTATCGGAGTCTGAAAGATATTCCGGAAGTTAAAGATATACATGACCTGAGAATCTGGTCACTGTCCATGGATAAAGTGGCTTTGTCTGTCCACTTAGCAGTCAGTAAGTATCAGCGGTATGTTAAACTTTGTCTGCTTGCAAAAATTGTGATGAAACACACTGAAAATCCAGAATTTTGGTTAAAAGGGGTCAGAACTGCCCCACCCTCCCAACCTCATTTTTTTTAAATGCCTTAGATGGTGCAATGTAACAAATATTTTAACATAAGAATTTTAACACAGTATAATCCTTTAAATTTTCAAGGAAAAAGCACTGACTAATATATAATAAACTGATGATCTTTACTTCAGCACTTACAAATACTACTGATGTACTGTTTTCTTAGCAGAGAGAGCTAAACGTTTTATCAAGTATGATTTAAGCTTTCATGTCAACTTAATAAAAAACTATTTACTTAAGTTGGATCCTTAATGCAATTTATGCATATTCTCATTCCAGCAAATATGTCGGATCCTTAATGCAATTTTTGCATATTCTCATTCCAGCAAATATATCTTCCTTTGATGTCATGATTAGACTGTCATATTTATATTGCACCATTTTCATGATAATCGAGTTAAAACATGCTTTACATACATACATACAAACATACATTTTATTATTTTGTCTCTTCCCAGTGGAATTTTTTTTCAGGAAACATATGGGTACTTGACAATCTTTTGACACTATCATGTATTACAGGTAGAACAACAAATACCTTGGAAGTGTTGGAGCAAGCCTCCTGTATGATAAGGTACAAGTTTGGCATCACAGAAACTACCATACAGATCGAGGAACATGTTGCTGATATGCTTGATTGTACACATTGTAGAGATTTACCAGACTAAATTACCCCAGAAAATATGAGCCGTGCCATGAGAAAACCAACATAGTGGCTTTGCGACCAGCATGGATCCAGACCAGCCTATGCATCCATGCAGTCTGGTCAGGATCCATGCTGTTCGCTAACAGTTTCTCTAATTACTATAGGCTTTGAAAGCGAACGGCATGGATCCTGACCAGACTGCGCGGATGCGCAGGCTGGTCTGGATCCATACTGGTTGCAAAGCCACTATGTTGGTTTTCCCATGGCATGGCTCAAATATACATTTTGGATATTCAATTGCATTATTCCACCAGAAAAAAAAAGATTTCTACTCTTTGGAGATTCAAAGATATGGTGTGTGTGTGAACTGGAGATTTATGGACGAAATTCTACTAGAAATGAACTGCGAACATGCAATGCATCATGCTGTCATGACATCCAAATATCCAAGTTGGAAAAAATGTTAAATATTTCTATGAGATTTCTAGATTTCTTTTACATTCGAATACAATAAAGCATATTTTTTTTATGTTGGTATATTATGTGTTTATATGCAACTTTATCTTTATGGAAGTATATTTTGGAAAGAATTTCTGATTATTTTATAATAATATTCTTTCACATATATATCTATTTTAATCTTGTCAATGTACAGTACATAAAAAGGATTATTGTTGTCAAAATTCCCAGATAGTTGTATACATCCATTCAATAAAACATTTCAAGAGTTCTATCACAGTATACATATTCAGACTCTGCAGATAGATATCAGTATATGAAAGCTGAGGAACTGCTGGTCATTATGTCTCCCACCTCACAGTGGTGTGGGAGACATATTTATTTACTCCTCTGTGTGTGTGTGTCTGTCTGTCTGTCACAAAGCTTGTCCGCATTCTTCAGTCAAACATTTCTCATCTGATCTTCACCAAACTTGAACAAAATGTGTTTGCCAATAAGTCCTCGGCCAAGTTAGATAACTAGCCAAATCGGCACAGACACTTCAGAATTATGACCCTTAAAACTTGTTTTTTGATAATGAAAGCACTCAAAGTCTGATAAGGCAGTTGAGGTCTTGGTTCATGGTTGACTCATGTACTACTATTCAGATGATTAGAATGTTGTGGGAGACATGCGCTTTTCTCAAAAGCAGCTCTGGTTTTAAAGTTGAATTCTGTTTAAAAACAAAATTTACTGATAGTGTTGAAATTAAAATAGGGCTCTTTGCAGGTGTTAAACGTTTTAAAAAATTCAAAAATCAGTCTCGATTAGATTTAGAATGAACTAAGTAACGAGACTTTTGTAAACATAAAAATCAAGTACAAAGTCTACCAAAAAAATGCTAGACAGTATTTATACATGTTGAAATACTCGTCTTTGGAGTGTGTAAAAAACAGCACTAATGATGGAAGGTAAAATAAGTCAGCATTAGTACAGTACAGTATATTTTTAGGGTGTCTGGTAGACTAGCCACTAGACTGATAATAATATCTTTCTACATTTTTCCTTTTTTGACGAATTTAATTTTATAGAGACAAAAGCCAGTCTATTTTAGAGATTTTCGCAGAGGAATGATGTTGAAATTATGATATTGGACATGGCTCAGTTCACTACATTTAATCATAAAAATGTAAAAAAAGATATATCATAGTCTAGGAGCTAGTCTAGGTGTCTGGCTACGATCAATATTTTTCTGGACTTCAGATATGATCAGTATTAACATTTGACAGATATATGCAGCATCAAAGTAAACTGCATTTTATAGATTATTGTTTTTTTAGCTCGACTATTCATAGAAAAGCAGAGCTATTGGACTCGCCCATGTGTCCGCGTCCCGATTTGGTTAAGTTTTTGTATGTAAGCTGGTATCTCAGCAACCACTTGTGGGAATGGATTGAAACTTCACACACTTATTCACTGTGATAAACTGACTTACATTGCACAGGTTCCATAACTCTGTTTTGCTATTTTACAAAATTATGCCCCTTTTTTGACTTAGAAATTTTTGGTTAAGGTTTTGTATGTAAGCTGGTATCTCAGTAACCACTTGTGGGAATGGATTGAAACTTCACACACTTATTTACTGTGATAAACTGACTTACATTGCACAGGTTCCATAACTCTATTTTGCTTTTTTACAAAATTGTGCCCCTTTTTCGACTTAGAATTTTTGATTAAGTTTTTGTATGTAAGCTGGTATCTCAGTATCCACTAATGGGAAAGGATTGAAACTTCACACACTAGTTCACTGTCATGATATGACATGCAGTGCAAAGGGTCAATAACTCAACTTCGCATTTTACAAAATTATGCCCCTTTTTCAACTTTGGAGATTTGGGTAAAATTCTTATATGTAAGCTGGTATCTCAGTACCCACTAATGAGAATGGATTGAAACTTCATACACTTTTCCACTGTCATGAGCTGATAAGCAGTATGCAGGTTCCATAACCCTATTTTACTTTTTTACTAAATTATGTTCCTTTTTCGACTTTCATATTCATCCAAGCGACAAGGCTGTTGAATAGTCGAGCGTTGCTGTCCTCCGACAGCTCTTGTTTTATAAAACAATTTTGATAATATGTTTGTCTTTCAGTTTTGAATTGACATGTATTTATTTTTGTAATATATGTATGCATCATAAAGCTCAACTTAAAAGTCAGCTCTGATAATTTTTAGTTGATTGTAAAGTACTTCTTTTAATGTGAAATAGTTTTGTGTATGTTCTATTTCTGTATCTTTTTTGTGGGTGGTAAGTTTCCAGTCAGGGAAGTTCAAATCCTGAGCAATTCTCTATGATGTTTTACCAAAGATATTGTAGTTAAGGTAATTCTCCACCTCTGGTTGGTGTAGTTAAGGTAATTCTCCACCTCTGGTTCATGTGGGGAAGTTGTCATTTACTTTAAGCAGTTTGCTGATGGTAAGTAATCCAGAAACACTTGATCAGGTCAGCTGACTACTGCTCACAAGTTTACTGAAATACTGTTAAAACATCGCATTTAGCCCACCAATAAGAAGCCACTGATGTGAAAAACAGGCAATACTAGTGATATTTACTGCAGCTTGTGATTGTCAGTTTTACCACAATTGTCAAAGGTTGAATTAGGTTGTATAGAAACTGTCCTTATTTGTCTGCATTCTATTATATCTTGTCACTGGTGCAATAACTTCAGATGTTTTGAAAAATAAAAGCTATCATACTGTTTCACTTACATTATTTTTGACAGTGTTTTATGACATCATTATAAAGGTATACAAAAATGCTGGGCAGTGAAGGATCTTGTTACCATTTATATTTTGAAGATATTTAAAGGCACATCCAATAGTGTCTCTTGACCTACTGACCTACTTTCTTGTTTTTTTTTTAGATACAGCCTTGAAATTTGGATAAGGAGCCTCCGTAGCCGAATGGTTAAGGTCGCTGACTTTAAATCACTTGCCCCTCATCGATGTGGGTTCGAACCTCACTCGGGGCGATGAATTCTTCATTTGAGGAAGCCGTCCAGCTGGTTTACGGAAGGTCGGTGGTTCTACCCAGGTGCCCGCTCGAGATTAAATAAAGCACGGAGGGGCTCCTGAGGTCTCCCTCCACCATCAAAGCTGGGAAGTCGCCATATGACCTAAATATGTGTCGGTGCGACGTTAAACCCCCCCCCCCCCCCCATTTGGATGACATATACAGTTTTGCACACCGATCTTAATACTGGCTTTCAGTGACCATGAATGTGACCTATTGACCTACTTTCTTAATATTTTAGCATCGGTTTGACATTTAAAACATGAAGCTCATATTACTCAGGTGAGCGATTCAGGATCATCATGACTCTCTTGTTAATTATCTGTCTAAACTACAGAGGTAATTATCTGCCTCGGTAGCCTAGTGGTAGCGGGCACTGAGTGTGGGAGGTCATGGTATTGATCCCTAACCGTGTCATACCAAAAAATACAGTCGTTTGCTTGAATTTTAGCTGGACTGATATGAAAGCAAATGGTCAAGTTTTCATAATGGACGTCTAGGGGAAATTCACAATTTTGATAACATTTTCACTAACAGAAAATTTTCCACGATGTAGATTTTTACGAAAGTCGTCATAGTTGTAAAAAAAACATATGGTCTTCAATGTGGTGAAATCAAATATATAGGTCTGTGTTCTTGTTTTTAGCTCACCTGTCACATAGTGACAAGGTGAGCTTTTGTGATCACCCTTCGTCCGTCGTCTGTGCGTCCGTCCGTCCGTCAACAATTTCTTGTCTGCACGATAGTGGTTTCATTTATGATTTTATTTTAACCAAACTTGCACACTACTTGTATCACCATAAGATCTCGGCTCCATTCTTTAACTGGCCAGATCCCATTATGGATTCCAGAGTTATGACCCCTGAAAGGGCCAAAATTAGCTATTTTGACCTTGTCTGCACAATAGCAGCTTCATTTATGATTTGTTTTTTAGCTCATCTGATTTTTTGAAAAAAAATGATGAGTTATTGTCATCACTTGAGCGGTTGTCGGCGTCTGCGTCGGCGTTGCCTGGTTAAGTTTTATGTTTAGGTCAGCTTTTCTCCTAAACTATCAAAGCTATTGCTTTTAAACTTGGAATATTTGTTCACCATCATAAGCTGACCCTGTATAGCAAGAAAGATAACTCCATCTTGCTTTTTGCAAGATTTATGGCCCCTTTTGTACTTAGAAAATATCAGATTTCTTGGTTAAGTTTTATGTTTAGGTCAACTTTTCTCCTAAACTATCAAAGCTTTTGCTTTGAAACTTGGAATACTTGTTCACCATCATAAGCAGACCCTGTACATCAAGAAACATAACTCCATCTTGCTTTTTGCAAGAATTATTGCCCCTTTTGGACTTAGAAAATCAGTTTTCTTGGTTAGGTTTTATGTTTAGGTCAGCTTTTATCCTAAAACTATCAAAGCTATTCCTTTAAAACTTGCAACACTTGTTCACCATCATAAGCTGACCCTGTACAGCAAGAAACATAACTCCATCCTGCTTTTTGCAAGATTTATGGCCCCTTTTGGACTTAGAAAATATCAGATTTCTTGGTTAAGTTTTATATTTAGGTCAACTTTTTCTCTTAAACTATCAAAGCTATTGCTTTAAAACTTGCAACTCTTGTTCACCATCATAAGCTGACCCTGTACAGCAAGCAACATAACTCCATCCTGCTTTTTGCAATAATTATTGCCCCTTTTGGACTTAGAAAAATCATTTTCTTGGTTGAATATTATGTTTAAGTCAACTTTTCTCATAAACTATCAAAGCTATTGCTTTAAAACTTGCAACAGTTTTTCACCATCATAAGTGGACACTGTACATCAAGAAACATAACTCTATCCTGCTTTTTGCAAGAGTGATGGCCCTTTTTAGACTTAGAAAATCATGGGTAGGACAATATTTCTATTATAAAAAAAAATCAGATGAGCATCAGCACCCGCAAGGCGGTGCTCTTGTTTACCATTTAAACTTGCACACAACTTGTATCACCATAAGATCTTGGTTCCTTTCTTGAAATGGCCAGGTTTCTTATGGGTTCCAGAGTTATGGCCCCTGAAGAGGCCAGAATTAGCTATTTTGACCTTGTCTGCCCAATAGCAGCTTCATTTATGATTTTATTTTAACCAAACTTGCACACAACTTGTATCACCATAAGGTCTTGGTTCCTTTCTTGAACTGGCGAGATTCCATTATGGGTTTCAGAGTGATGGCCCCTGAAAGACCCAGAATTAATCAAACTTGCAAAAAACTTGTGTCACCATAAGATCTCAGTTCCTTTCTTGACCTGGCCAGATCCCATAATGGGTTCCAGAGTTATGCCCCTGAAAGGGCCAAAATTAGCTATTTTGACCTTGTCTGCACAATAGCAGCTTCATTAATGATTTGATTTTAACCAAACTTGCAAACAACTTGTATCACCACAAGATCTTGGTTCCTTTCTTGAACTGGCCAGATTCCATCATGGGTTTCAGAGTTATGGCCCCTTAAAGGTCCAAAATTTGCTATTTTGGCTTTTGCAGCCATATAGAAACTTCATTTATGGTTTGATTTGATACAAACTTCCAAAATATCTTCAACAACAATAAATCTTGGATTCCATGAGGAATATGTCAGATCCAATCGTAGGTTCCAGGGTTATTTTATATCTGATTACCTCCCCTGATTGTAATCAAAATGGATTTATATTAATTAGTACTTATAGGACTTATTTGAAATTTCATTATTGTCATTAGTTGGACTGAGACAATCAGGGTAGATAACTATGGACTGATTTTATGTCAAATTACCTCCCTTTACTTCAAATTAAAATGGGTATTTCTCTGTAACTAATGAAGATACTGAACTGAAATTTCATTTATGTCAACAGATGGACTTGGACAATCAGTGAAGATACATATTGCCTGAATTTATGACAAATTACCTCCCTTCTTTTTTATCTAAATGAATATACCTTAACAGCTTCTAATGAGAATAGTTTGAAACAATCATATCATCTTGAGGAATGGTACTCAGGTGAGCGATACAGGGCCATCATGGCCCTCTTGTTGAGATTTTAGCCTGTGATTAAAGAGTTTCGCACATTTCATGCTGATTTTATGACAGTTTTTTGTCAAATGTTTTAATATCATATTTCATCTTTAGAACACAGTAACGTTGTCGTTTTAATAAATTTACTCGCAGAATGCCATTGATTCTAAAAACACTTTCCATTTCCGTATATCGAGTCCAGGCTTTATTCTAGGTTATCTGGATAAATGACGTTTTGCCATTACTTTCCATTCATCGAACGAGCATAACTATCTTAAGGATGAAGGATTCCTTGTAAATTTTATTTCACAACTACACTTATTAATTCAGAAATGTTTTTAGCTGCTAAAATCTGTTGTTTGTCTCCTTTCAATTAAAGCAAATACAGGTTTGAAGTACATGACCCCCTGAAGGTAATTCAGATTGAAAAAAAGAAGGAAAATATAAATTGTTAACATCTTTCAGTTTATTTCGGTTTAAATCTTATCCATAGAAGACTATTTCATTAGTATGATTTATAATGTGCATTAGGTATCTACTATTACCTTAAAATGCCTATGTCACGAGGCTTGTGTTTTCGTGGTAATGCATTTTCTCATTAGCTCACCTGAGCACAAGTGCTCAAAGGTGAGCTTTTGTGATCGCCCTGTGTCCGTTGTCCGTCCGTCTGTCGTCCGTCGTCAAAAATTTGACTGCTAACATTCTAGAGGTCACAATTTTGGCCCAATCTTAATGAAACTTTGTCAGAATGTTACCCACAATAAAATCTTGGACGAGTTCGATATTGGTTCATCTGGGTTCCAAAACTAGGTCACCAGGTCAAATCAAAGGAAAAGCTTGTTAACACTCTAGAGGTCACAATTTTGGCCCAATCTTAATGAAACTTGGTCAGAATATTACTCTCAATAAAATCTTGGACGTGTTTGTTATTGGGTCATCTGGGGTCAAAAACTAGGTCACCAGGCCAAATCTTAATGAAACTTGGTCAGAATGTCATCCTCAATAAAATCTTGGACAAGTTCAATATTGGGTTATCTGGGGTCAAAAACAAGGTCACCAGATCAAATCAAAGGAAAAGCTTTTTAACACTGTAGAGACAACATTTATGATGTATCTTCATGAATCTTGGTCAGAATGTTGATCTTGATGATCTATAGGTCAAGTTCAAATCTGGGTCAGGTTGTGTCAAAAACTAGGCAACTAGGTCAGATCAAAGAACAAGCTTGTTAACACTCTAGAGGCCATATTTATGACTATCTTCATGAAACGTGGTCAGAATATTAATCTTGATGATCTTTAGGTCATGTTCGAATCTGGGTCATGTGGGGTCAAAAACTAGGGCACCGGGTCAGATCAAAGGAAACACGTTAGAGATCACGTTTATGACCATATCTTTATGAAACTTGGTCAGAATGTTAATCTTGATGATCTTTAGATCAATATGTCAGGTGGCCCACTTGTTTTTAAAAACTACTTATGATAATTGTTTTTAGGGCTTCTGTGCCATTTTCTTTATGACATAAATGAAATAGGATATTTTGAACCGTAAATTTCACAGAAACGAGTTCTTCACACATGTCATTGCGTTTTATGCATTGTCTAAAGGCCGAAATTCCACGAGGAAACTGCGATAATATGTTAGATCATGCAATGACGAAGGACGATATGCGAAGATACGATGGCGATACACAACAGTGTGACTGCGAAGCGTGAAGGTGCGATGGCGTTGCGCAAATGTGCAATAGGTGTAGCCATCGTACCATGAATGATTCCATGATGAAACAAGATGTCACGTGCAAAACCCACCACATAAGCTAAAAAGTCACGGTCATACTTTGAATTAATATGGACAAAGCTTTTCAGGTATCCAGCGTCCTCTTCGATCAACCGATTTTAAAATAACTTGGTGTGATCACCACGACGAGATAAGGTGTCGCGCGCAAAACCGCGAAATTAGCTGAAAGGTCAAGGGCACACTTGCAAGCTATTGGTAAATCAAATGGGACAATACTATACAGTTTGCTTGTACGATCTTCAACGTCATCATCGATTGAAATATTTTCGATTTATAAAATGATCATCCATTGAATGACCCAGATCTTACAATAACGGCTAGCGGATTGGCGTTTGACGAAAATGGGGCCGTTTTGCGAAGGCCATGAACTTGATGGCGGCACTAGGAGAAGATGTGTCGAATGTATCCATTGTTGCTGCAAAACGTCTACCTTCAAGATACCAAAATCGGCCTAGGATTGTCAAAATTAGTTTTCAATCACTTAATGAGAAAGTTATAGTCTTGAGGGAAAAAATGTCACAAAGAAACATTCCAGAGTATAGTACAGTCTACATCCCAGAGTATAGTACAGTCTACATTAAAAGCAGCAAATCCCATGCTGAAAGGTTAATTGAAATAAACACAAGGATGCTTCTTCGTAATACTCCGCAAAGCAGAAACTTCCGTATAAACGCAAATGGCAGGATCATGCAGAGAACTTCGGTGCTGCTCCACAAAATAACAACGACCAAAATTAGGAATCTACCCGCCCCCTTGCCTCGGTAACTATTGCTCATTTGAATGTTTGCGGATGGACTGCTAATAATGACTTACGATGCGCTTTAATAAAGGCTGTAGACGCTGATATTTTTTTTCAATCTGTGAATCGCATTTACTCGGAAATAACGCTTTGGAAGTTAATGAATACGTTTGGATCGGTAATAACAGAAAAAAAAACATTCATGTTAATGTATTGCACAATCTTTTTAAGTCAGTGTTTGATACAAATATCATTCCAAGAGAATGGAGAAAAGCGATTATCTGCTCTATTTTGAAGGACAAAACTTCGGATAAGCGTTTGCCTTTGAATTATAGACGAATAAGTCTTTTATCTGTACATCTCCTTTGTTTAATAACAAACGTTTTTCGGCATACTAGTATCGTGAGGGAAATGACCTACTGGCAGATGAACGAAATGTATTTCGAAAAAGACAGATCATGTGAAGATCATGTATTCTAGCATAAAACTGCTGTTATTGTCACTTTTCGGGGGTGTTTTAACAAGAAAGAAAACGTGTGTTAACAGAGATTCTCGCGTTCACGTTCTGTTAAAACACCTTTTTATACATGCGCGTTCCGTGGCAAAGCGTAAACGTATTACGGCCCCAAAACGGATAATTCAAATGGAAATAGACGTCAACGTGAGAAAGCAGCTCAGATATTCCCGCGCTTTTCATGGAAATTTAATGACATTGAGGTAGAATGTATTTATTTATTAGTTTTGTTTTCGCGTTTATGCTAGAATAGCGTTAGCGCATGTTCATTTCGTGTTATAACTTCTTCAGAATTCCTCGGGATACATTGATACCCTCGCCCTACGGGCTCGGGTACCAACCAATCCCTCGGGATTCTGCAGACGTTATAACAGGAAAAAACATGCGTTATCCCTATATTCACCCCCAGTAGTACTGTGCGAAATAACGACAATGTTTTCACGGCCTTCATCGATCTCAAGAAAGCGTTTGATTTTGTAGATAGAGACATGCTTCTCTTCAAGCTTTTACTAAACGGTATCTCATCTCTCTGTGTCCTCTTGCATTGTAATTACGGTATTTACTACTTTTTTATTAGGAAAATCATTTCATTTACGTCTAATATTAGCGCTAGACATGAGTTAGCGCATGCCCGATCCCGTTAATAGCGCGAAAATTAGTACTCTGCTAATATTAATACACGTTCAGTATATATATATAGTTTATTTATGTCTCATTCATTTACAAGGATAGAAATTTACATATAGCCTAAAACAATTGTAAATGACCGTTCTAACAAGAACTACAAGAGACATGACAACAACATATGGAGTTGTCTAAAAACTTGCTAAAACTGATTTAACTAAGAAACTGACATTGTCTGTCACAGGTGTACAAAAAGTACTCCAGTGAGAAATGTTGTAAAATACTAAGTATCATTTCCGATTAAATCAGAAATGAACAGAGTAAAGATTTCTCCAAATATCTAGTAAAAAGATTTTCTTAGCGTAAAACAGTTATATACAGCTTTACAGTAATTAAAAGCAACAACTGACTTTATAAAATATTATCACATTGAGCTCTATTAATGGATCTCAAAAGATTTAAAGCTTGTTAAGATCTCAGACATGACTATGCTACATATCTTTTAAATACAACAAATTATTTCTAACTTTTAATATTTCAAAACAGGTTTTGGCTAATAACATTGTCAATTCTGAGTGGTTAAACAAGTATTTTTGTTTTTCAGACTCGTTTAGACTACTAAAATCTCCTAGATATAACTCATTCACCTTGGCAATCAGCTTTTGCCTTTCCAACCTATAAACAGGACAGTCAAGCAATACATGTTTTTCATTTTCAACTGCACCAACACAGAACGGACAGACCCGCTCATGCTCTGGTGTATTAGTATAACGCCCTGTTTCTGTCTTCAACGGGGCTACGCCACATCTAAATTTAGCTAAAGATGATCTGTGAGCAAATGGCATAGTAATTTTACAATGATGCTCCGTTTCGTAAGTATTCTTTAAAAGCTTGTACGTTCTAAGCTTTCTCATGGTTTGATTAACATCAGTATTCCATTTAACCAAATGTTCATGAAATAACACATTATCTAGTTCATCTATGAATTTACTATGTGAAAATGGTAAATCTAAGTAAGCATGTAGACTAAATGATTTTAACTTCACTTGCACTGTAAATGACCAATTTCAACACCTAGTATTCCCTTTACTCAATGTCCAATTAAACACTTTGCAATTTATTCTAGCAGAATCATACCTTAAACACCTATTCCAATGATTACAGACTGATTTCAGTTGATCAACTATAATAGGCTTCCAACCCATGTCACCTTGCACTGCAGCATTTGGTGTGTACTTCCCCGTGCCCATGAAGAATCTCATTGCCCTGTGGTGTATTGCATTAATACATGAAAATGTGCGCACACCCCAAACAGCAGCCCCATATGTTATAACTGGGACTACATATGAGTAATATAACTTTGTATAAACACTATAGGGCAAGCCACCACTATTTTTGAAGCGAGCAATGAGAAGCCCAAGGGCACGACCAGCACTCTGAGCAACCACTTTTGCTGTTACATTATAGTCGAGATGCTCAGTGAGTGTAATGCCAAGGTATACATATCTACTGACATACTCAATATCATAATCACCACATTTAAAAACGAAATCAGACTGTTGTATAGAATTGGACCTAAAGTGCACAACTTTGCTTTTACTAACATTAACAAACATGCCACTACTTGTACACCAATCATTGAGAATTGATAACATGAGCTGAAGATCACTTTCATTTTCCTCTATTAGAACAATATCATCAGCGTACAATAAAATACAGATCCGTTCATTACCGATATCAATACCTTTTCTAGTATTCTTTAACAAAACTGCCAAATCATTGATGTATAAATTAAACAGCACCGTTGACGGAGACCGGTGTTTACAGAGAACCAATCCGTATAATGGCCATTGATTCGAATACCGGATGAAATATCATGATACAACGACCTTACTACAAAGAGCATTTTGGACGACATGCCAATATCAGCTAATTTATTCCAAAGACATTCACGATTCACTGAATCAAAGGCTTTACGAAAGTCATTGAAGGCACAGAATGTAGCCTGTCTATTTTTTTTGCGTGTGTCAATGATATTCGTCAAGCTCGAGACATGGTCAATGGTACTGCGCTTTCTACGGAAACCGTTTTGCTCTTCGACAATAAAATCATTAGCATCAGTCCATTTCACAATTCTCTCATTTAAAATACTTGAATAAGCTTTGTACATAGTTGGAGCTAATGTAATACCACGGTATGACAATGGATCTCTGGGGTCTTTCCAAGGACCATCAGGCTATGGAACAGTCTTCCAATATATGTCCAGTCAAGTTCGAGTCTACCAATTTTTGTTGGTAGACTTGACTCATGCTCTCTTTTTGTTGGTAGACTTGACTCATGCTCTCTGTAGACCGATGTATACTGTTTTTAACCTTAGTTCTGTAGATCTTTTATCTTTGCAATATATGTATATGCTATATATACTTTTAACCCCCATGCACATAACATCTTTTAAAGTAATAACTGCTCCTGACAAGTGTAATCAGTGTTATAAAATTGTAGTTGAAGTTGAGGTTGACTTTGGTGTTGGGTTAATAATACTTCTAGACCATGTATTTGGAATTTTTCCTGTTTGAAAACAGATATTAAATAAACTATGTAACACTAAAATAGATGCATCATTTTTAATAACCTTTGCAGGAATCATATCAACCCCCGCAGCTTTACCATTTTTAGCCTTTTCTACAGCCTTAATTATTTCGAGAATGCTAATATTTTGGTCCAATTCATCATTTACAGTAGTGATATCAGAAGCATTTCTTTCTGACCTATTATAACTATCAACAGTCAATAGACTACAAAAATCATGTTTCCATTTATCAAGAACATCTTTTAAATTGTTTGGAATGCTACCATCATCTAAAACAACCTGCATTGGTATGGAATTAGAGCGGTCAGAAACAATGCCGACTTTATCTATCTTTTTCCAGAATATATTCTGGTCGGTTTCTAGATCTGACAGCAAATCATTCTGTAACTTATACCAGTGTGCTCTTTTACATCGTTGTACCTCTCTGTCAAATTGTTTCCTAATACATACATACATACTCATGTTTCAGTAAGCCTTTCATTGACCTGTTTCGGCATTTAAGCCATTTTCTTTCAGCAACATGTAAATTTTGAAACAATTCAGTAAGATGGCTATTCCACCATGGTTTAGGTTTTCTGATTTTCTTAGCAAAATACAGATTAGATGTAACAGTTTTATACGGTAACTTACAATACATCTCTTTCTTAAGAATGCCACACCAGCCATCATAAACTGTATCAATATCTGACTGCATCCTCAATCCCTCTTCTAATTTGTCAATCAGATTGTTAATTTCCACTAAAGTATTATTATCTTTCAGAAATGAATCTGGTAATTTCCCAGATTAAATTTATCAAAAGCCGTGGGGTGATCATTTGTTTGGGCTTGAGGTAGCAGGCAGTTATCCATATTTATATTCCACAGAAAATTGAATGGTCAGGTACATATTTTGCACATGTATTTTGAATACTTAATGACATCAAAACATCAGATACATGTAAAACATTAAAATCAGTAAAAAACTGTATATATGACTGTATATATGAATGTATATATATGTCATATATGACTGCATATATGACTGCATATATGACTGTATATATGACTGTATATATGACTGCATATATGACTGCATATATGACTGTATATATGACTGCATATATGACTGTATATATGACTGTATATATGTCTGTATATATGACTGCATATATGTCTGTATATATGACTGTATATATGTGTGTATATATGTCTGTATATATGACTGTATATATGTCTGTATATATGACTGTATATATGTCTGTATATATGACTATATATATGTCTGTATATATGACTGTATATATGACTGTATATATATATCTGTATATATGATTGTATATATGACTGTATATATTTATCTGTATATATGACTGTATATATGACTGTATATATGTCTATATATGTGACTGTATATATGACTGTATATGTCACATTTCTGATTTGTGAAGAATTCGTTTCTGTGAAATTCACGGTTCAACAAGAGTAAATATATGAACAGAATATCTAACACTTAACACTGAATCCTATCTTATCATACAGCTAAGTAACCATGGCAACAGAGATGTTTATATAGTTTTTTATATCTTGCTTTATTCTTAATTTCTTAAAGAAAGGAATTTAATAGATTTATCATTCCTATTTCAAGTAGCTTCAAACCATTCTTTTTACAAAAGAAAGTAATATGGCCAGAGTTTTTTATCTTTCGTTTTACGGGAGATTTTTGAAAAATGAGCAGGGGGAGGAGGGAATAAAAATAAAAATAAAAAGCTTGAAAGTCAGCATCTCGGAAAAAAATAAAAATAAAATAGAATTTTTTAAGATTTTTTTTATTTTGATGAACTTTCGTTTCAAGTTTTGTTTACTTGTGTTTGTGTCCAGTATTTAATATTGTGATGTATTGTTATGTTTTAAGACTATAAAAGCCATTTATACAGGATGAACATTGAATAAAAGTTTCATGCATACTTGTGAATAAACTGCTTCAGGCACTGTAACTCACACTGGCAAGTCTTTAAAATTCAGAAAGCTTGTTTTACTTAATTTAAGTGGAAGACAAAAATTATTTTATCTGTTACAACAGCCACAGTAAATTTCAGTGACAGCAAGTAGAGACTAAACACGTCTGGTATAAAGTGGCTTAGTAGTATAGTAGTTTTGGTGGTTTGGTTTGCTTGCATCTTTGCTGTGTAACCTCTGCTTTTTATACATAATATTTACTTATTGTATCTTTCACCAATATCATCTTTAACCAGCTAACTTTACAGTTTATGCCAGCTCATAATATACTGGATTTTATCAGCAAAATAAAGTATTTAATAACTTTGAATAACAGTCATAGTGCAGAGGGCAAGATTTTTTTTTCAGTGATGAAAAATGAAAGATAATCTAGCAAAAAGTAATCTGAAAATTTACTCATTTAACTCATTTGCCACCTTTTTATAATACACTTAGTTCAAGTACTGAAGTTGCTTCTGTAATTTGCACCTTTTTATACTACACTAAGTTCAAGTACTGAAGTTGCATCACTTTTTGTCAAAATATTGTCTCCAATAAAAAGTATTCTTTATTATTCTTTATACACTTATGAATTCTATTGAAGTTACAAAAGAAATGGACCATCTGTCTGAGATTTTGCCAACACTACCAGCTGCTTTATGCCAGACAGTCCCAACCCTGTGTAAAGTGTGAGGGGTCACCATTGAAATAAAAATGTAAAAAAAATCTGCTGTTACAAACATTTATTTGTTCTGCAAACAACTAATTAATGTTTTGAATAAAATTTAATGTCAAAGCACCTTTGATATTGTATTACCTTTCTATGGCAAACTTGTAAGTTGAATCTATTGAAAACAAAATGTGAGTAAGACAATCTTTAGACAATTTAATACTTTTAATATTGTCACTTTTATGAAATGAGTATTATGTACAATAGTATTATTTCCCGAAAAATATATATTTTGAAAAGTGTCTAAAAAATTTTGGACACAATCATCGTCCATCCACCCGTGTAGAAAGAGAGAGAAAAAAAAACGTTAAAGATTATCGGTAATTATTCAGTGATAAACTAAGTAATGTTGACCTTGTTTTCATGATCAATTTACACCCCCTCTAAGAGCTAAAAGAAGTGTGTCAGTATCTTGACATCTGAAGCGGAGATCAAAGCGGTATTTTTGCTCGAGATTGTCATGGCATTACGTCATATTTTCGCGCCATGTGCATGTATCACTGTCTGATCGTACCACATCGGTTCTTAAAATTGCTGAGAAATAGAAATCAATAAAAAATTTCTTCTTTAATTTGTTATCAAAAGCGAATGTGCTATATCCCGTATAAAAGGTAAATGTCTCAAACGATAGTTACTATAGTGGATATCCTACCTCTGTGACCTATTTGCCCTCGAGGAATTTACATTATTGTTTGACAAGAAAAACTTTTAAATTGTTGGTCAAAAAATACATGTACAAAGATTCATTTAAAACTTATTAAACCCGCAGTGACATCACATTGCTTTATTTTAAAATCGCATTTCTACTTACGTTCACGAGGTCACGTAACCTATTCTGCCGCACTAACAGAAATCTGTTTGCCAAAAATCGTCTTACTCCATGTATTGTAATCGCAGCGCTTTTTCATTATTTAAGATTTTTTTATTCTGTTTTTTTTTGTACTTTCTGGTCAAAAAGTCTGAATTTTAAGCCATAGTATTCATCATTTATTTACTTTTAGAAAGAAATAAGTAACTAAGATCGCGCTGTTTGAATTTTTACAAATGATTATATGAAAATTCGACCGTTTTTATAGAATTTTGCCTACATTTCTGTCGATATCTTATTAAAATCTTTATAGAAATCAAAAAGTATTATTTCTCAAGGGGTGTTGAAAACTTGAAGCGAAAATATTAAATAATGAATGCACTACGCACGGTTTTTGTGTACGTGTCGATGTAAATTAGATGTTACGATACTAAGGTCACACGTGCTTGTGGAATGGAAAATTACCGCCATGACGTTTTGATATCTTTACGATTCGCGGGTAAATTCCAGTCAATCCGGGTAGCGACTGAACCATCTCAAAGTTTGTTGACGTTTTGTAGATGTAATTTCTGAATTTTGGTAAAGTAAGGACGTAAAAAAACCACTCGCCCGATCGTCCGAGTACACAGCGAGGTCCACTCGTCCTACTCAGACTTAACTCGCCAATGCGAGCAGGCGAGTGGAATTTTACACCCTGTTAATGCCGATAAATGTGCGGCAAAACACGATATTTTGCACGCGTTCAACTCCCTTCCTCTGAAATTACGTCCAGGTGAATACACTAATTTTATTTTCTTTGGGGCTGTAAACAGCCGACCGGCGGAAAAAATAAAATAAAACTCGGGAAAATGAATTTTAATTTTATTCCACTTTTGCAATATTTAGGACCGGCGCTCCCGTAAAACGAAAAATAAAAAAACTCTGGCCTATATGTGTTTAATTTTCAGTTAAATCTTAAGAAACTTACAGCAGTACTCCTCGTCTGACATAAAAAATAACAACAAAAAAACGTGTGCTTGCAATTATGTAATTATCATTCTCAAAGACTATTTTGAAAAAAAAAAAAATAAAATAAAATAAAATAAACAAACAAACAAACAAACAAATAAAAAAATCATAAAAAGCTGAAATTGAGTTTCTTGGGTAAACCAGTGTCAAAAATAGATATATATATATAGGTCTCGGGATTCGTTTACATGGTAACATTACTTTAGTTCGCGATACAACTCCTTTTTGCTGAAATATGGTAGTTAATAGTAAAATGTTTGACAAATTATTAAAGAAAATTGAAAAATAAGTATTACAAATCAAAGTGCCAATTTTCTTACTGAAATCGTTGTGATAATTAACAGAACAGAACATAAGATAACCGTGCACCCGCCTATTTTTGTCAATAAAACGAGTAATGAACATGCATTTGCTAACATTCCGCATGTCATTTCAATACAAATATAGTAAAAGAAGCAGTTTGACACAAGTATAGGACTGTTGTTTACAATAAACAATATGGTTCTGTTACACCTCAAAATGGTAGCAATACATTTTGGTAGTCACTACCAAAATTCGGCCGAGTTTACCAAAACTGCGTTACACTCAACGCAATTTGGTAGTTTACAAAAATATAGTACCAAAATGTGTTGGATATGTACCCATCCAACGGAAAACGGTATTAATAAAAATCTTATGATTTACAAAAAGAATATTTTGTGACGAATATTATTTCAAAGAGATTCATGATGGAACTTAGCCGCTCATCCGACCTTGACCTTTTGACCTTGAAAATATAACGGCCCTAGATTCAGTCAAGCAGGGCCATTGGAACATACGTGAGGGAAGTCAATGCAACTCTAACTTTGACATACATCGAGAGATATTGAAGGAACTTGGCATAACTGTTGACCACAACTATTTGATGCGTCGTTCGCATGACCCTTGGACAGGTTTCACAAACGCCCATAAGTAAGTATAGACGGTTTGAGATTAAAATTCAGGAGATTCACGAGAAAAGGTCACATAAGACGGGCTGTATAATACCTTTAAAAATATATGCAAGGTAGTCATATAACCTTTATCCATAAAAAATCTTTAGAATATTTCAATTTTGTTTAACATAGTGAAATACAATTAAATAATCCAACCTGTTAGTGAATTTAATTCCGAGGGTTACCGATTAATTCACCGAGAGTTACCGAGGTTGGTCGAGTAAATATCAGGCACTCCGGACATAACTTTCTTGTATTTTCACCTGGTGCTGGAAACATTTCTTACATCCCGGGCCGTAGGATTGCCGTTGGGCTGAATGCACAAACGTACGCTACTAAATTGTCACATCTGTTTTAAAGTTGATGTTCAGTGGCATATTTTGTTAAGAGTCTGTCCATTACTCGACTAAATGTCGGTACGTTGGAAACATGGGCCTTATTATTATAACTTGATATTCAGGATAAATACTTTATGCGACTTTGAACGAGAACCATATATCACATTAGGATCTCCAAAGACTTTTTAGCTCAATTTTTTTTATTTTATTTTCCCAAAGAGAAGAGCTGTTGTCACTATTTCGGTGGCGTCGGTACCAGCGTCAAGTTGGCGTCCACTTATAGATTTACATGTAAACAGTTTTATCAGAAACTGCTGGACCAAATGCTTTCAAACTCGACACAAGTAAAAGAGCTGAAACTGTCAACATTCGCAATTTTGAGTTATTCGAGAGGCATAACTCAAGAGCTAATGAAATGATCTGACTGCATGGTTATCGATCTTGGCCGAGATATAAATAAATGCAAATCAGCATACTGACCAAATTTGGTGGATATTGTATAAGAACTGCTCAAGTTAAAGAGCGGAGGCTGTCAATACTTGCAATTTTGAGCAATTAAAGGGACGTAACTCCAGAACTACTGGGACGATCCGGCTGATTATCGAACTTGCCCGAGATGTTAACATTCTGACCAAGTTTGGTGAACATTGGATAAGAACTGCTCAAGTTAGATAGCGAACAACTTTTGGAGCCGCCCGCCCGCCGCCCGCCCTCCGCAGGTATTCTCATAATACGTCGTATACAAATGAAGAAAAAAGCCAAAATCTGCGATAAATATTTAAAGAAAATCATTCGCATTTATACAATGTATATGTAAATAAACGATAAGATACATGACATTGCATACCTTATTGCGGAGGAAGCTTCATTTCTGAGTAAATGATATATTTCTTACCCATCTAAACACACGGAACCCACCATATCCATGCGTTGTCCAGGGAGGACCCCAAAATACCATTCGCATGTATACACCAACATAAACATCTAAATCTAACGACGGAGAATTTAGTTTTTGGAAAATTATTCGAGTAAGCCCACGCCCGCATTTTACCATTCTTTTACGTTGTGTTTCAAATCTGTGGTGGACTCTCGAAACCCCTCGCCTTTAAAGAGAAAAAAATGCCCGAAATATTTATCTAAGACCCCTAAAACACGCACAGAATTCACCATTTATGTTTATGCGGGATGTTTTAAAAAATATCTAGGTGGAGGACCCACGTGCCATCCTCACATTTATACTTCGTTCTACAGAATACAACATTTTCGTGCTTTAAATAATCTCGGTGGACTATCACTCCGACAACACTAGCACATTAAAACAACAAAACAATACAATGTTATTGCATAGGAAGCGTCGTCTGAGGTCCCTTTCACACGCTCAGAAATCTACATTTTGGTTGTTTTTATACGAAAACTATACCTCGGGAGGAAAACTCCGAACCCCCCTCTCTCTCTCTCTCTCTCTCTCTCTCTCTCTCTCTCTCTCTCTCTCTCTCTCTCTCTCTCTTGTGCGTAATGTAAAAATGAGCACAAAAAACCCCTACCAAAATACGTTCCATTCCATGATCCTTAACACATCATGTGTACCCTTGTATAACGCATTTTGTCGCTATCAAAACACGGCCGAATTTCGGTAGCGACTACCAAAATGCGTTGCTACTATTTAGGTGTAACAACAATGGTTATGATTGGTACCTAAAAACAAATGAGTCGACAGAGCCTGCCAAAAAATGGGCGTGCAAGTGGGTTGCGGCAAGGAGCATTCTCTCAGGATTTTTTAAAACTGTAGAACAGCTGTGGTGCACCTTAAGGTATGTATGGAGATATAATCTATCGCCTTTTGAAATAATTAACATATGTTTATACCCGTGAATATCATGCACATACCTGTGCTTTTTGAACCTAATAGATAACAATGTCAATAGCTACCCTGCCTTGCATGACTTATCCAACATAGATTGAAGCCAAAACATTTTATGCGTCCTGGTACCAGCAGAGAGATTTGAGTATCTCTTACGTAGGACTTAGTATCTCTTACGTAGGACATACTATATCCTACGTAGGAGATACTAAGTCCTATATAAAAACAAATTTAAATCTCTCTGCTGCCAAATGTTCACTTATATTTTTCAATGATATTATATTGCTTTTTTTTAAAAACAAACATCATAACTATCAAGGTAGAAGCAGTCGAATGGGTAAAGATATTTACCACAAAAGATTTCAGGCTGACTGATTTTATTATGATACTGAAACTGACTCGGTAACTTTATAAACATACTGCGTCAAGATAAAGTAGGGTATGTTTAAGAAATATCGGAAAACAGAAATCATAAATAATAGTTATCATGTTGACACATATTATGTAACTATTTCCATATTTATTTTTAAAAATCTGGAATTACAAGTGGATTTGGTGTACTACAATTCTTCAAGTCTAGTTTGGATAAAGCGCAAGTTTCCTGCAATTCAGAATGGCAAAAGGTATGTTGCAATTTAATAAATAAAAGCTCTCATTATTTTCAATTTTATATTACGATCTGGGCAGATCTCTGTGTTTTTTTTTTTAGATGTTTAGGGTGCAAGGAAAGACCACGCACATGTTTCGATAGAAATCTTTCTTTTTTCAAGAAGAGCAAAATTGAAAATTTAATTTGGCGTTAGCATGCATGTTCACTGGAAAACGTTTAACTACATATCTAATAGTAGATTGACGGTCATAAAGTACACCATAAAAATACCATTTTCTTTTAAATTCATTTTATACATTAAATAAACATTCATTAGAAAGACAATATATTGAATATTAAAGCTAAAACACCCAAATTGATTTTTCAGTAAATATAACTAAAGTACAGGACTCCTTCTTTGCGCTAAACAAAATATTTTCACTCGGGGTTTAATTTTCTAATATGACGGTATAGCGATTAGAGTTTTTAACAGCGCGATGATTTACATAGTGTGAATTCCTTTTACATTTGTAGTAATAGAATGTAATTTATCTAATTAATTTGCATTTGTTTGTTTATTATTCAATCAACTTGAACATGAGAAATGTTAAAATCTTGCGCCATCAATACTGAAAGTCGTTAAAGAGGCCAATTTTAAAAAAATTAAATTTTCATAACTTACGTTTTATACTACACCTTTTAAAATGGGACGGTAAATACGCATAAAGTCGCATTACTTTTAGAGTTTTATCATTGTGTGCATCTTGCATCAAAGATATGCACCACAAAACACTCAGTTTATTTCAGTACACACATGATCCTAGTCTGGCTACCGACTAGATATTTTTTTTTAATAAAAAAACCCTCTTATATGTTCTGACCACTCTTTCTTAACTCTGGTTACAATATATCTAGTGTTTTCAGAAGAAAAGATACATAGTTTTACAAAATTTGAATGGCCCTAGGAGTTATCTCTAAAAATGCAGGGTCTGGACATGGACTAACATGATCCGTGTAAATATGTGCTTAAAGAACAAATATAAAGCATGCCTGCATGTCTGAATTGAAAATAATCGCTTGGCAAAAATGTTCTCATAATCCGCATTTGACTGGAAAAAATCCCTTTTGATTTCTTAACCTACATTGTCCCTAATGATGATAAACAAGTGTGCAAAGTTTTAAAGCTGTAGCTCTTTTAGTTTTTGAGAAATGGTGACCTAAACAAAAACATTTAACCAATAAACTCAATTTTCTAAAACCTAAAAGGGCCATAAATCTGACAAAATGCATGTCAAAGTTATGCGTCTTGGCCTACATAGTTCCCTTATGATGATAAACAAGAGTGCAAAGTTTGAAAGCTGTAGCTCTTACAGTGTTTGAGAAAAGGCAGTCCTAAAAAAAAAAAAAACAAAAAAAAATAAACCAACGCCGACGATCAAGTGACGACAATACCTCGTAGATTTTCTTTTCAAAAACATAGTTTATGTTACTGATGTTAAACCATAACAATCGATGTATTAATATTAATTGGACTATATACCACGCCATGTACCCGGATAATCTTAACTCTGTTCAGCGACCCTAACTCAGTGCCAACATGGCGGATGTAAAGCCGATATAACTTTGTTTTCTGTGTAATTACGATGTATAAAGGAATGTTTCTGTTGTTATATCTATCTCCATTGATCAAGTGTATGTTTATTTCAAAATGCATCATGTTAGATATATCATCCCTTGTGTTTTCAGGTGGAAAAACGACGAACAAGGCAACTTTTTCAATGAAAACTTTTACAAAAAATCTTTAAAAATACTTCTATGCTTTTAATGCCTCGACTATTTTGTTGTTTGAAAGCAAAGATATGCTGCTTTATAGGCCCGTTTACACTATGTTGTTAACCCACTACATGTTGACACAATACATGTTCAAATGTACTGACAGCGAGAAAAGGGATAAAAACCTAACTTTGAGTTGATAAAAACCGAACTCAGTTTACACGAGGAATGGATAAAAACCTAACTTACACGAAATTGCGTGACGGATAAACACCTAACCGACTAGTATTCTATAGAAATGAATGAGTTGACATGTACATGGTGTGATTATTGTAAACATTACTTTATAAGCGGTATTGTCTTCAAACTTTGTCATTAATTTTACAAGATGTTATATGTATGCCCACTACAGTCAAATATTTTTTCATAATTTTAATATTATGCAAATACCACCGATGTTCGAAGTTCTGTAGTCCCCAACCCTCTCTCCCTCTCCCTCACACACACACACACACACACACACACACACACACACACACACACACAGAAGAATTGTGTTTGTTTCAAATCTTGTATAGTGTAAGAGATTTTTATAGAGGTGCTAATGGAATATTTTTGAAATTGTTTAAATGGGATTACATTTATGATTAATTATTAAATATGATATTTTTTCAGACGGTAAATAGGTAAGAAAAGTGTGTGTGTGTGTGTGGTGTGGTGTGGTGGGGTGGGGGAGTGATGCATGGACTGACGGGACAGGGGTGTGGGTATCCTTACATTTTTCACTTGTCCACGGAACTTAAAAATCCACTTGTTCATAGTCAAATTTCACTTGCTCTGATTTGTAATATTAAACCTTCATGAAAGCGCTAATAGACTGGAGATCGAGTTCTTTATTTAGGACAATGAAAAGAAAAGCATATCACAGTAACTGTGGTAAAAAATAAGCTGTTGAAATATTTGCCTTTTAACGTTTATAAAAGTCTGAAATCGCGTAAGTAGTGTTCGGGATCTTTTGAGGTCATGCCCGAAACACTGCCTGCCCACGCAATGGTGCAAAGCCAGATGAATTCAGAGAAAGACTCTTAAAACGTTCCGACTTGTTTTAGTCATACTTGCGATCTATGTGTGCTTTTGATATTAATTTGGCTAACTACTGGATCAAATATTTCCTTTGACAGTGACTTATTGTCTCAGCAGTTGGAATTCTACTTACAAACTTGTCATAATACTTTTTAAATTTGTTTACGTTTTGATGTCTTTAAATGTCCTTTTAGTTCTCTGTGTGTAACCCTTGTTTTCCTTTTTTAATTTTAGTTACAGAATGCTATATGCTGATGATGCAAATTTTTCTCTTCAGCTACTTTAAGTAGTTCTTATGTTCCCTTTAGCATGTATATGATTTTTTTCTTTTATGTTTTTTTTAAATGCATGTTGTAAAATGTGACTCTTCTTATTTTTGTGTAGTGTCAGCTAATCTTTTTTATCTTTCTTTAAATGTGCTAATCTGTATGTGATAAATTACTTTTCCCTTTTTATTTGCTAGTACCTAAGTGCTATTTTGTTTTAATGCGCTGTAACATGTATGTGATAATTTGTGATTGTTTCTTATCTACTTAGCGCCAGGTGCTTTATTTGCTTTAATGTGCTTTAACATATTTGCATTTTATTACAGCTGATTTACTTATGTTGAGCTTATTTACATGTGTTTGTCGGAAAATAGCTTTAAGGCAGTGTTATATATTTATACTTATCCGACGTTAGATTAATCTCCTTGTATCTAAATCTTCTCTGATATTTTATCATAGTCACCGAGTTACAGTTTGCGCGAGACCTAGTCAAAGAACCCATTATCTGTATCACCTCCAACACTTGAAGCAACACACAATCTAAATGATATTTTATGTTTTTTTCATTTTATTACCTGAAAAAGTATGCTTGTCCGCGGACACACAGAATGAAAATGCACTTGTCCGCCGGCAAAAAAATCACGAGTCGGATAAGTTGGACATAGGAATCCAACATCCCTGCAGGGGTGGGTAGATCAAAGAACTTCGAGCATCAAAAGTCCATAAAAAAAACACAGACGAACAGCCGTTTTCGTTTGGTTAGGTGTTTATCCATTCTAAGTTCGTATTTATCCAGCACTGTTTCCTAATCCAGTTAGGAATTATCCGCAAATTTAAACCCACCTCATAATCAATACAATTTTTAAGCTATAAAAATCAATTTCAAACTTTGATACTGTTAAACATTGTCAAAGAGATATTTATGGAACTAATACATTAATAAGTAAGGTCTTACTGCAATTTCTGGTACTTTAAAACAGTTAGAAACATAAAAACTGTTCATTTTGAAGACTTTTTGAGTACATTTTAATGAATTCCAGCCACATAATGTGACATTTCGATTGAAATATTTAGTACACAAAACATGTTATCAATACAGGATATTATGACTATCAAAAGTTTTACGCTAACATTGCATACTCACATAAAAACATGAAAAAAGACAAGGAAATTAACTACATACATCGTCTTTCTGTCAGCCATGTTGGCACTGAGTTAGGGTCGCTGAACAGAGTTAAGATTATCCGGGTACATGGCGTGATATACGGCGTACGTTGACCCCACTGTGGTAAAAAATAGATAAAATGAGTAATTTTTATTTACGTTTAATACCAATGTTGACAGCTGCATGTATAGACTGTATTCATTTATAATTATGTAAAAAAAAAAAAAAGAATCCAGTTACATGTATCTCGGCAGGCAATCGATATAGTATATTATTTACGGTGTTCCGTTAGGGACGGCGAATGCTCCCTATGAACGCGAAGCGCGAAGGTACGATGGCGAAGCGCGACAAAACGATGGCGATAACACGACAATACGATGGCGAAGCGCGACCGTAAGATGGTGACAGTCCATCGTACTGTCGCGCTTCGCTATCGTACTGTAGTGCTTCGACATCGAACTTTTGCGCTTCACCATCGTACTGTCGCCTTCCTGTCAAGCATGCACAAAACAATTCACTTAGTCGACATGACGTCAGACGGTCTCTGCGAAGTTAGCAGAATAGCAGAATAACTCCAGCAGAATAGCAGAATAGCAAAATAACTCCAGCAGAATAGCAGAATAGCAGAATAACTCCAGCAGAATAGCAGAATAGCAAAATAACTCCAGCAGAATAGCAGAATAACTCCAGCAGAATAGCAAAATAACTCCAGCAGAATAGCAGAATAACTCCAGCAGCAGAATAACCCCAGTAGAATAGCAAACTAACATCAGCATGATAGCTGAATAACTCCAGCAGAATACTAGTAGCAGAATAACCCTAGCAGAATAACAAATTATTAGATAGTACAAATTCGTCAGTATTTTACACGGATGACATTATATAGCAGAGTTTGATATTTCTAAAGAAGCTGTAAGTTTATGTATACAGTATATAGCGAGCAAAATGTGTTCGTTATAGCCGGAGTTTATTATAGACATAGCGAACAAGTTCCGTACAAGCATTATTTGTAAAGCAATTAACTGATTTATATATTTGATCAATGTCAAAAATTATTATTGCGAACTAGTATGTATCTTATTATAGATTAGATGTTGAAACTGGTAGATGGACTAAACCAAAACAGTACACCTATAAATGAAAGAAAATGGTTATACTTGCGGTACGTTAGAAGATGAATTTCATCTCGTATTAGAGTGCAATGTATATGCAGATTTAAGAAAACGTTTCATTACATATTATTGGAGACGACCAAATACTAGTATGCCAAAATTGATGTAACTGTTAAATACTGGTAGAGAAAAGTGAACACGTAATCTTGCAAACTTTTTATATTGTGCTTTTCAACATAGGCATAGTTCGTACTTAGTAACTGGTAGAAACAGTACATGTAAATTTCATAAGGAATTTTATAGGTATCATGTTACAAGGTAATATACATGTAAATGCCAGTGCAACTAAAAAGTTACAAAAGTTTTAATGTTTAACAGTACAATCTTTATTCCTGAGATCAATCTGTTGGCCTTGTGTTTCGTTTCGTCAATGACATCAAACATAGCATGGACATCAAACATGGCATGGATATCAAACATAGGATAATGCCCAGTGTTGCAATATATTTTTATCAATTATTCAAATTGTCTCGCATTCTTCTTGTATTTGGATAACAAACTGTACATGGTTTAAACATAATAGCTCCTGTAAAAATTTACATGATGAATAATTTTCGTATGTCTATACAGGTATGATAATGGTTATTTTATGCATACATATTTACAATTCTAGTGTTGTAATATCAGAATGTACTATATGTAGAAAATTGAATGTTAATAACTATGGAACGCCGGAACTGTCTTATGTTAGATGATTACGAGGTATCTTCTTTATTTAGAGTAGTATCTTCTTAAGGTCTTGTTATGTCTTGATAATTACTCTGTTATCATGTTGACTTGCAATGCTGTCATGTCTAACGACATACTATCTTGTCTGAATGACGTACTATTTTGTTTAACGACCATCCTATTTTCTCAAAGTAACATGCTATCATGTCCAGTGTGTATACTACACTTTTGTATTAAAGGAAGATAACTACAAAAGTTCATAAAAATAATAAATTATGCATTTCCAATAGGGAATAGGGATCTAACTAGTTTTTTTGTTCCTTTAATAAATATCTTAACAGAACACATGAAAACTGAAAATTGTCATAAAATGTTGCTCAAATGTAATTGTCCACCTTTAAAGGAAGTGGAAGTGGATCTATTAATTTTCGTAAAATGTTGTAATTACTTCCCTTTTATATAAAAGTATTCAAAAAGTGGACTGTTATTTAGATTTCAATATAATTTGTAGTTTTATATTTGCATTTGATAAATACTGGGATATGTCAACTACCTGAAACAAAAGGCAAGTTTTAAAACAGCGTGTGGCTTCGGAATTAACCATTTTCAATCTAAATTGATTGCGCAACTGAAATAGACAAAGAGAGGTAATAATTATTCTATGAACTTGCATTTTTGATGAATTTTTGACAAAATATATACCTGTCAAAGCAAAAATTGGACAAATTTAATACAATAGTGTTTATGTTCATATTATTCCACAGGCAAACATGTTTATTAAATTTATGCTTATGCTAAAATAACGCTATCATGGTTGGCCAACCGATAGGAAAATTTTAGAAATACTTCCAGTGAAAATCTAACATGTATAAAGAACTCAGTGACTATGTGTAAATGATTAGTTGTTAAAGTTTCGAACAAGTCCATTTGTTGACCAGAATCTGAGCAACACTTTTAAAGATTATCAAATAAAGATTTCAGTGTTAAACTTGGTTTAAAATGTAGTTGAGATATATCATCAATCACGCTATGTTTTTAATTTGTTTATGTTTCAAAATTGTAGGTACATTGTCTACTCAGTTCTTATATAAAAAAACTTATATATAACTTCTGAAAATGACCTTTTGTGCTTCGGTATAGCCTTTGTTATTTCAGTATATTTTTCAACATTGGGACATAGAAATATGTTCCTTATACCCGATAATTCGTTATAACTATAAATGTAAAGTATCTTTTTAAAGTTTAGCTTGGGTAGTCGCCGAGAGACCCCATCTGGAATGGGTGGAACAACTTATTTCTACTCAAGCCCACGACAGGTTTCATATTTATCTTCCGAGCATCCAGTCTAGGCTGATATACTGCTGGAAACAGTAACCATTTAAGTCAATCTCAAAGCTCTGAACACTAGTAGAGATGTCAGTCGACCGAAAATCGAACTCAGATCGCTTACGTTGTAGTTGTACCTGCTAACCACTGCGCAACCGACTCTCCTTATGTTTGTTTTAATCATTTTATTTCATATAAAACAAAGGTAAAATACAAAGAGTACAAATTGGGACATTGTAAAACGTTCCTTTTAACCGCCGATTTGTTATAACCGTGTTTGTTATAGGTGAAGTTTACTGTGTATGTTCTGTTCTGTTATGTTCATATTAACAATAAAATGGTTTGTCATCCACCTCAGATTGACGTGGAGAAGTGTAAGTTACTAGTCGGGATAAAGTTAAAACTAGTATAGATTATAGAATCTAAATAAGTGAAAGATTGATAGGTAAACGGCATGAGACCGAGCAAAATTTTGTACAGTGAAAAAATGTATTATGTCGAAAAGCATACAAATATTAACATTAACTTGATATGACTTCCAATATTCGGCAAAATCATAGAGATTTTTGTTTGGAAAATGAGGAATGATCTATGTCGAATTACCCATCCATTTCTATTACTTTCTTTAGAACGTGTTGAAACAGTAGGCTCAACTTTTTTCAGACAAGCCCGGAAACGTTAAAGAAAATATATCCTGTAACTTCCACACGGGCTGTCTTATTTACAAAGCTTGCAGCAATTAAGCACCTTCATATATATCTGAAATTTTAATCTTTTCCAGCAATGAAACATACAATCTAAGATCTGCTGCTCATAATGACATAGTTATACCTAAATATCGTACAAATTATGATAAAAAATCCTTTTGTTACAATGGTGCAATGTTTAGAATTCAATACCAAAATGAAATTTGCTCCATATGTTCTCTGACATCTTTTAAAAAGAAATATAAACAGTATATCTTGCAGTTGACTGCCTAAAGAATCCCTATGTTTATATCAGCTGAACTATACTGACTATGCCATTATAATATAATTGATTATTATAACTAATTGATTTCCTAAATGACAATTGTATAAATGGATAATTAAAGGCAATATCTATTTTTAGGGGTATTTGTCTAAGAATGAATTTATTTATTTATTTATTAGAGTCTCATCCATTTACATTTTATACACATATACAAACAATAAAAACCACACATATCATACAAGTAAATGGCCATTCTATATAGAAATAAAAGAGACTATTTAGAAATAGTACATTACACTATTAAAAATCACAGTAAAACTATTGCAAGTGTATTGTGTTGTATTTTGTGTTGTGTTCATTTCAAGTGGTGAATGTTTGTGTGTGTGTGCTTGTGTGTGTGTGCGTGTGTGTGTACTGAACTAGTGTGTATGTGTGTACTATGTTGTGGTTATGTTGTGTTGTGTTGTGCATGCATGTATTGTTTTATTCTTTATTTGAGTATTATCTATATGCAAACATGTAAGTTTACAATTCTATTATACATAAATAAAACTAAGCACATAGCCGCTCTGTAAGTAGGACTATAAGAGACTGTATCAGCTGTGACACCGCTTGCTCCAATGCACCTGGGACCCACCACTCAGAAACCACAAATGCAACCAAGAGCTGTCCGTAATACAGCACGCTTGACCTTTCTCAGTGCCTGACTCTGAATTAAGAGTTTAAAAAGAGGCATAATTCTACCAAAATTCAAATAGAGTTATGGAGGTTGTTTCTCCTAGTGTAGACTATGATAATTACTACTTTAAGCTTCAACTCAAAAGCTTTAATAGTGACAATAATATGTAACTTTTCAGAAACTTTATCCAAAAACCATACGTTACAATTAAAGGGGCATAATTCTGTCAAATTCAAATATAGTTATGGTTATTGTCTCTCCTGGCGTACACTTTTATAATCAACACCTAGTCAATAGCCAGTAACACAGACACTTGACTTTATCCGCATGGGCGAATGCAGTAGCTCTACGTATCCTTCGAAAAGACGAGCTAATAAATTCATGAAAATGCTTCAGAGTCGTGCATTCCAAATGCGCCACAGCAAGAAGGGGCCGTTTTGCCTCTTACAATACAAAATGATGCAATGAATGTGATATTAATAAGGATTAGGCTATGTGATAGTGTAAATTGTATTTGGTTGTTGTTTTTTCAGAAGGCCACATTTTGTACTGATCTTTATCTTCATGTGCTACCTTCTATAAATAAAGATGTTATAATAATAATAATAATAATAATAATAATAATTATTATTATTATTATTATAGTTAAATGGGATTTTTCCTAAAATACACGTTTGACATTTATGTTCCATGCAAATGAAATTGCACGGAAAATCGTCACGATTTCCATCAGTGGATTAATAATGAACGCGAATGAAATGTTTGATGTTTGCGTATTTTGCGATTTTATAATTTGTCATAGTGTTCGTGTTTCACGAAACAAAGCCAATACGTACACAGAAGATGTCTCAAGGGTATTTTACTCAATATATAGGTCTGTTGACCTGTAGTACATGTTAAATTTTTATCGCGAAGTCAGTTTTTGAAAATGTATATTTAAAACACTTTATTGAAACAGCCGATAGTCTTATTTACCCGGACATAGGCCACATGCGGTTCATTCAAGTTTGAACGATAATGGTAAAGAAGGCAACATGTGAGCATATACAAATGTCTTGAAGACTAGGTGGTGAACTTAGAGTTCGTGTGTACGTCCGGCCGTCTGTCCGGCTTTGTGTAGAAGTATTTGATCTACAGCCATTGAACATTATAAGATTGTTTTAGCATGTATGTCTAAAACTGTTCCTCGGTGAAATTTCGTAGTATTTATACACGCTGTGATCTAGTGAAGTTCGTGGGTTCGAGCCCCAGTGGAGTCACGACCGCGCCTTCTCATATGACACCAGCACTGGTTTTTCCAGGAAATGGTAGCTTTCATCTCAATCGAGCTACAATAAATTAGTATAAAGTATAAACCCCCATCAGCAGATTAGTCACACCAGACACATGGTCATAAAAGTTTATACTTGCATTGTAAACAAGTAACATTTGACCATACAAGTGGAACTGGGGACACCAGTATCCAGCGCGGACACACATCTAGTTTCACTCACCTTCTGTATCTCAAACTCTGTATAAACGTATGTGTTGCACGTTATTCACGTGTTGTTTTTGTAGACTGTCATTGTCATGACCAGAAGAAGTCGCCAAGTGTTGACAAACGAGCAAGGACAAAACTGCTTATCGCATGTGTTCTTTCCATGCTGTTCATGACAGCCGAGATAGTTGGTAAGTTATACATTTAATATTGACAATATGTCACAGCATTGCGGTTTTAGAAAATTCACAAATGCCTCTCGAGGTGTATATTTACGAAACCAACATTCCGTATTATTTTAAGTATATAGTTTTCTGCATCAAGGCTTTTGTATGAAAGGAATTTTGCTGGGAATATTATTTTTTATGTTGTAGTTTACGGTTTTCTCGTCGACGACGGTAGTATTTATAGGTTATTAACTTTGTATAAAAAAAATATGCACGAGTTCTGCAGCGGAAATATTGCACGACTTTAGGAGCGCAATATTCTACCGCTAAAGAACGAGCGCATATTTCCCGATGCAAAGATAATAAGCTTATTTTATTACATACGCATCTACACGTATAAAAGTAATGTAAATATTACGAAAGTTTGTTCAATAGTCTGAAGAAGATTGACATTAAAGCATTAATGCAACGATACACATTATTTACCGTCATGCATCCGATACGAAATTCAGTGTATGTAATGAAATAAATGAAATCGTTCGTGAATATACATTTGTACAAACATAAACCAGTCTCTTATACATTAACATTCGAGGCATTAAAATTTAAGTTTTTGGATCAACAACTTTTTTTTTGTCTATAAGAATCGAGACAGGAGCTGAAATTATTACGTAAGATAAGATTTCTTTATTACCTGCAAATTTGAAGAGACACATACGAGGCTTATTTTTAATATGAATACAACACGTCTTAGCAGAAGTAATACAATATAAAGGCAAAACATGGTAAATGTACAGATATAATTAAGGCATACGGTTATTTAGCAAGTGATTAAATGATGAATGAATACAAATAATTATTTCATAGATATTGCATTAAATAAGACTTCATAGAAACTTCACAGAAAGACATCAAAGCAGATTCTACTGAACTGCATTTGTGCATAAATATCTTTTTTTTTTTTCGTTGCATGATATGACCTTTTATATTGCATTGTATGAAGCGTGCATGAAAATATATGCAAATACAAATGTTCATCTTTTTATTGTATTTTAGTCATATAGATATCTCTCATTAATCAGTATGTTTACTGAAACGATAAGAAGCCTCTCCCTGAGGAAACACATAATTATAGTGAATGTATTGCAGATAATGTTCATTTTATGCAAAGTGAAATTAGAGAAAGATCTAAATATTTATTTTGTAGATTTAAATATTAAATATGTTCACATAAAATGCAGTCGTCTCAAAATCATTTTAAAACAAGACTGTTGAAGACATCCTTTTATTGTCTTGAATGCAAAACGATGGTAAACAAGACTGTATACCTGGATTTAAGCTTCGAAAAATCAAAATCTCAAATTCTTCTCCTAATATGCCATGTAGAGATCACCACAGTTTATGACGTCACAGCATCAATTCGCTAAGTGAATCGCGATTGAATGATTAGTTTCCCCTTTGTACAAACACTTAAAAATTGATACCAGAAAATTGTACTTATTACTGAAATAGCTGTTATACTGAAATTTACTTGTTCTCTATATTGTTGACAGAATGTCCATACTGCACATGGTACAAATGCGTTGTGTACTCTGTTCAGATTTTTTCATGCTTTCATCAGTATCTGCTTAGTTTATAATCAAAATCAATATATTCATGCATGGAGGTTGCTATCACTGACTTTCATTGCTTTTTGTGGGAAATGAAACACCTTTAAGTTACGCGTTCAGCACACGTGGGTTAACCCATATTTCCCCAAAATTCCAAAAGCCTAACATTTTTTGGGGATTCGCCATGAAAGTTAATAGATCTAGTCTATGATCAAAAATCAGTTTGGTTCTTCTTCAATTGGCAAGTGTACGTAGCTGACCAAATATTTGTAGTTTTCGCTCGTCGATGAAAATGCATCTGCCTACGTGTGGTGTGTCAGTTATCTGCATTTGGTGTGTAACACTGTGTCAGTTACCCACACTGTGAGAGTTATCTGTATTTGGTGTGTTACACCGTGTCAGTTATCTGCATTTGGTGTGTCGCACTATGTCAGTTATCTGCATTTGGTGTGTCGCACTATGTCAGTTATCTGCATTTGGTGTGTGACACTGTGTCAGTTATCTGCATTTAGTATGTGACACTGTGTCAGTTACCCACACTATGTGAGTTATTTGCATTTGGTGTGTGACACTATGTCAGTTATCTACATTTGGTGTGTGACACTGGATCAGTTAAAGTAAGGGTCAGCTATTCGCGTTTGGTGTTTAACACTCTGTCAGTTATCTAACACTGTGTCATAAAACCGGTAGCTATCCGTGTTTTAACCATTCATAGCATTAACTAGCACGCCCAATGTGTAATATCACCCAGATATTATAATTTTTGACAAAAAAAAAAAGGAAAAAGTTATATATCAGTGTCAGAATGTTAGCATGTACGTTCCTATTTCCTGGGATGCATTATGATTATGGCGCGTGAGGCACACTGTTCCCTTACTGTTCTTTTCTTTTGCATAGCCATAATGTCCGTTTTCAATTTCGTTTAATATTATAATAATATGGAAATATTCTCATCAACAGGTGGATATTTAGCTAATAGTTTGGCTATAGCATCTGACGCTGCCCATTTGTTAACAGATCTAGCAAGTTTCATGATAAGCCTTCTTGCTTTGTATATTGCTTCAAGACGAGCCACAAGGAAACTGAGCTTTGGCTGGTACCGGGCAGGTAGGTCTGAACTCTCAAGGTGCTCCGCTACAAGCGTTCAAGCTGAATTTTAGCTGTTTTCGTTTTCATATTCTGTGTTCATGACGTCGTCATGACCCTCTGTCTATTTTCAGAAAATTGTAGTGGATGTTTGGCGCATTAATTTCTGTGTTACATAATGAGTGATACGCTTTTTTTTTATCAGAGTGCCTACGTGTCTAATGAATTAATATTGTTTTAACCCTGAACCTGCTGGTGGCAAGTGATTTTGCCTTTGCGAACAGTGCAGACCAAGATCAGCCAGCACATCCGACATATCCGTGCAGTCTGAACATGGACTGCACTGTTCGCCATTCAGTCAGTATCTTTAGGTAAGCACCCCTTTTAACAGTTAATGTTACTGTCCTAATTGAAAGATGGACAAGTTAATTATAGAAATTCAGCAGAGTAAGGGTTACCATGACTTTAGTGGGTGTTAATTTCTGTGATGCATGGCGAGTTATGTGAAGATTTGAGGCGTTATATTATGAAGTAAATTGAGTACATACAAAGAGTTGCCCGCCTTTTTTTCAGAGATTTTAGGGGCCTTAGTTTCTATTCTTCTGCTCTGGGTGATAACGGCTGTGCTATGTTACATAGCTGTGCAGAGAGTTATCAAACGGCAATTTGAAGTGAATGCAACCATCATGCTGGTAACAGCCTCGTGTGGAGTCGCGTTTAACCTTGTGTAAGTATAGTAACACAGACAGTTTCTAGTCTTACTTATCATTATTATTATAATATCAGATTTAACTTTAGTTCTTGTAATAAGATGTTTGATATTTTATACTTATATGGGATTTTTTAAGTAATGGTATATAATAAACAGATGCACAGAGGATCGTAGGTGGCCGACACCGAGACAACATGACAAGGGTTTCTGCAGACGGTAAAACACACAAAAAACGTGTATTATTATACCTCTCTTTTGCCTACAATGATAAAATCCCATTACCCGAGAAAGAGATATTTTGACTATCAAAAACATTTTCAACCTTTTTGACACGTGACCAAGCGAAATTGACTGTCAGGTCATGTGACCGCGCTGATATTTTGATTGTCATATAAGGGCAATTAACTCCTTCAATTTTTTAGCCATATGATTGCCTCCCTTGTACACATATAGTAGTGACGTCACTATTTAATGTGTACACAGGCGATTACCGCGCTACAGGCTGATCACTACCAAATAGAATGTAAGCCTCCGCAGGTCTAGTCACAAGTAGTCCAAATATAAATAGTACTAATCTTTTTTCCTTTCCTAGTGCATTTTCTCGGCAGCAATGTGTTTACTTTTACCCTACCGCGTTTCAGTATGTATCACTTTGCATTCCAATGAAATCGGCATGTTCCTATCGCATGCTAGATAAAAATGGCGCCGTAAGAATTTAATGTCACGAAAAGAGAAATTGAAAGAAGCGAAAAGTAGTAAATTCAGCGGGTTGTATTTAACGAACTGTAGTTTCCTTATATAAAAGTTAACACCCCCTTTTCTTTTTGTTTTTCTAAAGTAGCGATCTAGTTCTTTATGGGAATATAAGTGTCTGAAAATCTGATATGCTAGAAAATGTCGAAACACCGTTATGAAGTGAGTGGATTTTATATGAAATAAAGAACAGCTGGATTTAGTGGTGTTCAGCCTAAAGATTAAACTGTTAAATTAAATGAATTAAAAACATTTTTAAACATTTTTATGTACTAAATTTTGTTCGGTATAATAAAATAAATATCATATGGCAGCGTGTGTGACATTGATATTGTCAATCCTCGAAACAGCATGTCACCACTCGGCTTTCGCCTCGGGTGACATTCTGCCATCGGGTTGACAATATCAATGTCACACACGCTGTCATATGATATTTATATATTGTCGCTATGATTACATAAAAAATCCTGATGCGAGGACTTAATGTACTGTTTCTCCAGGTGATGACTTTATGATTCCGGTACTGTTTTTAAACAGTGTTGAACTGCTTCAAAGATTATAAGAATTTGATTGTAGTAGTACCTGTGAGATTTAATGGTTGAATGTTCCCTACTTTTATATGATTCCTTAAGATAAACAATCGCACAAGTTATATCAATGTATATGCAGTTTCATAAATTCACGATTAGGGTATCAACGAACTTTTTTCTTAACGTCTATATTTCGAAACATGGGGAGTAGGCCTAAGTGAACAGCCTATGTGAATGAATATTTGGCCCTGACACAGCATTTCAAAAATAACAAGAGCTGTCGGAGGACAGCAACGCTCGACTATTTAACAGCCTTGTCGATTGAATGAAGACGAAAGTCGAAAAAGGGGCATAATTTAGTAAAAAAGCAATAGTGCATAGTGCTTATCAGCTCATGACAGTAAACAAGTGTGTGAAGTTTCAATCCATTCCCATTAGTGGGTACTGAGATACCAGCTTACATATATAAGAATATAATCAAAAACTCCTAAGTTGAAAAAGGGGCATAATTTTGTAAAATGCGAAGCTGAGTTATTGACCCTTTGCACTGCATGTCATATCATGACAGTGAACAAGTGTGTGAAGTTTCAATCCTTTCCCATTAGTGGATACTGAGATAGCAGCTTACATACAAAAACTTAACCAAAAATTTCTATGTTGAAAAAGGGGCATAATTTTTGTAAAAAAAGCAAAATAAAGTTATGGGACCTGCTTTGTGCATGCCAGATCATGATAGTGAACAAGTGTGTGAAGTTTCAATTCAGTCCAATTAGCGAGTACTGAGATACCAGCTTGCATACAAAACCTTAACCAAAAATTTATAAGACGAAAAAAGGGGCATAATTTTGTAAAAAAGCAAAATAGAGTTATGGAACCTGTGCAGTGTAAGTCAGTTTATCACAGTAAATAAGTTTGTGAAGTTTCAGTCCATTCCCACAAGTGGTTACTGAGATACCAGCTTACATACAAAACCTTAACCAAAAATTTCTAAGTCAAAAAAGGGACATAATTTTGTAAAAAAGCAAAATAGAGTTATGGAACCTGTGCAATGTAAGTCAGTTTATCACAGTGAATAAGCGTGTGAAGTTTCAATCCATTCCCACAAGTAGTTGCTGAGATATCAGCTTACGTACAAAAACTTAACCAAATCGGGACGCGGACGCGGACGCCGACGCATGGGCGAGTCCAATAGCTCTACTATTCTATGAATAGTCGAGCTAAAGATTATGTGATTGCCTTGTAAATACATGTCCGGACCTTTTGGAAAAGTAATTTTTATACAAGAATAGTATTATATATATAGTGTTTCTGCCACTGTTTTAGGGTCGCGACTTTTCGATTGTACTCATGCTATCAATTATATATACATATATAGGGATTGAATTTGAATTCATATTTTCATATCTAAGATAATCGTTTTGAATGTTTTCTTTTGGAAGAAACGATTATATTTATAGACAATAAATTTATTGAGTTTCCCCGATATGGAAAACATGATTTTTCCATAAGGTACGGTATCAATTTGCGATTTTAGGATGGGACTAACCTTGCACCAAGGAGGCATCGGACACTCCCATAACAGCGAAAGTGAAGATAGTATCAAGAACACACTTCCTGATACGGACAAAGAAAAACTAGTATTGACTTCATTTGACTATGAACAAGGTGTTGGAAAAACTGCCTCGTATGGAGGTATCTCAACCAATCAAACAGGTATTAACGAATCTTTAACTTGCCCTTTTTTATTTGACGTTCGAGTTTTGGAGTCAATATACACCATTTGATATATTTTCAAACTGGGGGCCTTCTTGGCCGAGTGGTAAAGGTCACTGACTTGAAATCATCTGTCTCTCACCCATGTGGGTTCGAGGTTATGGCCTCACTCGGGGCGTTGAATTCTTCATCTGAGGAAGCCATCCAGCCAGCTTGCCGAATGTAGATGGTTCTCAGATGGCATTTTGCCTTCATTTCTTGACGGATTTTTACGAGATAACGAGCGACGAAGACAGAAAAAATGAGTGCTTTCCTCCATATAATACAGGCATTGGAACTAAAAATATAAACTTTAAGAAGGCACTATCTGTTTTAGATATATGTGTAGCTAACTCTACATCAATACTTAATTTTTGTTTGACCCTCAGTCTGAAAAATATTCATATATATTTTTTCTCTTTTTTTTTTTGAGACAACTCCGTTAAAACTTTATTGCAGGCTAAGGTGGCTATGTACATAGTATCGCATGCAAAGCATGCTGTTTTTACCTATAAGCACGGAAAATTTTATTGCACCCCAGACTGTCATTTTCAGAAATAAAAGAATAAACAAAGCAAATAGAAATACTTTCTTTGTAGCAGCCTTTCCCTTAGTAGAGTATGTACAAAAAGGGCGGGAAATTAACGTCTGTAAGCAATAGTGACGCACAAGAACAAAGTTCCACTTTAGTGTAAGTATTTGCCCATATAGGACCCATACGTGATGTCCCAGCGATGTGAAATTCAAATGAATTTATTCGAAGCTTATAAGACTTAGTGTTGTCACTAGTATAAAATTCGTTTTTAAGTTATTTGCCCAGATACAGCCCATACGGACCAGTTATATGTTTTGTGTGCTGAGAAGACTTCTTAGTGTGTACGTTATCTATACAGTAAGTCCATGAAAAGCGGTTGGACGAAGTGCTAAGTAAGTCAGTGAGAACTGATGACAGATGCTTTGTGCGGAGAAAAGCACTCTACTGTCTGCGACACACTCCATTTAGGCTCAATGAAAATCCGTCAATTAATAAGAAAATTATAGGTTATCTGAATGGAGACGTTTACGTTCCAGAAGTCATGTGGGTTTGCCACCCTACATGAGGTTTTACTCGGTTCGTAAATTGCACATACTTGACTGTACGAAACACTCGTAAATAATGTAATTTCAACAAAGTTTACACGTACGTTTAATGTAATGTTTTGCATAATATTACTAAAATTATCAAATAATTCACAGTCATGCATTGGAAGTATGATCAAAGTATTGCAGTTTATAGCTTAAGGTATTCGATCACTAATAGAGAACCTTCTTTTTAAAGAGTATTCAATTCCTACCATAAACCTACTTTTACTGCAAGTCTTAGGGGTGCGTAGGTTCAAGCCCTGCTGGGACCAAATTTTTATTTCCCTTATTTTCTTTTTTTCTAGTAAGTTTTTACTTCTTTCAAGACTTATTATTGATTTCTTGTACAAAAATGGAAAAAGATGAATCTTATGAGCGATTTTTTGGTGTTCAATGTGAATTTACTAATTAAACAGAAGGGGTACAGTTACACATCTTTAACAATATTGAGTTACACACTGTGAAAGTTCTCTATTTTGCTTTCACTCTTAGATTATATAGTGTGGAAGAAATTTAGGTAGGTTTTACGTCTGCCCTAAGGTTATTTTTACTGGAGTAAGCAAAATTCAAAACAGAAACGCAGCATTCGACCTTTTTTTCAATGTTGAAGAATGAATTCTGTCTCATTAAACCCGTTTACTTGAGGCACCATAGAAAAAATGATATTGACATTTTTATTTTGTATTTTATAATTGTTTAGCAATAGTTTGATGTTTCTTTTATTAAAATTAATGGTCAAATGAGTTCTCTGCAATCGTTTTGGATAGTGGCTATCACTTTGAAATTTGTCTCTACTTGAGCTTGAGGAGATACCATAAGTTATACAAAATTTATAAAAAACGGCACGGTAAAAGTTGTTTAAAAAATTGCAAAGTAGTGCAAAACACGGTTACCTTTCAGGATATACCAAGCAAAGGCCATTTTGTAAACATTACTAATAGTGCTCTAATACCTTCTCACAGCAGTATTTGGAACTTTATATACACACCCTCTAAATCCGTCATTTTTTACCATAATCCATAGATTGCAGTAGTAACAGAACTATTGAACCGAGTACGTATGGTATAGCCATGTTTGTAATGTGTTTTGCAGCAGACGATAATTTGGCAGAGAAAGATGATAGTCATTCCCACAAGGCCAATATAAACATAACTGCATCATTTCTACACGTGGTCGGCGATCTTCTTCAGAGTATAGGTGTTCTTGTTGCAGCGGTCATTATTTATTTCAAGGTAATCTAAATGCATGTTTTTTGGTTTAAACATATTTTATTTTGCAATATTTTTACAACATGATTACAAATATACAATAAAGGATTGGACAGGAAGCTTTATAAGCTTGTCCTCTCCCATGTTTTTTGCATGCATAGGCCTACTTTGAGATTGCCAAGTATAATTCTATAATACAAATATATTGCTAACGTTAGAAATTCAGTTTCAGGATTGTTGATCGTAAATTCTAAACAAACTTTGCTTATATCACAAGCGTACGAGCCAAAGTCCGAGCGGTAACCATTGGCACCAGACCAGAGGCATTTTTCTGGTCTAGTGCCAGTGGCGGTAACTTAGCAGGGATTGGCCATTTCGTCGGGTAACGAAAAATTGACAGTTCTATCCATGAACTTGCCATATGGTATTTCTTCATATGCTTTGAAGTCGGACTTTGATATAAACAGTAAGATTGCTTTAAAATGGCACATTTAACTGTTATAAAAAGAGAATTCAGACTAAGTAGGAATGCCTCAATATGAATTTTACTTTTCTCAAAATAATTCCACAGACTATAACTATATTACATGCTCTGCCAAGAATACTATTATGAATTATGACTATATAATGAATCCAGAAATAATATTGCTATATAAAGGTAAAAATAAAAAAAGCTGATAACTAATTGCAAACCAAACTATTTCAGATGCACCAAATTTTAGAGACACACGGTTTTTAACTTGACATTTGAATTTCTCTAACGTTTGGTAGTTTGCGCCAGTGCATAATGTTTGGTAGTTTGCTCCAGAGCATAATATTTGGTAGTTTGCGCCAGTGCATAATATTTGGTAGTTTGCTCCAGAGCATAATATTTGGTAGTTTGCGCCAGTGCATAATATTTGGTAGTTTGCTCCAGAGCATAATATTTGGCAATTTGCGCCAGTGCATAATATTTGGTAGTTTGCGCCAGTGCTTGACGTTTGGTACTTTGCACTAGTGTTTAATGTTTGGTAGTTTGCGCCAGTGCTTGACGTTTGGTACTTTGCACTAGTGTTTAATGTTTGGTAGTTTGCGCCAGTGCTTGACGTTTGGTACTTGTGTTTAATGTTTGGTAGTTGTAATGTATATTTATGATTATATTATGAACACCAACTACAGTTTGGTCGCCAATGGCGGATCTTCCCAAATAGCGGATCACTTTTGATAATTGTTTATCAAAGATAATGAAACTTTGTGGTCATGAATATCAATGTTTTACAATTATGAATACAATTTTTTTATTTACTTTTGCTGCGTCTTCATAATCAAGGTCAATGAACCGCTTGACCAAGCATTTGCTCGAGACAGAAACCAACCCTCACTTTGACAGTGAAATTTTGCAGACGACTCTCCCGTTTCTTTTCAACAAAATAAGGTGACCTAATACCTACATCAACTAATTGGTAAACCATTCTAGACCAGTACTAACAAGTAATGACTTATAATTTGCTCTTACAAAGATGTTGTAGCTATCAAAGCAAATTGTAGTGAAGTTGCCATTAGCAGTTAACTGGTGCAAAGACTCGCCGGCCCCTGGTAAGAAAGGTGGTGATGTTGTGTTGCCATGTAACTACATTTTCAAAAAAGTAGATATATTGATTATTAATTTGCCAAACTCAGTTGCTTAAAATCATCAAAGCAGGTGGTGTAATGGAACTGGAAAAAATGGAAAAGATTACAGTACTGGTTAGACTAAAAATGGTTTCTTAAAGGTTATTTCAATTTTCTTGTTACTTAAAACAGCGAAACATGATTTTTTTAAGTATGATTCTTCATACGTCTAGATTGTTTATTAAAGAATGAAAAACTAAGTGATCCGTTGTTAGCGACCAAACTGTATTTCATTTAAAGTATGCCCCCTTCGAAGGAGAGGTGATTTCGCTCAGTGTCGGTCGCTCTTTCCGTCTGTTTGTTACTAGACGGATCAGTAAGTCAAAGGGCAAGTTCGCAGTACCTTTTAAAATGAAAATTCAAATCAGTATCTAAAGAACGCTTTGGCCTACGGTAGTTAAATTTCAAAGGATGATTGATTGAGGTCAGTGGATGAATCTTAGTGTTTTGAAGCCAGTAGGCCAAAGATCAAGGTCACAGTGACCGTGAGAATGAAAATGGATCCTGATGTATAACTGAAGAAACAGGCTTAATGATAGTTGCATGTGGTCAGTAGATGACCCATGGAGTTTATTTGTTCAAAGGTCAAGGTTACAGCATAAAAGTTACATGTTCACATGCTTCAAACAGGCCAAGAAGCGGGGGAGTGGGGGCATATGTGTTTTACAATCAGCTCTTGTTTTTAAATGTGGTATTACTTTCTAGAGTGCAGTATATTTCACTATAATTAAATCTGCAGGAAGATCTTTTGGAAGTACAGAAAGATAATCAGACTCGATTTGACTGAGGTCTGAACATGTGAGGTCGTGAAATGTTCAACGGCCCTCAAGCCCCAGCACCCAGCTTAAGCGGTACTCTACTATCCATAAACATTGAATGGACTCGATATTCCTAAAGGACCAGAAAATATAAACAGCGAATCAACAATGTTTGTACATATATTCTGCGTAATTGTTTATTACAATACGCACTTTTGCATATTTGCACATGCCGTGAATTCCCAGTCAAAATTACCACTTTAGATTTTCGCAGTAGAGAACTGTGGCAAGTCTATATCTGCACGTAGTTTTCGTGTGGCTATCGGTGTGTAACATTAACGTATTCGCATTGACCGTTAATTATAGGCTATAGCATTTATTTTAATCCATCGGTATTTCACAAATTAGAAGAGTTAAAGACCCACCAATACCTAGTGGTCTAACTGTTTCCTTCCACATGAACTTTGTGCAAATAATTCTGGTAATACTGGTATCATACAACTATTCTACAAGATGACAGGTGGACAAGCTCAGTCCGGTTTTCATAACTTCATCTGCAAACTTACTCAGTCATTCTCTTCTCAGTATAGTTTTATAAAAAAAAATAGAATAATAACTATCTTACACTGTATATAGAAACAAAGTGTGATCTAAACTCACCTTAATACATGAAGTACCGTGCATACTACTACATTAATTGAATAATATATTTAGTAATACATTGTCTTAGCCTTATATGTGTTACTGTCAAACTGTAATTAGACTCTTGTTATTTCTCATTTCTCCATACAAAAATGTATAATTACAATTATGGAACAATCTGACTGAAGTACTTGATCCTCTAAACGAAGATTCGAGAATGACCCATTCTTAACCGTCTTCTGTATATTTTTGATTTCCAGAATTGCTATTTTTATTTTCGCAAATCTATTTTTTTTTTTAACCTATTAGACGACTTATTCGAATGTCAAAGATTAAGAAAAATGTGTAGGCTGTCAGGGACTCTAATTCGGGACCAGTCGCTTACAGAGCAAGTGCTCTACCGACAGATCTAACGCTTTACCGACAGAGCTAACCGGCTGACACTTTACGTCATAAAAATGTAACTATCAAAAATCCAGTCTAAATATAGATTTTTTTATTCTTACAAAATGTAAGTAAGTAAAAATGTGTAGGCTGTCAGGGACTCGAATCCGGGACCAGTCGCTAACAGACTTTTTATTCTTACGAAATGTTGTAAGTAACACTTCTGCCTGGCTAGCGGAATGGTCGTCAGAACGAGGCTATCGATAGCACGTCTTCAGATCATAAGTATAGCGTAATAGGAGATGTACTTTAGTCAGACAGCATTATGGAAATACAAAAGGTTACAGTTAGTTAGTGGTGTGTCTTTAAGGTAACTTGAAAATACTGACCTTGACATTTTAAAGGGATAAGTACAAATATGTATAACTCTCAAAGTTAGAATTGAAGCTCAAACAAGAGATGGCACTATTAGTGACAAACGTCCCCGAGGTTTGTCCAAGAATGCTACAGTTCTATGCGCAAAATATGCCAGAATAGTTAAGGTATGACTAATTCTCCGACAGGTAACCTCGACCTTAGAGCTAGGGTCTTTAGCATGACACACTAACTCATCATAGGGAAAATTGTGACAAATAATGTTTGATGATGGCAGAGTTATTGACTGGACAAGAAACATAAATGTTAGCTTTTTAATCTAAGCTTGACTTTGACTTTGACTTTGACTTTGAAACTAGAGATTTTGGACTTGCGTCTGACACGTCATTTTAATATAGGGATTGTTTTATGCCATGTAATTTTAAAATGTCTTTATCGACGGAATAGGTATGGAACTGACAAGAAACACACCATGTAAACCGTTAACCTCTAAATGTGGCATCGATCGTGGAGCTAGTGGTCTGGTTGTTATGCACGATACGTTTTCTCGTTATCAGGGAATATTTCTGCTAATTAATTTCGAAATTTCTTGATTAATGACAGAGTTACGAACCGGATATGAAACAGACCCTTTTAACCTTTCACTTGACTTCCAAGTGTAAACTTGATCTTGGAGCTAGGGGTCTGGGTCTTGCGCGTAATCATTTTGTGGGGTCGAATCTACGTGAGTTTTTTTTTGTCATGTTGTGTGTGTGTATGTGTGTGTGTGTGTGTGGGGGGGGGGGGGGGGGGGGGGGGGGGGGGGGGGGGGGTGTGTGTGTGTGTTTTCATTTTCATTCCCATATTTCTGTTTCTTTCTTTGATGGTTTGTATTTGTATGTATGCCTTTATATAAAACAACAGTATGTTTATTATTTGCATGGCTTAAATGCATGCATTTAGTCAATATCATCTTTGATATAATGGTAAACTTTTCTGATCTGCCATATCGGCTTACGATACTTCTCTGTTGTGTTGTCACATAGTTCATGATGGAATCTAAATGTTTACGAGAAAAAAATAATGTCGATGGTGAGCTTCGAACCCACAGGTTAAAAGATCTGTTTAACATGGACTGTATGCTTTACCACTCAGCCAATTTGCAATTGGTACAAAATCTTAAAATATTTAGATTGTAACATGATTAATGACAGAGTTACGAATCGGATTATGAAACAGACCATTTTAACCTTTCACTTGACTTCTAAGTGTAACTTGATCTTGGAGCTAGGTGTCTGGGTCTTGCGCGTAACACATTGGCTCCTTATGGTAAACATTTATGCCAAGTTGTTTCAAAACCCCCTCATGGATAACAGAGTTATATATCGGGCACGTAAAGATCTATTATGATATGACTTCTAAATATGACACTGACCTTGGAGCAAGGGATCTGGGTCTTGCGCGTGACACATTGTCTGATTATAGTTACCATTTATGCCAAGATATTTCAAAATCCCTCCATGGATAGCAGAAATATGGATCGGACACAAAAACAACCCTGTTAAGGTGATGTCACTTTTTGAATTTCCGGTGAATAACAAAAAAAACAAAGAATATTCAGTTCTTTCCAAAAACCGTTATGTTATGATTCAACCAAAGTTTCCTTTGTCTACCAGAAAGGAACAATTCTTATATCTTAATATTGAGATTTGGTACCTTTATAACAGACAATAAACTAAAACAATAGACATTCATATGTGACGTAGGTGAGCTCAACAAAGCAATTTCAAGCACAAATATTAATGTGGAATGTAAAGTAAGTTACACACTACAATATCCGTCCAAGATAGTTTCAAAAACAATGCATTTGCAGAATAGAGAGATAAAAATAATTTTGACAGCTCGTGAAAACTAATGACAAATTTTGACAGGTATATGATGACTCATGACCTAATTAATTTTTTTCTGTTATTTCTAACTTCCAGTTTGATTTTCATAAAATGGGCATTCTTTATTGTAGCTTACAACTCATACATTAAAACAATAAAAGAATATACTGTTACCAGACTGTTGTTTTGTCTATTCATCTCTCGTACAAATTCCTATTGTTTCAGTCATTTTTCAGTAATTAGAGCAACTCACAGTGTTGCAACCATACAAAACACATCCCTTATTTTCACATAGATATTGAGGATTTATCTAATGAGCACATGTATTGGAAACACAATTTCAATACCGACTGTGTATTGTAATAATGCTAAACTATCTCAGCCGTGACGTGTCCTTAACACCTTGACCTTGTAGCTAGGGTTCTCATTTTGATAAACGTTTATGCTAAGTACTTTTAAAACCTCTTGATGAATGGCACAGATACGATCCGGACACAAAACAGACTGTTTGACTTCTAAGTGTGACATTGACCTTGTAGAAAGGGGTCTGAGTGTTACACATGAAACGTCGTCTCATTAAGGTTAATATATTTATGCCAAACTATTTCAAAATTCCTTCATGGATGACAGAATTACAGCCCGGACAAGAATTTACAAAGTAACGGTCGGCATTAAAATCAAAGAACATACTGTAGTGTAAATAAAAAGTTATTTGCTGAAACATTTTTAAATGATGTAAGGATGTTATCATTAAATAAAATCCTAAAATTATCTAATGTTTTTTCATTTTTTTTTTGTTTGTTTTTTTCTTGAAATAGATACTGATATATACTTAATCACTTAATAACAACATAATATATTAGGCCCTAACAAAATCTGAAAAATAGATCCTTCAGAAGCAACGAGGACAAAACAAATAGTAAATATTGCAGACTCGATTTGACTGATAGTTGGTTTAAATTAATTTGTACGCTAGTCAGCAGTGTACATGTATTTCGATAATTTACAACCATGCATTGCACGGAATGAATTTGCAGCCATGCTTTGCACGGAATGTCATGGATCAGAGGGATAGACTGGCTACATTCATCACTAAAACCCGGCAAACTGTATGAAATCTAAAGTGGTAGGATATTCATGGCATGAGGATGTAACATGTGCAAGGCAATCTTTAATACAATTTCTGTTCTGTTCTGTTCCATATTTTATAAAACAGACTAATACATTTTACAGCTGTTAGAAAATAAATTGCTGAACTCAACCAGACGATCCCTTTTAACATCCTAATTTACATTTTACAGCCTGAATGGAAGCTGGCCGACCCTATTTGCACCTTCGTGTTTTCTGTGATAGTAATTTGCACCACGTTAAGAATCTTGCGGGACATATTGGTGGTGCTGATGGAAGGTAAGTCTATTACCTGCGTTACTTCCATATAACTGACTTTATGACTTTATATATTACCGGTGTTCGGACATGCACATTTTATCGACATTTTAATTACAAAACATCGTATGAATACAACTAAAAGGCCGCTGGCGATTGTAAATAGATTTGCAAACTGCAGGCTGAATATCATTTCAGGCCCTAATAGATGTAACAGAGCAATGAACTAGATGTGTGTCCACAGGACACAAGTGCCCGCCCCCAAACTTTCTGTCACTATTGGTTATATGTTACTTGCTGACAATGTAAGATTGGACAGACTTTCATACTATCACGGGTTTGGGGTGGGGAGAATGGAGACTACAGGACATCACCAAGAAGCACAAAATAAAAGAAGCGGAAAGAGTAAAAATTGTTTCGTTGATATTTTTGGAGTGGAAGGGTATGAGGGTGAAAATATAACCTAGGTCGCAAGTCAAGGGTCATTACTCTTGTCTTGCAGAGTGAAATCTCCCTCACCCCAACAAAAAAGTGCACAACTTCACGTGCTGAGTAATATAGTAATATTCCTGTATGGATTCACCCTAGCTTGGCCGATTTGTTTGATCTTAAACACCGCATACCTCCCCACCCCCAGTAAAAACTGTTACAAATCATTGCACAAGTTATTAAGATTGCATATATTTCGGACTCGTACTTACGAGAATATCACAGGTCTCGACGTTTCAGTGGTTCAGTTCTGTAATGAGATCTATTAGCTAGTTCAGTGATTGATAAAACATTTTTGTTGCGTATGCATATCTGAAACTCTGACACGGTCAAAATAAATGTACTTGAATATAGATTTTAAATTTGCCTAATGCAGATTTCGGTACTCTTTGTCCTACAGAGAAGTAAATATTTCACAATTGTCATTCGTTATAATAACTATTGTAGACGCGTACTTCTATTTCACTGTAAATGTTCACCGTGCACAAATGTAGATGATACCATATTGGTATATATCAACAAAAAGTTATAAAAAAGTGGATGACAGGTTAACATAATTTGATATCCTTCCATGATCCTTTCATGATTCAGACACGTCAGTAAAGAAATTTTAGTAATCTTCAAAAGATTCAGATCAACTTTATCGGTCAAAAAAATGTTACTGTATCAAAATGACAGTATATGTTATCAGATACATTTGCATCATAATCTTAACAACGTATCTACAATACTGTGGAAAACATTGTCCGATGAAATTGCTTTTAAATAAATACCGCAAGGTAAGCCTTTTTTGCCTCTTTAGCTGCTTGGATCTCATTACTTGGTAATTAAGTTGCAGTGTCATTGCATTTGTAAAACAGAATGAGAAAAAAAGCTCTTGATAACTGCATTCGAATAAAGCGTAAAAACTGTTTGTTTCCGGTAACATGCTAAAAGTGGGAAATTTTGTGTCAAAAAAGAAAACAAATATGGGGGTTATGCCTTTCGAGCATCAGCAAGTTGATTTCTAATACCTTTGGACATGTTTAAAGCACACTAAAAAGTGCAGTTTTGCAACCTTTTTATTAAAAAGTTAAAAAAAAAATCTCCAAGGCCATAAAACATTTAAATTTAGGATAGGTCGGTATATCGGAAACAAACATATTTTACGCCTAATACAGAAAGACAGAAACTTTAATACTGTAAATGTAAAGAAATTTTAAAAAATGCAGGAAAAAAGACAACGCCTTATACCAACTGGAGATATATTATGTAGCTATTTTTATTCCAAGAAGAGTGGCGGTATAACTTTCTTGTCAAATATTTCAATAAAAATTACAAACAAATTACTCAAATTTAGAATTTAAACAAACAATAGCAAAACTGATTCAGTCAGACGTGTTTAACCTAATGATAAAACTTCTTGTTACACGTTTACATTCACTATTGCTTCAAAATTGTACGAGTATTTTACATGAATAAATATTTACGCATTTATCATTCTAGAAAAAGTATATTTGTGTAGTACACTTTGTCCTACAGATTTAGATATATCCATAATGTCTGTCTCAAACAAATTATGTCATTCATTGTAGATACCAGTTAAAACTTTAATGTTCCCTGTTTAGTTTCAAATACGCTCCAGTATTTTAGTACCAGCCAAGGATGAGGGTCAAAGGTGTTGCCCATAATTATATGAAAAAATATCTTAGAACTTTTCATTAGTCAATTTGGGAAGTTTTTTGATTGACTACTTTATAAGGCAAGTGTCTGCTTAATTAATACTGTAGGCGACAGCTAAGGCAGGATGTACTGTATACCTCTATCACAGTTCAACATTAAATGTATGCAAAAAGTTTCTTTGAATATTAATTTCACCCTACGCCTTCAAACTTGATATTTTGAATTTCTTTTTCTTTAGTATTATTATCGTCGAAAACTGACGATATGCCTGTGCGTATGTTAGTATGCTGAGCTACGTGCCTGTCATGTGCATTATAGATCTACGCAGGTCATTCTGGCCCGTCGCTTTTACAATAAAGCACAAGTTCTCTTTCTATTCCCAGAATCTGTACGCATGGGAGATTCAACGTACATGTAATAAAATAGGCATGTTAAAATTAAAACCCACCAAATAGCTATTTCGAAACATTCACAAGGATTTCTTTTTTTTTTTTCATTCGTGTAAAATTCTGATCCCGATTCAAAATTCGCACACATACACCTCCCAAAAATTAAGTCCTGTGTTGCATGCGAGACTTCCATCATAAGAGGGACACATTACGAACGAACCATAAATCGGCATTAGTACCCGCAGCAGATCGCGGAGTGAAAGGGTAATTTTTCTATTTTCTATTAAAACAGTGCACTAAAGTGTGTTTTTCATATCATATATACACAACCCTCCTATGGGGGAGGGTGGTACGCAACCTCCCTAACTTACCCCTTTCGACTCTTTGTCTTCACCATTCAAATTAATATACTTAACAACCACGAACAAAACGCACATACTCAATTGCTTCGTTAAAACTACATACCTAGAGTCATGACATTATACGCAGTGACAGGAGTAGGGGGCACCTGTGTTCTACGAACACACATCTAGTTCCTTATTTGATGTGCATCATTATCCAATATCTATCTCCTTTTCCAACTTCTGTGTATTTGAGAAATTATTAAATTCAAAATCAACATCTCATAACATGTTTTAGTGAAAGATAAGTACATTTTAAAGCCATTCGTCCGGACGTCTGTTTTTGTTATAATATTTCATCTTCATTTTAAAAACCACCAAAAGGAGATATTATATGATATGTTTTGCAGGTACACCGCGACATTTGGATTTCAAAACCATATACCAAAGTTTAAAAGGATTACCGAAAGTAGAAGATATTCATGACCTTAGAATATGGTCGCTCTCAATGGATAAGATAGCTTTATCTGTACATATTGCAGTCAGTAAGTTCCCACTATTTCCCATGTTATATAACCGTATGCAGTTGCATGTCTGTTTTTACAGAGTACGACCCGTCAGTAAACATCCGCAGTTCATTGAGGTTCCATGCCAGTAATTCACAGAGTCCACTTTAATGTGGTCTGTTTTGAAACTTGTGTTAATTACTTGCAATACATGTCGTGTTTCAACGTGTTACAGCATCTCAACGACAATACTACTCTCTCACGGTATTTGTAACAATAACATGTTAAATGTTACTATTGAGAAAAGGGGAATCGGATAGCGAAACCATTATCCGTGACTAAATAGTTGTACTACTTTTGAATCGTACTGACTATAAAGAAAACTCTGATTTACCATGAAGTAAACCTGAATTACCAATAAAGACATAATCGACTTTTCCGATAATGTTTTCGTTATCGTTCTCTATTTATACCTACGATAGTAGCTATTAGACATTTCTAAAGTAAATGTAAATCGGAAACGGATTACTGAATCCGTAAATGTTATTTGCAAATAATGGTCTAAGGGAGGTTACTATTGCATTACTATTGGATGAAATTGTCTCCATTAGACCACAAATTAACCTAAAATTTTACGGATTCAGTATTCCGTTTCGTAATTACGTTTACGTTAGAAAGCTCTATTATTAGCACTTGAGTAAATTGATAGAACTAAATACGGTTACAATCATAAACTCTACACAAATGTTGTAGACTCGAAATGATAAAAGACGACAGCGTCTCACATACAGTGTTACAGAATCTCAACATAATAATTGTCATTTGAAATGGTAACACTATGTATGTGCATTTCTTTACTCGTACTGTAACAGTTTTCTCTAGTTCTTTATTAATATATACTGTAAGTGTCATACTAGTATATCAAGTGGTGAAAAGCGAGATCAAAATAAACTATTACACCCGAATTTTCAGCATAGGTTTAGCCGCAAAACTTCTACAAGTCTTGTTATACCTGCCTGAGTCTTCATTTAGAGTTTCTAACATCATCATTTGAGTGTGGACCATGTTATTCGTTAAATATTGGCTGTTTTAGAGAAAGCAGTTGCAGTAATTAGAATCAGAGTTGCATCTAAATTACCGTTGACTGTTTTAGATATTTAAAAATATGTTACTCAGTAACAGCTGAATAATTTTGAATAAGTTTAAATGGTTTCAAGTTTGAATTTATTCATGCTTTTACTTTGCTTTATTTATTTTTTGTTTTTGTTGGGTTTAACGTCGCACCGACATAGTTATAGGTCATATAGCGACTTTACAGCGTTCCGTGGCGGATAAAGACCCCAGGTGCCACTCGGGGCATTATTTCATCCCGAGCGGGCACCTGGGTAGAACCACCTACCTTCCGTATGCAAGCTTGGTGGCTTCTTCACAAGAGGAATTCTACGTCCTTAGTTAGGCTGGAACACACGCCGATGAGAGGCAAGTGATTTGAAGTCAACGGCCTTAACCACTTGGTCACGGAGGGTCCATGAATACATCTGTCAAGAACAAATGTTATCAATGTAATTATTATGTCTGTAACTAGTCCCAGCCAGTATCGCAACCCATTGTCGTTGAGATGTTGTCACATATTGTACCTCTCCCGAAGTGTTAATGCTAGATTAAATTTAAATATGTTGGTCTGCCACCGAATGTTTATCTTGTAACTAGTGGTAACTTTCCATGCAAATACATAAATGAATACTACTGGCTGAAAAGAAGCTTTTTGGTTGACAGATTTGTGTTCATGTCAGTTTTGTAACATTTTATGCATGGACACTTGCCCGGTTAAACTGATACCTAGTGTCGGAGGGCCCTGTTGCTGTTGAATTGATTGATTTTAAACGAACTTTCACATATAACTGGTTACACTTTGCTGAAAAGTAAATCACAGCAAGTGTATTTGCCAAAGTATTCCGCATAGTTCACCGAATCTAGTTGTCCTTTTTCCTAAAATTTAGACAGTGCGGAGAAAGCGTTTTACAATAACATTAAGTTGGCCAAGAACATCATATATTGATTTTACAACTGAAGAATCATTTAAATGTTTTCTTTTCATTGCCTCTTGAACCAAAAGGGAGTTTGCAATGTCAATTCGTTCCTTGAAAACTTGTAATAAGATACATATATCTATCCCATATAGATAATCTCGTTTTTACATAATTGCAGGCACGACTACAGATACTATGGTCGTGCTGAAACAAGCTACTAACCTGATAAGGTCACAATTTGGGATCACAGAATCTAATATACAGATAGAAGAGTATATGACAGACATGAAGGACTGTACCCACTGTACCGCTCACACCGACTGACCTGGCTACTTAAAGCCTACTGAAACAACAAGCTTTGGCGTGCTCATACGGTCTTCCGAAAAAACCATTATCATTCAGTATCTATATTGGGCTTCATGAACTAACATCATCGATTGACGAGCATATACAGTCAGTGTAGCAATAACTGGAGTAGTGATATGATATAAGATTCTTTCACTGGTTATAGGTGCAGATGGGAATTTCCGGCCTCGAGGGTAACTGTTTAGGCGGTAACGAGGTTCCTACCGAGTTACCGCTTAAACAATTCCCCGAGAGCCGGATATTGCCATCTGAACCTATAACCAGTGACATAATCTTTTTCTTGCATACCGATATCAAGATATAATAATAAAAATAAAGTCAGTCGAACGGCTTTCTTTTTAGAACTATTTCTTATAGCAGCGTATTTAAACAAAGCGCGGGAAACCAACGTCCGTAAACAGGAAAGACGTCATGACCGTTTCAAAGACAAATAACAATGTTAAATTCCGGTTTTGTTTTATCAGTTGCAGCGTAACGTTATGAATTTTTGATAAAAGAACGTGTTTTGAATCGAGAAATATACTATCAGGAAAAGGAGGAACTGTCAAGGTATTGGATTTTTTTCCCGTTTTTCGAAATAAAATATAAATCACTACATAAATCTTCTACATATATGTAGTTCGTAATACGTCATTTAAAGCACGAGAGTCATCTTACACCCCGGGGTGTAAGATGGATTTTTCCAGCACCGGTAAAAATACCGGAAATCCCCGTCTGGTATGCAAGAAAGTGTAATATGAACGATATCGGAATGTCTCAAATATTTGAAGCAAAAGCAATTGTTGATTTCAAAGAAGCAAAAAAATTAAAAATGGTTTCAGGAAATTCAAAACATCCGGAAGCTACGAACTTATAGAACATTCAAACAAAATTTTAAATGTGAAGACTAGCTAAATATCAACTTGAAAAAGTACGAAAGTTCTATGTTGTGTCAATTTCGATGTGGTATATTACCTTTACGCATGGAGACTGGCCGATATGTGGGTGAAACGCCAGAACAGAGACTCGGTTTTGCACAAAAAAATGTACCGGAAATGAAATGAAACGCACTTTTTACTAGACTGTGACTTTTATTGTGATATAAGAAACACTATTTACGGAGATATTCTAAGCAAAAATGATTTCCGTAATCTCTCGATAATAGAAAAAATAAACAACCTTATCAATTCACATCAGAGAAAATCATCAAAATTTATCGTGAAATCTTATCTCCACAGAATCTCCAAGTATTGCATATTCATAAATCTAACATCATGAAATAGTGATAGTAAATTATATTTTAAAGATTATTGACTATGTCAACAACTAATGAACTGTGTAATATACGTCACGCTTCCTTTTCCCTTACTTGTACTGTACATGTCACACACTTGAGGCTGAATACAGTCTATATATTAATTACTGTTATATTTATGTATTCTTAACTGTTATTGTTATATTAACAGTATATTTTTTGTGAAATGTATCATAGATGTTCTCCGGACCGTTTAGGTAGGGATTGACCCAATCATCCGGGACGGTTTGCATGCTGTGATGCATTTCACAGGCATCATACTGATTAATTTTGTCTACATTCTTTGTGTTATTCTGTTCTACCCAGGTCAGTCAATATATATAATCTTTACACTATTGTATTGTTGGTCAAGATTTCATCACACCTGTTGGTTCGTCTTTTGTTTGACTACAATGAATGTCTGCCATATCTATCTATTTATATATTATCAATTACACTTTAATGCTTAATGAATTTAGGTGACTTAATGTCCATTGGACCGGGTGCTTTTTGTATTTATAATTATTGATATAACTGTATTATTAATGCACAGGTCACCAAAATAAACAATTTCTTATCTTATCTTGTCTTATCTTATACAGTCACGAGTAATGACATCATAGTTGTTATATATACACAGAAGGCCCACCCGACTACTTTCACAATTGATGCGGTATGAGACGGGATTATAATAACGAACAAATAAAAACTTGTAGCGAGCATACATAGCCTCGAGTCCTTATTTTAATACGAACCATTCATCAGCAGCTACAGTTTGGCACTAGGTACTAAACAAAAATGACACAGAAAAATTTATCGGTCATCCAGTAAACACGTATCGTCAGAGCGAAAGTTGAGAAGTAAAGCCTTGTGAATATATCCATCTGGGGCAAATACTTTTTGTAAACTAATTTGTAAGTGAAAAAATAACTTGCCCATAGCAGTATCCCCAGTGAATCAAATTCTTTTAGGTTTTCATTCTGTCTTTGCAACACTGTGTATCATTTTATTGAGGTCCGTCCCTATGGATCGGTATTGCGAACAACGATTAGACCGAAACTTTCGGATTCCGTGGAGTTTGTTTTTCTTACCTTGCATTCTGTGCGAGCATTTACACATGCAATGGCAAGCTGAGAAACAGCTACTGCAATAAACTCAAAGGAACTCTTTTTATAGGAAGTAGTTTTCTTTCGATTGTATACAAGTATATGTACTTCACAGATCTTTCAGTATCATTTATGCCGAACATTAGCATAACAAGCGGGTCACCAACTAGCTTTTACACAAAGCTAGCATTGTGGTACTTTTATGATACTAAACGAAGTTGATCTATCGACAACAAGTACGGGCATTCCTCTAGATGTACATCACACTTTATTATAAACTACAGGACTTTCACAAAATCACTATTGTTCTATTAATTTACAATTTCAGCAAGGGAAAATTCTTTTTAACTTCCAAAATCTTTGACATTAATACAAGGGCACGTTGCCTTTTCAGACCTAAAATAAACTAGACAGACACATTGTTTTCATAACAGTTTATTAATCCAATTTAGGCACTGATACGCGGTCGACGAAATCTTGTTCGCTAAAATGTTTAAATACTTAACCTACATATGTTTGGAAAGGTCTTTAAAATCTCTTTATCAGAATGCTTACGACTATAAAAAGATGTAGATTACTAAAAGTAATAGAATGGCTTACCATACATAAATTTCTGTACAAAGCTTACAACAAGGGGTAACCGCCCAAACACCTCTCACACTCGGTGCCTATAACCGCCATAACACCCCTCCCACTCGGTGCCTCATCACCCAAACACCTCCCCCACTCGGTGCCCAAATTTGTTTTCATTCTTTACCTCTGGAGTCTCATATTTTTCAAATTTTATGATTGTTTTTGTCGTTGTTTGTGGACAGCTCACTGTTGTTACACTTATGAAGGCTTAAATTTATTTGAAAGCTTTGAACAATTTTGTTCCGTTAGCAGGAAGTAGGGCCTAGTATACAAGGTAGATAAATTTTTTTGGTACAGGGGTAAACAATAAATGTAATGCTGAAAAATGGTGATATTATATTTAGTGACATTTCTCATTTTGTAATCACAGGAAAATATTTGTTAAAAGGTCCAAAACTATGTAGATTTACATACTTTAAATACAATAAGAAAAAAAAAAGACATTTGAATATTAAACGAACAAGATTTTGTCAAAGTATGAAACACTAACAATCAGTACAAACAATGCATGTGTCAAAAACAAACGTTTTAGTGTAGATGTCTGGAGACTTCATTGAGTATGCCAACCGTCACATTCCATATTTATCAAAGTATTCCTTCAGCGCCATATTGATCAGCGAAGAAGTTTTACCCGCACCTCTCAACGGACTCTTCTGAAGCAACGGCTCAGACTGTGGGGACCGAATCCTTGCGCTTGGTGCTGGGTACCATTCCCCACCAACAGGTGAGGTGGGAATATCGGCTGGTTCCCTGAAACGCTCTGGTGCCTGAAATAAAAATGCCTTTGTGATAAAATGAAAAATATTACAGTTTTGGCGCAAAATATGCCAAAATAGTTTAGGTATGAATCATTAAGTGACCAGACGAAAACAAGTTCTCCAAATTGGAACTAGGGGTCTGGGTCTTGCACATTACACATTAACTCTGAATTATTTCGATTTTTCAGGGTTTTTTTCTGCGTAAAACTGAGCCACCTTTTACTTTTATGTATTTTAAGAATGGTGAGGCAAAATTTTAAATTTGATAAAGCCAGACATTGCTTAAGATGGAAATGATGGTAAGATTAAAGGGTAATCCAAAATTTGTTTGCTCAAACAGAATGTAGTAAGATAGACGCAAAGTGACTGGCTCTTTGAATTTCATTACCATTGAATCTTCGTTGTATTGTCATACTGCGACGATTTAACCGACAGAATGAAGGCTAGCCATTTGTGTAAAGCACATACCTTCCTTAAACAACTCATACATACCCAATGTAGTCTAAACGTTTCATGCAAAATTCGCATTACGCTAATTAATCATTATTTCATGTATTCCACTTTTTTTGTCAGTGTGTGTGTTATTTCTATATACCCCTCGTCAGAACTAACATACTTAAACATGTTTTAACTATACATGACTGGTAACTTTATTGTTTAAATTCTTCAAAATTGTTGTCAGGTCTCCTTTTTATCATTTTGTAAACTTATAAAGAGCTAATGTTTCTTATGGTATAAAAATATATATTGTATTCCAGGAAGGAGGAAATGAACGGTATTCATCCATTGTAAGCCTCATAGGTAACTCGGCGTTATTTTATGTCATCTCCACCGAAATGCAATTCTCACGTTCAATTGTAACTCTTTAATTATACCTCGTTCCAGGCTGAAGGCTGATTTCTGTGTGCTCTTCCAGCTTCATTTTCACATCCATATAAACCTGTAACAGAAAGCGAATTCAACAAGAACTGTCACTATTAGTAACAAATGCCCCCGAAGCGTGCCCAAGAATGCTACAGTTGTCTACGCAAAATATGCCAGAATAGTTAAGGTATGAATCATTAAATGACTAGACGAAAAAAAGTTCTCCAAATGTGACACTGACCTTGGAACTAGGGGTCTGGGTCTTGCGCATGACACATCAACTCATTACAGGAAACATTTGTGCCAAGTAATTTTAAAATCCCTTGATGAATGGCAGTTACTGACTTGACAAGAAACAGACCCTGTTAACGTTTGACTTCTAAGTGTGACCTTGACCTTGGAGCTGGGAGTCTGGGTCTTGCGCATGACATGTCATCTCAATATGCAATTTTAAAATCCCTTTATCGATGGACCGGAGAAGGAACAAACCATGTTAACTTTTAACCTCTAAGTGAGACCTTGACCTTAGAGCTAAGGGTCTGAATCATGCATCTGACACCTCGTCTTATTGTGGGGAACATTTATGCCAAGTAATTTTAAAATCCCTTGATAAATGGCTGAGTTATGAACCGGATATGAAACACACCCTGTTAACCATTGACGTCAAAGTGTGACCTTGACCTTGCAGCTAGGGGTCTGAAATTTGCGCACGACACGTCGCCTCATTATGGTGAACATGTATGCCAAGTTATTTTAAAATCCCTTTGTGAATGGCAGAGCTACAGCCTGGACAAGAATTTACCGGAGGCACGGACGGACGGACGGATAGTGCGATTTTGATATGCCCACCTTGGGGGGGGGGGGGGGGGGGGGGGGGGGGGAACTGAAGTTTGAAGTCACACCGACACAAATGTAAGGCATATCTATTTTGATGTTGGAGGAAGACCCAGGTGCCCCTCCGGTTATTTCTTGCATGGGCGGGAACACGTGTAAGCACAATTGACCTTCCGTAGGCAAGCTTGATGGTTCTCTCACATGGAAATAATTCTACACCTTAGCCTAAGCGGGATTTGGAACCCATAGTAGGGGTCATCATAGTTTAGTTTTTACCTAACTTTTTTAACCAATCATCCATTTAAAAAAGCCTGAATTCTGCACATTGTCTTGATAAATGGAATATTACAGCTAAGTCATATTATCCTTCAAGGAGTTAAGGAGATACAGTGTAGACATAAAATGGAAGGCTCAAACCTTTGACCTTGAGTTGTGACCTTGACCTTAAGCCGACATGGCTGACTTATGGGTGCTGCACATCGCCTTGAGGTGATCATTTGACCCAAGTTTCATGAAAATCCTTCAAGGGTTTCAGGAGATACAGAGCGGACACGAAAAGTTACGGACGAACAGACGGAAGGGCGGGCGGACGGACGGAGACCATTCCTATACCCTCCCCCCACCCTACAACTCGTGGCGGGGGATTAAAAAGTTTGTGCGTGTAGTGACTAGAGGACGAGTTGTCTGTAAATCGTTTACGGGATATGACTCCGTATCAAAGTGGCTCTGTCGCAGGGGATTCAGGCTTATGACGTTTTACAAGCCATTTCCTCAAGAGCCTTGCAACGAATTATACTGTCCAACAATACAGCTAAGAGCACCAGTACACACCTTAAGAAAATATTATCTATTCGATTCGGAAACCTGTGGAATTTTTCATCCGCCAATCAATATGTAGTTTTAATCACCTGTTAAATGTCCTTTACAGGAAGTAAAGATGAATTCAATACCGGCATGGGGCCGGAAAAACACCCAACAGCTTACAAGACACACAATTTAAATACAGAGTGTTAAAAAGGGCCTGACAAAAATAATGCTGTATTAAAACCAGATGTGTTCATAAGACATTGATGCTTGCACATCTTGCTACTGTACAGTAATGCGTTACTTACTGACAATTCAAGACTAAGTAAACTTTCAGATTAGGCAGTGGCTAGTATTACGGTACCGTACTTCCAATGTTTTTATTCCTGTTGCTACTTACCTCTATGTCCGCCTTCAAGAGCAAGTCGTCTCTGTACATGTTTCTGCATTCTAGGTGGACTTGGATTATTTCTAAGCAGTCGTCGTGCCTCTAGCACTGCTGCTTCACTAGGAGTCAGTACACCTGAATCTCTGTCTTTAATAAAATACATAAAATATCACATTATAAGCCTCCTAACAAATCATACTTTCAAATATTCTACTTATTGTGTATTCAACGACAATTTATGCAACTTTAACTTATGCAAGGACTGAAGGATCTGTAGAAACTGGTCTGCAATAGCTTGTTATCGAGATAATCTTAAAAGTTAGCCCGCTCGCTTAGCTCAATAGGGAGAGCGCAGATCTACGGATCGTGGGGCCGTGAGTTCGATCCCGGGGTGGGGTGTATGTTCTCCGTGACGATTTGATAAAAGATATTTGTCTAATATCATTCGTCCTCCACCTCTGATTGAAGTGGGGAAGTTGGCAGTTACTTGCGGAGAACAGGTTTGTACTGGTACAGATTATAGGAACACTGGTTAGGCTAATTGCCCGCCGTTACATCGCTGAAATATAGTTGAAAAACGGCGTTAAACACCAAACAATAAAACAAACTTAAAAAAGTATGGCGACGCGTATTCTTCACAAGAATGGTCGAGATCAAAGAATAAATACTCGAGTAATCATTTGATACTATCAATTTTTGAGATTTTGGCTAATTCAAGGGCTATAACTCTAGACCAAGTGCCTGACCTAGGTTTTACTGAGATACGCATATTGCATTAGTATGTTTCAGATTAATCTAGATTGTCGATTTGAAACCATTATAAATGGGGGCAAGTGTTATGTTACATTTGTAATTGACTGGCTAAATATATCAGTATATTTGCAACAGTTTAGAATGAAATTGCTTACAAGGGCTCCTCAGATTAAAGTCAGCTCCTGGCCAGGCGGAAGAACTTTTATACTCTGGGGGTGGACTGGGTTCATTAACTCTACCGTCCTCTCCATTTTGACTGGTTCCAATGATAGTTTGCAATCCAGTCATCTTGTCAAAGTAACCAGGCAGGTAACCAGAAAACTGCTCCATTTTATCACATTCCTTGTTGTTTTTATATGAAATGAACATAAATCCTATACCGATCACACACAATAAGAGAAGTGCACAAACACCGAGTGTGCTGACCGTAAAGTAATGTTGATATTTCTTCAGGAAAGGGGCCTCTGTAATGGGAACCGGCCTAGGGGGAGGGGGATGTCTACCTGAAAACAGAAGAACAGAATAGAGAACCAAATATGCGGAATTAATAGTAAGGTTTATGTCGTATGTTAGCGTTTTACAATATACAAACAATGAATACAGTCAATATTAAACATCATGAGAATCTGTTAGTATCTGTATCTGAGGTATTGTTGTAAAACAATACACCAACACATTTCAAATGGAAGTTAATTAACAAGAAAGTTGGCAAATAATAATACAGGTTATTCAGAGACACAAGTTTGACCTATATTAATGCCCACATCTATGTCAATTTTCAATCAAAATAAATAAAAAAAGAGTAACTGATATCTGATAGAAACTTTAAATATGAACACTGATTATTTATGCATAATGAATTATGGGCCTCAGAAGTGTCCTAATTATCACACTAAAATTCTAAAAAAAAAATAAAGCATTTGACTTCCAGTAATAAGGAAAACATATTTTTGGAATATAATGAACATAATTTTGACTAAGGCAAGGGCCATAACTCTGGTATTGCAGACTGTAACCCGCTACCCCTTCCCCCAACCCCCCCCCCCCCCCCACGCCCCCCTATGTTAAAATATCTTTCAAGATACAAGATGCATAATTTTAACTAAGTCAAAGGTCGTAACTCTGGTGTAGGGGATTGAAATCCCAAATAAACCCCAGGTGCATGACTTCTCGTGCTGATAAATATTCCTATAAAGTTTCATAAGCGAGTCCTTTTATACATACTTTTGACTCAGCCACTTGGCATAACTCTGGTCTTACTTAGCAGATTCCCAAACATAAAACTTTACATGCTGAACAGTCTACATATGGGGCTTGGCTTCATTAGACATAACATTCCGCGGTGCTGTGGAAGAAATGGAACTGCTACAATACGCAATACCTCTTTCATATAACGATGAACGTTCAAATCCCCCCTGGTGACAAAGTCAATTGTTTCTTTCTTCCATAATTAACATCCAGACCATGATAACGGTCAGGTTCAAGAAGACATTTATTAGCAAACATTTCACCCCTGTTACGGGTAAACACGAATCATACTGTCTGCATAACTTATATCGAATCGAAATTCGTCACTTAAGTCCAGCGTAAAAAATGCCCCTCCCAAGATTATCATGCAATTACGCCGGTTGGATCACTTCGCTTATTTGGCCTCAATCGTTTCGCAGGGATAACGCATGTTTTTTCGTGTTATAACATCTGCAGAATCCCGAGGGATTGGTTGGTGCATAGAACACGTAAAAAATATTAAATGAATACAATTGTCACTCAACGTCATTAAATTTCCACGAAATGCGCGGGAATGTCTTAGTTTTTTTTACGTTGACGTTCGTTATGATTTATCCGTTTTAGGGCCGAATGACGTTTACGCTTTGCCACGGAACGCGCATTTATAAAAAGGTGTTATAACAACACGCGAGCGCGAGAATCTCTCTGATAACACACGTTTTCTCTCCTGTTAAAACACCCCCGAAAAGTGACAAGAACAGCAGTTTTATGCTAGAATATTGTTTACTTATGTCACGTGTACCGCGCGTAACTAACTATTAAACTGTTTATATATAGAATTTTCCTTAAGCTATCTGCTTTTGATTGGTATAAAACTTGTATAATGAATTTTACTTAAGCTGCCTTGCTTCTGATTGGTTTGACCAATGATTTGTAAATGATTGTTTGAAACATAAATTAACTAAAAATCAAGCAGATAATCAATTTACTATGCGGTTCTTATTGTACACAAGCTGGTTTCCAACAACCTAAATTTATGACCTTTAACCAGCTGTTTCAAACCGTACGTTTCAACACCCTGTCATATACCACTCGACCTAGAATGAGTATATGGATTGGAAACCCCACAAGTATGAGCATACGCTGCAAGGATGAGGGACTGACCTTTCCAAAACCCACCTAGGTCCAAACCTTAACACTGTTTCAAACCAAACGTCTCAAACAACTAACAATTTTCGCTTAAACCTATGTTTCAAACCTTGTCTCAAACTATGTTTTAAACCTTGTCTCAGACCTACCAAGGCTCGGCACTATAACCTTAAACCATCAGCTTATACTGCGACCCGGACCATTAAAACAATATAGCTATCAGGAGGACCCAGCAAGGATGAGCCGAAGCTGCAAATATGAGGGTACCCCACCTAAATTATTTATTACCAAAGTCCCAGTTATAATTATGGCTTATTTATCATAAATTATTTCTCCAGTTTCTCTTCGATGTGCACTCTTTGAGCTCCCAAGACGATCTGCCCAAACTGGATGCGCAGTGTGTATTTATATGGCCGTATGACGTCACTCGCCTACGGACATACCTCTGACTTTTACACAGACCGCCTATACTGATACAATTTGCCGAAATGCACTTAAAGCGCGAAAGGACCAATTTCGCGACACTTATTTTTTTCTGGAAGCGGCTTTAGAGAGTGACTCGATAAGCTGCATTGTTTACTTACTGACATCAAACTTGACTGCCGTACTGAACGCCCGTTTGATGGTTATGTTAAGGTCTAGCCTAGCCGTTATTACACTCGGTCTAGCTAACTTGGGCCGGTCAGAAATGTCTCCAGTTTGTCGAAATTGAACATTGCCCCGTGCAGTTGTATTCCTATGAGAGTATAACTGCCGTGCAACATTTCAACGGAAGTTCCAGATGCAAGCATTACTAGCGCCCGGCACTATGACGTGGTATCGCTATTCGTGATCAACTTTGGATGATAGAACACACGTCAAAGATACTCATACGACAGTAAAAACCGCAAGCATGGTGTTCATGTGCAAAATATTGCACAATAGTTAATGAGCTTATATTTATAGGACAAATGATCCCAACTGAGTGCAATTAAATTGTATTAGTGTACTTTCTCTGTGGTAAAAATTTGACAAACATTGTTGAGTGCTTACAGAGTTACACGAGAAAGAGTCATGCACTCTTTCTATTCAAATCATCAGTACCGCTACCTTTATCATTCATTATAAGGCCTTGGTGCATTTGACAAGAGTTCATGCAATTCATTTTCTACGGAAAAAGTGATGCTTCAGTCTTATTCCTTTTTCTCGGTGACCGGTGATATATTAAATTTTAGCCTACTTTACCTCCACTTATAAGGAAATCCCTAAGATCCTTCTTTTCCTCAATGGCTGGAGGTTTACGTGTCGACTTCTTCTTTTCTACCTCAATAACTGTCGACAATTCAACGTTTCTCGCTTCCTTATCCATTCTCCATTTACTCTGCCTTTGTGAACACGTCTGAAGATATAAATAGAAATTGTTGACGGACGGACGACGGACACACAAGCGGTCACAAAAGCTCACCAAGAGATGTGGCTCAGGTGAGCTAAAAATGTGCTCACTGTAGCAGCACTTAACTTATGTTGATGTTAATTAAATAATCACCCTGGAAGAATTGTATATCTTAGGCATCTTTAAAAGGCTGAGCAGTAAATAATTTTAACTGTTTATGAGATTTATGTTTTAAACGGGTATAGTGATATAAAGTGGTATTTCTAGACATGATAGCCATAACAAAAGAGGTTCACATACCAAAACAACACATGTAAACCCGAGATGCAACATATTATACTCTTTTACCGGTCAGTAGTCGAAACTATTGCCCATGGCCCGAATATACGGAGTCGAGTAATAAAGTCGGCTTCTTTTAAACGGATAAAGTGAGATTTAGTGGTAACGTATGTTCAAGCATAATAACAATATACGAACGAGCGAGGTACAGATTGATGGAATAACGTGTAAACCGGAGCTGAAATATGAGACGCATTAATCACTATCAAAATTATGTGGTAAACTAAATTAATTAGTTTACAACAATAAAATACTGGTTAAAAACTAGAGCTATCACTAAAGGTGATGAATGTACCCCCCGCATGCACTGACACAGTACATTGCAATTTGACGCACACACATTGCAATTTGACGCACACAAGATTGCATAATTATGTGGACTGTATGTATATAGAATGTATGTATACAGTATAGTAACAAAAAACAAAATCCTATAACTATGCAGAATATTTATCTAAAAGAATGTAACATGCACCATGCACAACTAGGGTTGGTACTGATCACTTGTGTGAAGTTTCATTAAATTGTGTCAAGGGGATGAGGAGATATGGTGCGCACAAGATTGTGTCTATGTATATAGTATAGTAACAAAAAAAAACAAAGTCCCATAACTCTGAAAATTTTTTTTCTGAAAGAACCTAACATGTCCCATGCACAACTACTGTTGTTACTGATCACTTGTGTGAAGTTTCATTAAATTGTGTCAAGGGGATGAGAAGAGATGGTGTGCACAAGATTGTGTCTATGTATATAGCATAGCAACAAAAAACAAAGTCCCATAACTCTGCAAATTTTTTTTTCTAAAAGAACCTAACATGCCCCATGCACAACTAATGTTGGTACTGATCACTTGTGTGAAGTTTCATTAAATTGTGTCAAGGGGATGAGGAGAGATGGTGCGCACAAGATTGTGTCTATCTATATAGTATAGTAACAAAAAAACAAAGTCCCATAACTCTGCAAATTTTTTTTCTAAAAGAACCTAACATGCCCCATGCACAACTACTGTTGGTACTGATCACTTTTGTGAAGTTTCATTAAATTCTGTCAAGGGGATAAGGAGAGATGGTGCGCACAAGATTGCGTCTACGGACAGACGGACAGACAGACAGACGGACAGACAGACAGACAGACAGACAGACGGACGGACGGACGGACGGACGGACGGACGGACGGACGGACGGACAGACAGACAGACAGACAACCTGTAACCAGTATACCCCCCCTTACAACTTTGTTGTCGGGGGGTACAATAAATGTAATTAAACTACTCACGACATAGCAGTCTGTATGTAAATGACAGAGAGCAACTTCACAACGGATGTCCAAAAATGTAAACTGGTCATCATACAGCGGCGTCAGTTTGAAGAAGTTTGTGTGTACCTCTAGAACGCCATTCTCTTCAAATGGTACTAACTCGCTTTTAATTAGATCCACCTCTCCACCTGCACATCTGAATACAAGAAAATCATGTGTTGTCAAGCAGTAGACAACGAGGAAAAGTTTAACAATTATACTCTGAACGCGGCCGGTGGTTGGGCGAGGGGGGGGGGGGGGGGGAGTGAAGGGGAGGGGAAGGGAGTGTTGTTGAATTAAATTTGAGTGTGGAATGTTTGGAAAATTAGAAAATCCATGTGTACAACTTTACATGCTTAATAACATTCCTATAAATTTTTATAACTCTAGATTAGATTTTTACTAAGTCACGGGACATTAAATCTGCACATCTTATACATGCTGGATAATATTCCTGTGAAATCAAATACTTTTACAGTTTATTTGGTTCTTTATAAATAGTTTTCACTAAGTCAAGGACCATTACTCTGTGCATAACTCCACATTTTCATCAAGTGGGGAGGGTTATAGGGGAGGGGCATATGAGAGGGGTAAAGGAGAGGGGATGAATCGCAAAAGTTATTTCGGGTGCACAACTTCACAACATGTTGAACAACACTCCCATCAAGTTGACTCCATGTCAAAAACTTTTAGAAATGAGTGCGACACAGATGTTCAAGCCCTCTGTACATATTTTAACTAAGTCAGGGACCATATTCCGGTCTGGTCTTGCACAGAGTAACTGACCTGACAGAGTGAAATCCCAAACAAACAATCAAGTGCACAACTTCACTTGCTGGATAATATCGTTATAAAGTGTCATGACTGGATCAAATATTTTTTTAGATAAACTTGCGGCCGTTTACTCATATATGTGACATTCTTAGGTCATAACTCTGGTCTGCCTGAGTGAAGTCCAATACTAAACCACTTGTACACAACTTCAAATGCTGAATATTTGATGACAAGGTGTAATACTTTTCGAGATATGCACGACATCCGGATGTGCGACAGATGTGCAGACAAAGGCAAAACTAAGTGCACCCCAAATAAAAAATGACTGCATGACACATGCCTCCCTGAAAATGCTTGACAGAATATCAAATAATGTCTTAAAAGGGCAATTACTCTAAACTCTAAAATATCAGTTATGAAAGTCTAGAGCATATGCACACGTCCACATCAAATTTATGATATATACCAAGTTTCATTTCAGCTGGATGAAAACCGTAGGAGAAGTTGAGCAAACAATTATATGATGTTGTTGTAATCTTATTTACAAGTCCAAAAGAGATCATAACTCCAGAAATTATAATCGAACATGAAAGTCCCAAAAATATTCACTTGTCCGCTTCATGATGAAAATGTATACACAACATTGCATTTATAGTGGATGGAAAAAGTTGTGTGTGTGTGTTGGGGGGGGGGGGGGGGGGGGGGGGGGGGGGGGGTTAGTAAGGATATTAATGAGATGGTTTCTATATGACTAAGTTCAAAATGGGTCATAGCTCAAAAATGATAATTGGGCATTAGAGTTCCAACACGCGCATGCCCAGTTCATGTTGATGATATATGTAAAATTCCATTTGATTTGGATGGAAACCGTAGGAGTAATAACATGCGACTAATCATTTTGAGCTTTGTAAAATAACAATTACCACATAATAGGTGCAGAAATAGTAAACAATTGTTATAGTACTAAAGGATTACAAAATTACTCTTTCAAAGAACATACTCAATTCACCCTACAGTAATATTAGGCAATTAGTATTGTATTAAGATATAATGAAATTACCAAATTCAATCTATATGTGTCATATTGAAGGTTATGAACTTATTCTTTCAGAGAACATATTCAATTTATAGTGCTGTAATAGTATGCATATATCACTGTGTGAAAAGATTACGATCGATATCATCCTTTCAGATACAGTGCTGCGATAGTGCGCACACATGTATATCACCATGTGAAAAGATTACGATAGCATCCTTTCAGTTACAGTGCTGCGATAGTGCGCATATATCACCGTGTAAAAAGATTACGATATCAGCCTTTCAGTTACAGTGCTGCGATAGTGCGCATATATCACCGTGTGAAAAGATTACGATATCATCCTTTCAGTTACAGTGCTGTAATAGTATGCATATATCACCGTGTGAAAAGATTACGATATCATTCTTTCAGTTACAGTGCTGTAATAGTATGCATATATCACCGTGTAAAAAAGATTACGATATCATCCTTTCAGTTACAGTGCTGTAATAGTATGCATATATCACCGTGTGAAAAGATTACGATATCATCGTTTTAGTTTATATGGACATTTGTTTTAATATGAAATTAAACATCACCAATTCATAAAAAGAAACCGTTTTTTACACAAAATTAAGCATGCACGTTAGGCATGCATTTTCTATTATTTGTCAAAAAGTGTCATCTACAAATATACAAAGAGGTTCAGCAATGAATGTGTATAAGGCCTACCCATTTTTCAAAAATACATCTGTTTTCGAAGGTTCAATGTCGTCGGAAGGTTCACTTTCATACTGATTATACCAGCATTTCTTTACAAATGGGGCTTGGTAGTCTGAAACAAGACAAGATAAATGATAAAAAACACACTCTACTGCGTTTGATGATAAACCTTTGGTGTTCTCTAAAACACTTCAAGAACCTTTTTTTACAAAAAGGGCTATATCCTTGTCTTAACAATATGTTTTATTGTCTTTCTTCTAATATTTTAATTGTACATTAATACGACAATATCTAATATGAAATAAGGCACTGCCTCAATCGGGAATCGATCAGACTTCAACTCATCCCTTTAACATTTAAAAAAACTGTCTACTATGGTGTTTAATAACAGGCAAATTGTTGAGAAGCACAATGACAGACTTAAGGTGATCACAACAGCTCACACTGTGCTCAGGTGAGCTAAAAATCATACAAACTTAAAAGTTACTAGATTGCAACTCACTGTTAACAAGACTTAATTAACAGACACACATTAACAATCTATTTGCACCACGGCAGGTTAAGAGCTCAGTCTAGGGAGACATATTAGCCTTCTTGTGCAGGCTTGGTTTTTTTTCTATTTGTGTTAATTGTAATTCTGAAATTACTCGTAAAACAAATCCTAATTTTGCTTTTATATACACATCACAAAGACTTGCATTACACTTTATTTATTGAATAAACTGTTCACATGTTTAAGTTTTATCTGTATACACATTTATAATGATCACAGATCACATAATTTGTTTTATCCATACATGAAATATAGCTGAATTGTGAATAACAACTTTTAATAACAGTACTGGATGCTTTTGTCAGGCTTTGAAATTAGTATTGTCAAAATAAAGAAAATGTGACTTGCTGTAATCTGTATTCTAAAATGTACAATTTCTCTTACAACAAGAACAAATAAACGAAAGGGCCATGATGGCCCTGTATCGCTCACCTGGCATATTGACATAAAGATCATCAAGATCAACATTCTGACCAAGTTACATTAAGATATGATCATAAATGTAGCCTCTAAAGAGTTAACTAGCTTTTCCTTTGATTTGACTTGGTGACCTAGTTTTTGACCCCACATGACCCAGATTCAAACTTGACTGAAAGATCATCAAGATTAACATTCTGATTAAGTTTCATGAAGATGCAGTCATAAATGTGGCCTCTGGAGTGTTAACAAGCTGTTCCTTTGATTTGACCTAGCGACCTAGTCTTTAATCCCACCTGACCTAGATTTAACTTGGCCTATAGATCATCAAGATTAAAATTCTGACAAAGTTTCATTAAGATATGGTCATAAATGTGGCCACTACAGTGTTAACAAGCTTTTCCTTTGATTTGACCTGGTTACCCTAGACGACCCAATATCAAACTTGTCTAATATTTTATTGAGGGTAACATTTTGACCAAGTTTCATTAAGATTGGGCCAAAATTGTGACCTCTGGAGTGTTAACAAGCTTTTCCCTTGATTTGACCTGGTGACCTAGCTTTTGACCCCACTTGACCCAGATTTAAATCTGATCTATGGATCATTAATATTAACATTTTGACCAAGTTTCATTAAGATATGGTCTTAAATTTGGCTTCTAGAGTGTAAACTAACTTTTCCTTTGATTTGACCTAGTGACCTAGTTTTTGACCCTACATAACCCAGATTCAGACTGGACTTTGAAATCATCAAGATTAACATTCTGACCAAGTTTCATGAAGATATAGTCTTAAATGTGACCTCTACAGTGTTAACAAGCTTTTCCTTTGATTTGACTTGGTGACCTAGTTTTTGATTCAAGATGACCCAACATTAAATGTGTCCAAGATTTTATTGAGGGTAACATTCTGACCAAGTTTCATAAGGATTAAGTCAAAATTGTGACCTCTAGAGTGTTAACAGTCAAACTGTTGATGACGGATGGACACAGGGCGATCACAAAAGCTCACCTTGAGCACTTTGTGCTCAGGTGAGCTAAATGCTAGAGTTGTCACAGGAGTGACGAATTATACCTCCACAATATGGCCTTATCAAAGAACTAAGCCAATAACAAAGCAGCATTTTCTTGAGCTATGACCTAATGACCTCAAATTCAATCTCCATAGTTTCATGATCCTCCGCCCAAGTGTTCTCAAGTTGTTGTATGGAAAAGGTATAAATGTTCCGGGTCAGCCTGACCTTTGGAATTCTAAATCAATACAGGTAATGTGCTGGTCAAGACCAACCTTGTACTAAATTTTGTGTTTCTCATCCCAAGCATCCTGAAGTTATTGTCCAAAAACCGTTATTTATTTTGTTGAATTTAACATCACACCGACACAGGATAGGTCATATGGCGACTTTCCAGTTTAATGGTGGAGGAAGACACAGGTGCCCCTCGTGCATCATTTTAAAGAACCAGGTCAGTGTGACCTTGACCTGTGACCTACTGACCTCAACATCATTAGGGGTCACCTGCTGGTCATAATCAACCTCCCTAACAATTTTCATGATCCTAGGCTCAAGCATTCTCAAGTTATAATCTGAAAAACATTTCACTGTTTTGCCTTATTGTGACCTTGACCTACTGACCTCAAAGTTAAACTTGACCTGTATTTCATGATGTGACACCTGTGTACCAAACTTTATCATCCTAGGCTCAAGGTCTCAAGTTATCATTCGGAAACGGTTAAACTGTTCAAAATCACTGTGACCTTGACCTTTGATCTATTGACCTCAAATTCAAACAACCTGTATTTTATCATGTTACACCTGTGTTACAAAAGCTATGATCCCAGGCCAAAGCATTTGCAAGTTATCTTGACCTTTGACCTACTGACCCCAAAGTCGAACTTGACCTGTAACTATGTACCAAAAAATATTTAAATCGGTCAAGCTTTTCATGAGTTATCATCTGGAAGCCATGAAAACCTACTGACTGAAAGACAGACAAGCTTACTATATGGGGGTATAACAGAACATTCTCTTTAAAATCTCATAAAAAATATGAGAACTAGATGCCCACGGGCAATATGTCAAGCCCGCCAGCTGTCAAAAGAACTGGGAGTTGTGCATGACACTCCTTGTCTCACTGAGGCAAACATTTATGCCAAATAAAAGAGATTGCAAAAAGTTACAATATAAGTTATTTACAGTAACAACAAAGGAACGTAAAATTTAAAAAAAAAAAAATTCTAAGTCCACACAAAAATCCGCACCAGCAGAGATAGGTCAAAATACACCTGAAAATTGGATGTAACATGCATGTTGTACTACAAAAAAGTGGTCTTGATTTTTCCCTACGACCAGTAATAAACAAGTTACAAATGTAAGCTATTTATAGTAACAACAAAGGGAAGTAATTCTAGGATCTTATGCATAACACTCCGTCGCATGATGATGAACAATTGTGCAAAGTTACATCAAAATCCCTCTATGCATCAAAAAGAAATGCTCCAGACAATGTCATTCTTGTATCTGACTTTTGACCTCTAAGTGTGACCTTGACCTTAGACCTGGTTCTTCTGCATGACACTCCGTCTCATGGTGGTGAACATTTGTGCCAAGTTACATCAAAGTCCCTCCATGCATGAAGAAGAAATGCTCCAGACAAAGTTGTCATTCTTGTATCCTTTGACCTCTAAGTGTGACCTTGACCTTAGACCTAGCGACCTGGTTCTTGCGCATGACACTCCATCTCATGATGGTGAACAATTGTGCCAAGTTACATCAAAATCCCTCCTTGCATGAAGAAGAAATGCTCCGGACAAAGTCATTTTTGAATTTGACCTTTGACCTGTAAGTGTGATCTTGACCTTTGAGATAGGAACCTGGGGCTTGCGCATGACACTCCGTCTCACTGAGGTTAACATTCATACCATATATAAACAAGATTGCTCCATGCATGTCCAAATTATGGTCCAGACAAACAAATCTGGACGGACGGACGCACGCACATACACCGAATAGACATTTTTTTTTTGTTTTTTTGTTGGATTTTACGTCACACCGACACATGATAGGTCATATGGCGACTTTCCAGCTTTAATGGTGGAGGAAGACCCAAGGTGCCCCTCCATGCATTATTTCATCACGAGCGGGCACCTGGGTAGAACCACCGACCTTCCATAAGCCAGCTGGATGGCTTCCTCACATGAAGAATTCAACGCCCCGAGTGAGGCTCGTCCCCACATCGATGAGGGGCAAGTGATTTGAAGTCAGCGACCTTAACCACTCGGCCACGGAGGCCCCCGAATAGACATTTGGACAACTATGTCTTCGCTTCCGCAAGCGGGCTCGACAATAACAAAACCAATGTGATAATACATTATCTCTTAAAGTAACAGAGCTTAGTCAAACACTGTTGTTCTCAAAATATATTTAGTTTCTAAATAAATCCTGAATTCCTATCCTTAAAAGTTTTTTTTTCATTAAAGTTCCCTTGTTCTTTTGTCTTTTTATATTTTCTGGTGTTTCTTTCTTGCTTTTCAAGTATACTGGATTTGTTGACCTTCCATTTTGTAGCTGCCTGCTCTCAAGAAGTGAACCTGTAAAACAGAAATCAAATATTGTAAACTGATAAAAAGAGACCCCAACCAACTTTCATAAAGATCCCATGAAAAATGTGACCTATAGAGTGGTCACAAGCAAAAGTTTACTGACGCACGGACGAATGACGGACGACGCGCTATCACAAAAGCTCACCTTGTCACTTTATGACAGGTGAGCTAAAAAATCAATATCTGAGAACCGCTTCCTCCGGTAACACTAAAATGTAAATAAAATTGAACCATTTGTTAATGTGATTTTTGGGAAATGTTACCTTGCATTTTGGGATGTCGGGGAAAAAATGCAATATTTTTGGATTGGGAAGGGGCCGAATATAGGCCTTTATTACATGAGTGTATTCTATTGTTTCTCTCATTGGCTGAAAATGGTTCGAAAAGTAATGAGTACATATCATATCAACTTATCTTGGGTTATAAATAGTACGAAAATAAAAATAGATTGTAGTAGGTGTTTGGAAAACCAATATCAACCTGATTTGGTCTAAATTTATTCCTTATTTCTTTATTAAAGATACAATAATTGTAATAACAAGACTGACTATACATTTATTCATGTAATAAAACAATTATTAACTTTTTTATAGGTTGATATCGGCTCGGTGAATATAACTCTTTTCGAGTTGATAAATCCTGATATCAACCTATGAAAAAGTCGATAATTGTATACTGTCATATAAGGATGAAAAGCCCTGCCGGCTAACAATTTCTGACAAGAAATCATTTTCAAAGTTTTTCTTTTCGGTGAGTTCTATATGGAATTAAATTCTTTGGGTAATTTTGAAAGAGGACCACCCCATGATCATTCTGTGAAGTTTGGTGTAAATCTGCCCAGTGGTTCTGAAGAAGATTTTTACAAATTGTTGGCACATGACGGACATCAACTCATGTTGTCACCCTGTGACAGGTGATCGAGCTAATAATTGTTTAAATTTGCATACATGTATCAAATTTTATGGTTTTGTCCAGAAATGCTTTATCATCAAGAAAATGAAATGGAGTCTTTACTAAGGTCTAAAAAAAAATTTGTTTCCGGTAACATGCTAAAAAAAAATTAGGGTAGGTAGGTCGGAAAAACTTTTTCTTTGGATTTTTTAAAATTATTTTTAGGGAGACTTTTGGAAATTATTTTTGTGTCAAAAAATGAATACAAATAGGGGGGTTATGCCTCTAGAGCATCAGTAAGTTGATTTATAACATCACTGTCCATGTTTAAAGCATAAAAAGTGCAGTTTGCAACTTTTTGTAAAAATGTTGAAAAAAATGTTCTCAAAGACAAAGGCGGACGGACCGTCCATTTATGGTCGGCCAAAAATTTATGGTAGGTCAGGATACAGGAAACAGACAATTTTTTTTTACGCCTAATGTTCCTTGGTATTTGATTCTATGCACGGACTCAATCGCAAAAATCTGTTCACACAAATACTGATTTGTATACAGTATATCATGCCTTTTGAATGATTGAAACTGCTTCCCATGGTGAACAGCTGCAACTATATAATAAAGAAACAGAAAGATAGAAATACCTTATGAGCCGCAAGCAAGTGGTTTCAGTCTGTCAACAAGCACTTTGGAGCAGTACAACAATACTCTGTATAATAGACCAAGATGCCTGAAAATAGTGAAAGGTGAGCATTAAATTAAGAAAACATGGACAACCAGCTGTTTTGAAATTTCAAAGGTCTAAGAGCTAACATCCTTTTTGTAGTTTATCAATTTTAATGCCAATAAGATGACCCCAATTATATCATTGGCATGGCGGGAGAAATTTGTTTAATAAAACTTTTTTTAATGAAAATAAAACAGTAGCAAATTTTGTCAAAATGTATAATGAAACGAAGTAAATGCGGTTAAAAATTTCAATAAAACTTTTTTTAATGAAAATAAAACAGTAGCAAATTTTGTCAAAATGTATAATGAAACGAAGTAAATGCGGTTGAAAAAAGAAAAGTCACTGTATAAGTAGGTTTGTTTACACGACTGACCAGCCAGAACAGCCAAACATTCATAGCTGTCAAGGCTCCACAAAGGCCACAAGTGTGATCGGAGTTCGAAGGGAAAGTTTCCCTCGTGAGGGTCTGGAGGGCGATGATCCTTAAAAGCCGGAAACGCCCTCACATAGAAAATTTAGACTTTTAACACACAATAGATCTGGTTTTGAATAGTCTCCCTGCATGACTTTTTGTGATGTTTATTCATGCGGTAGAAATAACATGTTGCACCGGTGAATGTAAAAGCTGTATTATACGGTATAAAAACACTGTGTCAACGTCACCTTGCATGTTTGATTCAATAATTTTCTACGAAAAAAAACGATTGATTGCTTTATTTCTTTAACATGTGTGTGACCTTGAATAGTAGGTGTGTGAGCGTGATCTAAGGCCGAAATGTGTGTGGCACACGCGTAATGCGTGTGTCTTGACAGGTATGAACATTACTTTAAGCCAGTGAATTCCAGGTACCTTTTTGACTTGGTGGTCTATGACCTTCACTTTGCTCGGTATCATGAAAAGGCAAAAACAGACTGGTAAAGCAGCTAGAAGAATCTGTTCTGCCTTCCTCAGTTTAGTATGAGCACAGGAGCCGACAAAATGCTACAATTGTTTATTGGTATCTGACGGTCATGATTAATAAACATATAACTTTAAACATATTTGAGTATGTGTGCAGTGTACAAAATTCAGATTTCAACTATATATAACCATGCTGGCAACCAGATAGAAAATTTTCCAAGCCTGACACCAATTTCTCATGCCCGAACTTAAAGCTGAATTTTGAACCATAAAACAAAGGTCTGGTCTAGCTCATACCCTCAAAATACTTCATTATATTGTTTGGGACATGCTCGACTGGGGATTCCTAGGAGAACAGGAACTGAATGCATCTGACCAAAAAGTTATGTGAGCAGCTTCAGTTTGCATTTGCAGAGCTCAAATTTAACTTTTTTGACCAACGTACTGCAAATTTTAGCATGTAGCTTTTTTTTCTTGTTGCTTAATCTGAAATCTACTTGCAAATTTAGACTTTCAATAAAGAATGTTAGAATATCCTAAAAAATCATGCTAGAACATCAATATTGTTTGCACGGTTTTCCTTGGTGTACAATTTTGTGCGTTATAACTCAAAATGACCTTCAAAGTAATTCGGAACGCATCATTGATGGCGTAACTTAACTACTGGCTGAAACTACGACAAGGCAAATTTTCGTACCTAATATTATAAATAGCGATTCAACTGTATACATGTACGAATTAGTAAGATAGCCTGCGTTCTAGATTTAATTATAAGATAGACCTCTACATTTCTTTATAATCAGTAATTCATTCAACAAAAAATGGCTAACCAAAAAAGATGTTGTGTTTTCTGTTATCCTCAAATGAAAGCGAATCTACAAACATTATCAAAAACTGCAACAATTTTGACTATTATTTGTATTTACAAAATAAATTGTGTGAAATTTTTATCTTAACTTGCATTCCATGAAATTGACAAGTTTGCATTTAGCGAGTCCAAAATTTGAGCCCTGTGATTTGTGAAAGTCATCTTCTGCATGATTATGGTTCTGACTAACTCTTAAACTCTTGCATTTATGGAACATTTTGAATTCAATTCCTTCATAATTCTGACCAACTAATCGAGCATGCTTCAGAACTCCAGGTAAGGGCTGTATTTTTGTAATTACGAACTTGTTAGGGATCAGATATGACTTTATTTTACAATGTGGATGTATCAATACGAATTTATTTTAAAATGTGGTTGTATCAGTACCACATGTAAACATTATTACATATATTCCAAAGAAAGATCGAGCCGAATTGCATGTCTGCGCCAAGTTGCGCTTATCAACGCTATCTCGACTGTTGACAATTTGCACGGTGTCAAATGAGTGTGGAATATACGAAACAAACACCAATAGCATAATGTAATGCATTAACACATAATTTTTTGGACTTCAAAAATTATGCGTCATAAAAATCTGAAAAGGGGAAATAATTCTACCAAAACTGAAGGCAACCAAGTTATTTTTATTTTAATTTGTGTCATATGAACAGATGAACCAAGTTTGAAAGAAATATCTTTACTATTTTTCAAAAAATGTTAGTTTTTATGTCGAAAGCCCGATCGGGCAATGTTACCAGCCTGTTTAAAATCTATATTTTTTTCTATAAGCCGATCCGATTCCCTATAATGCTATATTTAGAGCGAGCACAGCTTATCGGCAGAATCATAAGCTAAACTTAATTACTGTGTATACATGCAGTGAGCCTTAAGAAATAATAATCTAAAAGGCCCATTTCAAATTGATGCATAAATAAAAATGTAAAAAATAAGGAATTTCTATGCTTTTTATGGGTGGGGTGTGTTTACATTATTATTATACAATGGAAAGTTAGTTACTCACGTTTCTTAAAATGTCAACAGGTCCAACCATGCACATGCTGTAATGGAGTGCTGTCCATATTCTATATAAAAGTAAAATAATTCCATTAATCAGTCATGCCTGCAAGTAAAATCACGGATTTCTTAATTTTAAAAATTCAATATAGGCTTAGTAACAAAGAAGTTCAAAGAAACTAAAGTACCGGAAAGGAATTAAATACGATCTGAAAAGCGACACAAAGGTGAATCTATTCTCTCATTCCCCGAGCTGAAGAACTCGTTGGAGAATGTTTTTGTTTCCTTAAATTTTCAAAATGTCGGCGCCAGTGTAACGTGTATCCACTCTCACTCTAAATATAAAAATGTTCAAAATGTCGCCGTTTAAAAATGCTACTCAGTATTGAATAAAGCATGTTTGTATCACAAATTATATCAGTGTAGTCACGTTACCGGCTGATAAGCTTCTGACGCAACAAAATTAACAGCTTACTTTGAATATTCTTTCGAGTCGCAGACATCTTATTGTGCGGATATTGCGTTTCGCCTACTGATCTGACGGACGCTTATTAACATTAACGAAGACCGTGATATCCCGAATTTCATCGGGGTCGTCGCACGCCCATGGTCTAAACCGGAACTCCATATTTTTTTATTTGGATAGTATGTGTTGTTTGGATACCCTTGTATGTTACCGTAGTGGGATTCGATCCCGATTTTCGTCGCTTCGCGACGAAAATCGGTAAGATCGATTCCCTAATAAGTTATTCGGATTTCTACAGATTGGTGTCAAATTTATTATTTCGATCAAACAAACTGGTAGCAGTTAAAGTAGCTTTGAAAAAGTGAATGAAATGCAATACACGCTCCCATATCGGGATGGGACTAATGATTTAAACCAAAGTATAACCTAATGAACATATTTGTCAATGATTTTTTTGTTTGTTTGTTGGGTTTAACGTCGCACCGACACAATTTAGGTCATATGGCGACTTTCCACCTGTGATGGTGGAGGAAGACCCCAGGTGCCCCTCCGTGCGTTATATTATCATAGGCGGGGACCTGGGTAGAACCACCGACCTTCCATAAGCCAGCTGGATGGCTTCCTAACATGAAGAATTCAACGCCTCGAGTGAGGCTCGAACCCATATTGGTGAGAAGCGAGTGATTTGAGGTCAGCGACCACTCAGCCATTGTCAATAATATATAGGACACAGTTATTGTACGATAATGAGGGAAGTATCACCTTTGCCAGATCTGTAAACTTGGATTTTCATCGATATCATCTTACAGTAAGTGTTTTATTTTATGACTACACTTAGAAAATTATAGCAGTTACGTTGTTTATAAAAACGTTTATAGTCAATAGACAATTTTATCTTAATGTAACAAGGCTGCCGATTATAATATGCGTTTATAGATGTGATTGGCTCGCGTTTGACTGATCAATATTTAGTATATTTGGGGCATATATGCTCGTTCCAGTTCCGGACGGAACTAATTTCATAAATTGTAATGAAATATATATTTCTTTTAGACATCTAAATCTATGTAATGGATCTTTTTGTCATAAAAAGTTGCTTAAATGTGATTGACCGTCAGAGTTGCCTTGAGTTCTCTGTTGAGGTAGATGTATACCGTATAGATAATACAATGTAGTTCTAACAAAATCCCTCCCCTGTCACACTATATAGATGAATACCGTGTGGATAATACAATGTAGTTCTAACAAAATCCCTCCCCTGTCACACTATATAGATGAATACCGTGTGGATAATACAATGTAGTTCTAACAAAATCCCTCCCCTGTCACACTATATAGATGAATACCGTGTGGATAATACAATGTAGTTCTAACAAAATCCCTCCCCTGTCACACTATATAGATGAATACCGTGTGGATAATACAATGTAGTTCTAACAAAATCCCTCCCCTGTCACACTATATAGATGAATACCGTATAGATAATACAATGTAGTTCTAAAACAATCCCTCCCCCGTCACACTATATAGATGAATACCATATAGATAATACAATGTAGTTCTAACAAAATCCCTCCCCCGTCACACTATATAGATGAATACTGGTGGATAATACAATGTAGTTCTAACAAAATCCCTCCCCCGTCACACTATATATATGAATACCGTATGGATAATACAATGTAGTTCTAACAAAATCCCTCCCCCGTCACACTATATAGATGAATACCGTGTGGATAATACAATGTAGTTCTAAAAAAAATCCCTCCCCTGTCACACTATATAGATGAATACCGTGTGGATAATACAATGTAGTCCTAACAATATCCCTCCCCTGTCACACTATATAGATGAATACCGTGTGGATAATACAATGTAGTTCTAAAAAATTCCCTCCTCTGTCACACTATATAGATGAATACCGTGTGGATAATACAATGTAGTTCTAACAAAATCCCTCCCCCGTCACACTATATAGATGAATACTGGTGGATAATACAATGTAGTTCTAACAAAATCCCTCCCCCGTCACACTATATATATGAATACCGTATGGATAATACAATGTAGTTCTAACAAAATCCCTCCCCCGTCACACTATATAGATGAATACCGTGTGGATAATACAGTGTAGTTCTAAAAAAAATCCCTCCCCTGTCACACTATATAGATGAATACCGTGTGGATAATACAATATAGTCCTAACAATATCCCTCCCCTGTCACACTATATAGATGAATACCGTGTGGATAATACAATGTAGTTCTAAAAAATTCCCTCCTCTGTCACACTATATAGATGAATACCGTGTGGATAATACAATGTAGTTCTAACAAAATCCCTCCCCCGTCACACTATATAGATGAATACCGTGTGGATAATACAATGTAGTTCTAACAAAATCCCTCCCCCGTCACACTATATAGATGAATACCGTGTGGATAATACAATGTAGTTCTAACAAAATCCCTCCCCCGTCACACTATATAGATGAATACCGTGTGGATAATACAATGTAGTTCTAAAAAAATCCCCCCCGTCACACTATATAGATGAATACCGTATAGATAATACAATGTAGTTCTAAAAAAAATCCCTCCCCCGTCACACTATATAGATGAATACCGTGTGGATAATACAATGTAGTTCTAAAAAAATCCCTCCCCCGTCACACTATATAGAGGAATACCGTGTGGATAATACAATGTAGTTCTAACAAAATCCCTCCCCCGTCACACTATATAGACGAATACCGTGTGGATAATACAATGTAGTTCTAACAAAATCCCTCCCCCGTCACACTATATAGACGAATACCGTGTGGATAATACAATGTAGTTCTAAAAAAATCCCTCCCCCGTCACACTATATAGACGAATACCGTGTGGATAGTACAATGTAGTTCTAAAAAAAATCCCTCCCCCGTCACACTATATAGATGAATGCCGTGTGGATAATACAATGTAGTTCTAACAAAATCCCTCCCCCGTCACACTATATAGATGAATACCGTGTGGATAATACAATCTTTAAAATCCCTCCCCTGTTACACCCCGACCTTATTGTCATTCAGATAACGATAAACTACCTGGTTTTGTAAGAGCTTTCACTCTTAATCGAATGTTCTCATTGGTTGACACTTTATCTTTAACTAGCCCCTCATCACCTACAACTTGGAGGATAGCCAGTGAGTGCCTCTGTACTGGTGTAGATGCAGGTGTCGTTGCGTTTGTGATATTAGCAAAACCACCAACATTTTCTTGCAACAACTTCCGGAGACTAAACCTGAAAACATACTAACTTGATCTGAACTATGTTTTCACCGGTTTACATGCAACATGTCTGCGGCCATGTTCAAGTTCTGTAATTGTATGCGGAAAATGTAATATTTAGAATTTTGACCCGGGTGCCTTTTCATACATTATTTCAACTGCCGGATACAAAATGACAGTTTAAGCATAGTAACGAGTATAGAAGATATAAAACAGTCATATAGGGAGAGAGTTTCTAAAAATGCTAATATAGCTCCCTACTCAATCCTTAATGTTGATATATGTGTTATTGTAACAACTGTTATTATACTGAATAAAATATTGTTTAAACCAAAACAGTCATATACGAATACAGAAATAGACGCATTGGAGTTCCATCCTTGCTGTAATATTCTGTTTCACAAGGGTTCTGTCATTCTGACTTTGTTGGAGGCCTAAGATCCAAGATCCTCTTCATCTGTGTTTGAAAGAAATAAAGTTGACTTACGACTTTAATTTGTGCCGGTATGACTTAAAACTTATTCTCCACTTTTAAGATTTTCCTTTCATATAAACATTTGGATTTTACCGTCAATTGTCTTGTTGATTAGAACTCGTTTTGCAAAATGACTTACTTTTGGCTATTTTGATTTACTCCCTGGTATTTAAAACCGCATTTAATTCCGGATCAATATCACTTCCTGGTGTAATTCGAACGTGTTAGAATGGAAATAGATTTTAGTTTTCCGGCCTTCATGATTAGATAACTACGCATCTGAACTCCAAACCGTGTTTTATTTGCCAACAAAGCACGCAAAACTAAAATCTATTTCCCAAATAACAATAAGCGTTACATCACAATAGAAATGTTGCCATACATATGTTACACTGAAATCTTACCTGTTTGGAGAAATGTCAGCTCCATGTAGACTGCAAGTAGCGCATTGTACAATAATGAAAATTATCTGAAATATAATCAACACTAACATACAAATAAATGCTTCTTATTTTAAAGTTTTTGTTGATATATACATGCACATTTTTCATTATATAGAGGAAATTACACGGGTGTCTTTTCAAATTGAATGAGAGATTGACCTGCGACAATTTCTTTCAGGCATGATGCCGGCATCTGTGAAATTGACCTACGAATGTTTCTTACACGTATGATACCGGCCCCTGTGAAATTGACCTGCGACTGTTTCTTACAGGCACGATACCGGTCCCTGTGAAATTGACCTGCGAATGTTTCTAACAGGCACGATACCGGCCCCTGTGAAAATGACCTGCGAATGTTTCTTACACGTGCGACTGTTTCTTACACGCATGATACCGGCCCCTGTGAAATTGACCTGCGAATGTTTCTTACACGTGCGACTGTTTCTTACACGCATGATACCGGCCCCTGTGAAATTGACCTGCGAATGTTTCTTACACGTGCGACTGTTTCTTACACGCATGATACCGGCCCCTGTGAAATTGACCTGCGACTGTTTCTTACACGTATGATACCGGCCCCTGTGAAATTGACCTGCGACTGTTTCTTACAGGCACGATACCGGCCCCTGTGAAATTGACCTGCGAATGTTTCTAACAGGCACGATACCGGCCCCTGTGAAAATGACCTGCGAATGTTTCTTACACGTGCGACTGTTTCTTACACGCATGATACCGGCCCCTGTGAAATTGACCTGCGAATGTTTCTTACACGTGCGACTGTTTCTTACACGCATGATACCGGCCCCTGTGAAATTGATCTGCGAATGTTTCTTACACGTGCGACTGTTTCTTACACGCATGATACCGGCCCCTGTGAAATTGACCTGCGACTGTTTCTTACAGGCACGATACCGGTCCCTGTGAAATTGACCTGCGACTGTTTCTTACACGCACGATACCGGCCCCTGTGAAATTGACCTGCGACTGTTTCTTACACGCATGATACCGGCCCCTGTGAAATTGACCTGCGAATGTTTCTTACACGTGCGACTGTTTCTTACACGCATGATACCGGTCCCTGTGAAATTGACCTGCGACTGTTTCTTACACGCATGATACCGGTCCCTGTGAAATTGACCTGCGACTGTTTCTTACACGCATGATACCGGCCCCTGTGAAATTGACCTGCGACTGTTTCTTACACGCATGATACCGGTCCCTGTGAAATTGACCTGCGACTGTTTCTTACACGCATGATACCGGTCCCTGTGAAATTGACCTGCGAATGTTTCTTACACGCATGATACCGGCCCCTGCGAAATTGACCTGCGACTGTTTCTTACACGCATGATACCGGCCCCTGTGAAATTGACCTGCGAATGTTTCTTACACGCATGATACCGGCCCCTGTGAAATTGACCTGCGACTGTTTCTTACACGCATGATACCGGCCCCTGTGAAATTGACCTGCGAATGTTTCTTACACGCATGATACCGGCCCCTGTGAAATTGACCTGCGACTGTTTCTTACAGTCATGACCCTAAGCGGCGTGCGACAGAAGATAGCCATTCTTCATAAGAAAACACAGCATACGCACTATTTTTTCCTAGCTACATTAATTTGAAGACTGCTGTAATAAACAGTATAAACTTCAGATCAAATCACATACCAACAGGATGACCATTCTGTTTTCAGTCAGAACCAATGCAGTCGTCTAAATATAAAAATCAAATGTCTCCGACGAAAGAGATCTGAAAAATATAGAGGTTTGCATGAAAACATTTGGCAAATATTTGTTTCAATAACGCTAACTTCCTAGCCTCGGATTTTTTCATATGTTGATGGCTTCAGGTTAAATACGGACGGACGTCCTTTCGAATGAATTTTTTTTTTGTATTTCATAGAACAGGTCTAGGAAAGTGGAGTATTTACAGATTATCTCAAGTCTTTGAAAACTGATAAAATTATATTTAGACACAAAATCGCAGCTTGAAATTAGTTGATTTACTTATGGTATGTATAAATAAAGGTCAATTGTAACTTTCAGTCATTTCTGTTGACTTTGATTTTTCTGAAAATGCCAAAAAATCAAAGTCAACAAAAATGGCTGAAACCCACAAATGACCTTAATTTATGCATGCTGTAAATAAACCAATTAATTCCAAGCTGCGGTTTTTAGGATAAATGTTATTTCATCAGTTTTCATACACACAATCTGTAAATCTACAGATTGAAAAATCTGTAAATTTATAGATTATCTGTAAATTTACAGATAATCTGTAAATATTCCACTTTCCTAGACCTGTAGAATACACCTTTACCTATTCCCGCAGTACTCAACATATGTCCGGTCATTTGCTCGTCAGACGTACGGACAGGGGGCGAATCTAAATTTCACGTCCCCTCCGCCCCTCCCCCACTCCCAACTCAAACACAAAAAGAATGTTAGGCAGAACAGGTCTAGGAAAGTGGAGTATTTACAGATTATCTGTAAATTTACAGATAATCTATAAATTTACAGATTTTTCAATCTGTAAATTTACAGATCAAGTGTTTGAAAACTGCTAAAATTATATTTAGACACAAAATTGCAGCTTGAAATTAATTGATTTACTTATGGTATGTATAAATAAAGGTCAATTGTAACTTTCAGTCATTTCTGTTGACTTTGATTTTTCTTAAAATGCCAAAAACTCAAAGTCAACAAAAATGGCTGAAACCCACAAATGACCTTAATTTATGCATGCTGTACATAAACCAATTAATTCCAAGCTGCGGTTTTGAGGATAAATGTAATTTCATCAGTTTTCATACACACAATCTGTCAATTTACAGATTGAAAAATCTGTAAATTTATAAATTATCTGTAAATTTACAGATAATCTGAAAATACTCCACTTTCCTAGACCTGCAGAAAAATCTTCGGAATAAGCAACATGTTTATGATAAAAGGTGTCCTTTTCCTTCTTTCTTTGTTGTTGTCGTGTAGCAATTAAACAATAACATTTCAACTGATTAATTCCTTATACAACATGAATGTTTTCAATATTTTTAAGCAATTACCTCAGCTTTTTTTCCAGCTTCTATCCATTTATTGTTTACGTTTGCTAAAGTAACACGCTTTGCACGTGAAATATCGACATTTTGCGGGAAACCAGACTGGTTGCAAACAAAATAAAACAAAACAAAAGTAACTACGGAAAAACAGCAATTTTACCAAGAATCTACATAATTATTAGATCGACTTTATATAACCTGCAAAAGTATACTCATATTTAACTAAATTTTAGAGAATCGTGAAAACAACCCCAAGATTTGCACGACGAAATATGTTAAACTGATTTTCTATCTTTTGATTCTCTGTCTTTTCTGATTCAAACAGATTCTGGTTTGGTTATGTTAAAATGTGATTAATTTAATCGCAATAATAAAATTATGGTAAATTTTTTAAATAAATAACAAGTCTATTAAAAGGTGGTACCGGTAATTTATTTTTTAAAAATCAATTCAACTAATTAGTATTAAATTACAAGTGACATTTTCTATATCGTATGCACGTGGAAAATCGCTGGATTTATGTAACGTTTTTGTTTGCAATTTTTCCTTGTTACTTGATGGATTTTAATAAACTTAAAAGCGCCGAGGACAAATCCTCAGCATTAAACATCTGCCACTCCAGCCGAGGACAAATCCTCAGCATTAAACATCTGCTTCGCCAAAGTCAAGTGTGTACGTTATCTACACATTCGGTCTGTGAAAAAAACATTTGAGCGGAGTGTTTGAGAAAAGTATCAAGATTTTCTTGCAAACGCTTTGTGTCGAAGAAAGCAGCTACTTTTCTGTTTTCGATGCTTTGAATTTTATTACACTATGCCAAGTTATAAGCAAATTAGAAGCAAAATGTTACCTGAATCGAGCTATTTTTCCCACGTGTACGATACCGAAAAGTCACCTGGGCTGGTTACCCTGAACTAGATCACAGTTACAATACAAAAGTAAGTATTTTTTCAACTTAAATTTTATTAATTTCAACTTTATTACTTGCCATTTTTACAATTATGCGTAAGAGAATAAACACTTAGAATTTTTGACTGAGTTATGTCATAGCTGCAATATTACACTTTAGAAACAGCCAAAATTGCTCCTCTTAGAAACAATATCATTCAGCCTTCAATACGTTGCAACCAGCAGAAAAGCGTATAGTCACTGGTACCGTAGTATGTCGGGAACTTCTCTCAAATCCTTAAATACTTTATACCATCAATGTTCACCGATACAGGGTATATTTCTGCTTGCATCAGGTGGATGACACAAGATCAGTTAGAAAAGCAGTTGTTCAACAAAAATATATTTAGAATCTTAGAAAATATGTCTGAATTTTTAAAGCTGTAGATTTTCATCGATCAGAGTTAAGGTTTAAGTACACACCACACGAAAACAATATTAAGTCATTGTTGGTTAACTTTAGATTATTTGTGTGTAAGCGCCAAGATATTATGTTTTCTATGTTTGTAAATGCATTTTCTTTATCAGTCAGTCAGCCAGCCAGCCAGCCAGCCAGCCAATCAGTTTTCACTAATGTAAACAAGAGCTCGTAGAACACGAAATGCCCCCCTCCACACTCCCATTGATGCATTCAGTAACTGCACAAGGAACAAAAGTATTTGGTCATTGTGCACTCAGTCTACACGTTTGACGTACTGACCTCAAATCAATAATTATGGGATTTGCAAGTCATAAGTGACTTTCGTATCAAATGTGATCTGTGACTAGGCATTCTCTATTTATTCGGCAAAAAGAAGTTCTACTGTTCTAGGTCAATGTTACCTTGACCTTTGACCTACTGACCTCAAAATCAACCGGGAAATCTGCTGGTCATGATCAACCTCTCTATCAACTTTTATGAGCGTTCTCAAGTTATCGTCCGGAAACCGTTGTTCCGGGTCACTGTGACCTTGATATTTGACCTACTGACATCAAAATCAATAGGGGTCATCTGCTGTTCATGATCAACCTCTCTATCAACCTTCATGATCCTAGGCCCTTGCGTTCTTTGCTTATCATCCGGAAACCGTTTAACTGTTGACCTTTGACCTACTGATCTCATAATAAACAGGGGTCATCTGCTGGTCATGTTCAACCTCCCTAACTACTTTCATAATCCTAGGCCCAAGCGTTCCTGAGTTATCATCCGAAAACGGTTTAACTGTTCCGGGTCACTGTGACCTTGACCTCTGACCTATTGACCTCATAATTGATAGGGTCATTTGCTGGTAATGATCAACCTTCCTATTAAGTTTCGTGATCCTAGGCCCAAGCGTTCTTAAGTTATCATACAGAAACGGGTTAACTGTTCCAGGTAATTGTGACCTTGACCTTTGAACTACTGATCTCAAAATTAATAGGGGTCATTTGCTGGTCATAATCAACCTCAACCTATCAACTTTCATGATCCTAGGCCCAAGCGTTCTTGAGTTCTCATCCGGAAACTTTGGTCTGCGGACCGACCGACATACCGACCGACCGACGTCTGCAAAACAATATACCCTCCTTCTTCGAAGCGGGGCATAAAAAGTGATGGTTCTTACTGTCTTGCCTAGCCACTGGTAGAGCAGTGAAATTAAACGATCGAATCTTAGATGTCCACATGCATATTTCAAAACGTTTAAGCAAATTCAAATCAATTTTCAAAACGGCTGTAGGCCTTCGTTAAATAAAGGATATTACGTGTCTGTCTTTTCATGTTGAATTTGTTAAAAAAAAAACTTAATGAAATGCGAGGCTCTGTCGCTTCTGCTCTTTTCCTGCTGAAAATACCAAAATTCCTTCTTTTTTTACCAAAATATTATAGACTAAGTCAATAAGTCCAATGTCTCCAACGTATACTTCGAGAGTACCAATAGACTTCCATTATTATTATAATATTTTGACGTGCACGGCTTCCATAAATTCAAAACTGTATATCTAATCACATTTTTTTCAAGAACTATCTATGAAAACATATGAATTGTGACATTTTGAGTATTTTTGCGAGAATGACATGACACCCTGTTCACATTGTTGGTATTGCGGTTGAAAACCGTTTCATATTCTTTTTTCAATATACATCAAATGCAGCAAATATTTTTTTATTGCCAAAACACTCTAATCGCACTAAATAGGTTCAAATTCGGATAATAATCACCTCTTGAGTTTGTTTACATTACTGACCGATCAGAACTGACTAAACATTACCTTTCTACCAGGTATACGATTAACTTATTTCCAGGTACATAACCTTATTCCCAGGTATACGATTACATTATTCACCCAATTCACAGGTATAAGACCGACTGGATAAGGTCGCTGACTTCAAATCACTTGCCCCTCACCGATGAAGGTTCGAGTCTCACTCGGGGCGGGCGTTGAATTCTTCATGCGAAGAAGCCATCCAGCTGGCTTACGAAAGGTCAGTAGTTTTACCCAGGTGTCCGCCCGTGATGAAATAATGTACGGAGGGGCACATGGAGTCTTCCTACACCATCTAAGCTGGAAAGTCGCCAAATGACCCATAATTGTGTTTGTGCGACGTTAACCTCCTCCCCCCGAAAAAGCAGGAAAAAAAATATACACAAAAAACGGTATACGATTACTTTATTCCCAGGTATACGATTACCTTCAATTATTCCCAGGTATACGATTACCTTATTCCCAGGTATACGATTATCTTATTCCCAGGTATACGATTATCTAATTCCCATGTACCTTTATCTTATCAGTCCCAGGTATACGATTACCTTATTGCCAGTAGATTCCCTGTACTTCTTTAAATTAGCGGTCTCTGCCCTAATGCCAACTACATGTAATGGATTTCTCTCCGACGACGTCACACAAGTATGTCAGCTTGTGCAATAATTATAACATTTTAGTATTTAGTTTAGGTTAAAACTTTTAGCGAAAACTTATCAACACGTATCTTTACCAAACTTTTTTTACAACGTTAACTTATTTTTAAAAACTCTTGGTGTCTTAAAAGGGTGTGAATGCATTAGAAAAGTGGTTAAGCATATTTTCCTTTGCATATATTGTCTGCAACAGGAAAGCGGGCTAATTTTATAGAACAACTGCGACATGAGCAAAACCGTCTATGACCTGATAAGATAAATACTAAACGTGACCACCGTTGTCAAAATAAGATTGTCCCTAATTGAAATAGTCACGCTGTCAAGGGGCTCCCGAAGGCTGAAACGGTAAAAAAAGAGTCTTTGCATATAATTATCTATGATCTTGTAGGATTGCACCATTATTTGGGAATTCAATATTTTATGGCTATGTTATGCACATTATGTTGAAATAAAATAGATAGAATCGTTCTCCTCGAGGTGAGGGTGTATGAGTTTACACGTGCAATGATGATACAGAAGAGCAGCATAATGCGATATTTTAGGTAATATATTGTGCTGTTATCAGTTTCCGGTATATCTGCATGGTGACGGAGAAATTCTTTCTCCCCGAGCTTGAGGGCGTATGGGTTTAGAACTTAAGTATGCTACCCAACCCTACACAATAATGAATAATTAAATAGTACTAGTGAACAATGTTCCCTCAAACACCTTTTGGCACATACAACGCGTGTAGTACGCATGCATTGCATTGATCTACTTTTTAATCAAGTCGCCACACCTCCGAAACGTTTTGGCATATACAGTGGAACAATATACCACGAAGAAATCAAATATTCAGCTGCCCAAATGCACAAAAGTGTCAAGTGAAGATTGCGACACAACTTAAACGCGACATTGAACACTAAACGTTAGCCGACAATATTACAGTATACTGTTACATCTGTCAAAGGGGTACGACGGTCAAAGCTAATTTCGTTACACGCAGCATTTTGATGATAACATATACGGTATGATACGACGCACGACATATTGATGACCGAAATGTCGCGACGCACCGGTAGTCCGCTTATTGTACACTGACGTTTAGGTATAGTAGGTCATGTTCACAATTTGACAGATTTGAGCTAAAACAGGGTACTAAGGCAGGTAAAACATGGAGATACCGGAAGAGTTACTTTAAGTGAACTTCAGTAAGATAAAGACACGCTAGGCGACCAGATTTGTTCAACTAGTATATGACAGGGTGCTGGTTTCGATTTAGCTGGCTCGACCCAAGGATAGTCAGGATGACAGCACTTACTCTTCTTACCCCGATGGCACTTGGAATTCCTATAAGAAAATCGAATTTTGAAAATATTAGTGGACTTTGATCTATGACCATGACCAGTGGGCTTGAACTTTACTACACCTTAGTCATAAAGGAGAGGCATGTTTACCTCAATCGTATATATCATAACAATCGGTCATCGGATTACCTTAAACACGCTGCTACATGAACTGATGAAGAAATAAGAACATTTTCGCAAGAAGTGGAAATGTTTCGGGGCTCGTTTTAACGACTTGTTTGTTTGTATGTAAGCTAAATTATAGTCGCCACCGGTAACCAACATGGGCGACGCCTCCGTAAGACTGTAGGTAATGTTAGTCAGAGGATAGTGCAAGATCCAGCTGCAGAAGCTTCCCTGGTTCTTTAGCGTGCCAGGTGTAAAACACCCATACACGGAACTCTTATCCTAGTAATGTTAGTAATTTTTAGTCATCCATATATCACACAGACGGACAGGCATTTTGTTCGAATATTTTAGTATTTTCATTTTTTTATTGTTGTTTTAATATAACTATATATATGAGGTTAAATAAGCATTGCATAAGCGTTCTTTCTTATATTGTGGCCAGATCTTTAATACGAAATTGTAAAAGTATGTAAAAGTGTGGCTAGCCTGAAAGGCCAGCGAAGAAGAATTATCTCTATCAGTCCATAACACGAAAATATGAAATACATCTTTAAAGACTTTTCATTTTGATACCTCAGTCCTATGGTAGTCAGCAATTTATTGAAGATAAATGTTTTATCACTGTTATACGGTCTCTTTAGCAAATCTAGAGATCGTACGGATGGACAAAAAAATTCAAAACATCTATTCGAGAAACCACCATGCTATTTAACTTAACAGAATGTTACAACTGCTGCTAGTAACACTGCTATGCAAAATCATGTTACTACTTTTGTTTTAATGATGTATATTTTCACAAAACTAGATGGTTAGTGCATGATTCAGTAATTTGTACGACATTTTTATCAGTGGACATGTAATTTGTTACAAGCTCGCTTATCATTGAAAATATGATTGCGGCTTTACTTTTAGATGTCCTCAATGTAGCCCCCTGAGCACACTTGAAAAGTAGAGGAAAGTTTGTTTGGCTCTTTAGTGTAGAACAACATCTAGACTGTATACGCAAGATGAAGATTCTTCTAGCTTTCACACTCTTAATCAGCATTTATGTTGGTATGTTATTGATATATTATTTATTACAAGAACATTATATTGTTCGCCGCGGTACACTTTTACAGTGCTTAAACTTTCTTAATTTATTCGAAGATAGGAGACGAGAAAAAAACACAATTTAATGACACCTTCAATTCGCAGTCATTATGTACAGTTCAGATTTTATATATTTCTCCTATTTCATCTGTCATATGTAAAAGCCTTGATTTAACGCAACCGATGCTATATATTTCAGTGTCATCCGAATACTGTAACCACGACAGCGATTGTAAATTAACTGTGTGTGGAGCTAACTTCACCCTAGATTGTTACGGACGTGGTGACAACGTCTGCACGTGCATACCAAACAACAGTAACATTATTCATACTTTTTTGGTTACTCTCAACTTCCCTCTGTGAACTTATCACACCGTTGTTACCTTAATCAGTGGCTTACGGGGCCATTTCATTTTAGCATGTAACATGTTAAACAGAAAGTATTTATGCATATTATAAAAAACTGAGGATATATGAGAAACGTACACTAATAAAGTTAAAAAAATATCATTATTTACTGGCGGCACGTAAAAAAAACTAACAAATTATCATACATAAACTTATGTAGAGTGGTGCTGAACAGGGCGGCCAATGCACGTGACTTTTCGGTATCGTAAACACGGAGAAAATCGTTCGATTCAGGTAACATCTTGCTTATAATTTCCTCATTACTTGACAGACTTTAATAAAGAGCGTCGAAGACAGGAAAATGGGTGCTTTCTTCGCCACATAGCTCAGCCAGAAATTCTTGATACTTTTCTCAAACACTCCGCCAAAATGTTTTTGACGTACCAAATGAGTAGATAACGTACGTACACTGGAATTTGGGTGATGTGTTAGGATACCGTATTGTGTAACAGTGGCAGACGTTTTGTGCCGAGAAAAAACACTTATTTTTTCGGTCTTCGGCGAATTTTATTTATCAAAATCCAAGTAACAAGGAAAATTACAAACAAAAATGTTAAATAAATCCTGCGATTTTCCTCGTGTGTACGATATCAAAAAGTCACGTGGGCTGGCCACCCTGGTGCAGAACATACTTGAAGTTCTTGCAAGGACGTAGTCAGAAGCAAAAAACATCAAGCGGCAGTAATCTTTCTAAAAACCGTCTGCATGAGCTCCCCTGAAAAACAAGTCGCTTTGATTTTTTACTATTTCTCAAGAAAGCATAGACATTTCTTAGCGAAATAACTTTACTGTTCTGTAATTTTTATAAACCTGCAGCATCCGAGACATCAGTATGATGTCGTCATACTTTCAGTCTCAATGTTAATTGATCTTTCACTCAATACATTTCTCTGCAGGCAACAGTTACAGTTGCACAGGTGATGGATCCTCATCATGCAAGGCTGCACACGGAGACTGTAACCATGGAGACCACCGCTGGCATTGCTATGACGGACGTTGCCGGTGCTCAATTTTTGGTTGATAATACACATAGGTATGTTAGCTAAAAAACCACATCAACTATTTTTGAGTTCCATATTGCTATTGATTTTCATCAAATTAATCTTGTGGTAATGTTTTTTTTTCATAGTTCTTTACGAGGTTATAAGAAATAATCTAAAACTTATCTTTAAATTCCTGATAATCAGCTAAATATAAACCATGTTATATAATCTTTATTGTTATAAATCTTGTGTTTTACAAATGACTATGTAACATATCCCAGTTCAAGCGTATTAACCGAGTCTACAGGTTTAGTATGTTTATGGTGAGGACGTTATTGTAGAGTGTGTGCGTGTGTGCGTGCACGTATATACTCACCTACTGTGATCCATATGGGCGGATCTCTAATAGTAAATTCTAGCTGGAAGTGAGGGGAATCGAACTCGCGATCCATGGTTTCGTTGTCAGACAATGTTATAACTTTACCACTTCGTCCGATCTTTCGCGGAGTTAGAAAAATTGTAAAGTGTATGTAATAAAAAATGTCTAAGGCACACCTAGAGTTTTATGATAGCATCCGATCTTGCAAGTTACGTTTAGTATTACAAGTGCTTTACCGTATGTAACTGGACTCTTTTTTTCGTTTCAGCCTGAAGGAAACCAGTCGATCCGTTACTTTAATACATTTGAATTGAAATAAAACTGTCAGAAATTTTTGTCAAGTCTTTATTGTTTAATTACTCTCTGCAGAAAAGCAGCGTTCTAGATAAGCAACCGTTATATTTTAACACAGTATTTACCCTAAGGGGTACCAAAAGTTTTAAGACTCTATAGTTTTCACTCAAGTTTATCGAGTGAAAACTATAGAGTCGTTATATTTTAGTTGAGAGTAAATATGGAACGAGGTATGTTTTAGAAATTACATAAAATTGCTTGCATATGTACTATACAAATTTTGTGATGTGCTAAACTTCTCTAACAAACAAATTTGGACTAACCAACGGTGTTTGCTTTAGAATGGTCCCGCTGTTAAATCAAAATGTAATAATCTAGATTGATATTTTAAGTCTTCGCTTCCATGAGATAGATATCCGTCAGTTTATTTAAATGATGAAACACTAAACCACACCCTTACTGCGAGTATATCAAATCAGATTTCAAATGTTTTCATGATTTAGGGCCAAAGCGTTTTCACAGTGTAAATTGATAGAAAACCCTCTTTGAATAACGTATTGTTATTAATAAAAAGAAAGATTAATTAATGTTTTTAGTGAAAATTAGAGTGAAATAGATCTGGAATTTTCCCAATGAAAAATACCAATTATATTTTTCGCAAAACATGAAATAAAAGAAAATGTGTCTGTTTTACACTCGTGATTAAAAGTATCTTTCACTATGAACAGCACGTCTTACATTTTCACTGGTTGCTCTCGTGTCTGCTGTTCACTCGTTTCCTACACTGAATCGTATTAATATCCTCTATGTGTTACAATGTAACTCAAATTAAGATAGTAATTCAGTCCTCTAAATCTTGTTTGTTGCAAAGAGGTTGCCGAGGTTGCTTGTTTGTTGCAAAGAGGTTGCTTCACACCGCTGTTATGGAAGCAGCTGCCAATGAGGAATACTTACTAGGCAATGAAGTTAACTAACCGTATGGTAGTGATTATAATTTAATATAGTTATTGTCGCTAGAGGCCGAGGGCAACAGTTCTATAGATGTCGCCTCTGCATACTTTCGACTTTTCCTAAATATAACCACAGAAAAAGTTTTATTACCGCTGTGTGAAAAAGATATGGATTATCACTGCTGTATTCGAGTCCAGCTGAATTCCGTGTTGTACTCGATACCATTGAATTACCTCTTTACTAATACCACAAAACAACCATACTGGATGCAATATAGTCCATCTTAACCAAAACAAGAGTGCAAATGACGGTTCTTCACCTCTCCCCATTATAGGAATGACCCCGGCTTATATTATTTTTGAACTGGTATCGTGGAAGGTTGTCCTTGAAAATAGCCAGAAAACCAGCTGATAAATCTGTGAGCAAAAGATTATATAGAGAAATTTTTGCCGATGTCTTTTAATTTGTGAATATTTAGCAGATATGACAAAACAGACCAATTTCTCCTCTTAAATATAATGTAAAAATATTTCTTCTAAATGAATAGAGTAAGATTGGCTAAATCCGACACCTTTCAAATACCGACACCTTTGTTGTTGTTTTTTAATTTTTTTTTGTTATAACTTAATCTCTGAGCCATTTCACTTCAAACATGGGTTGCTTTTTCATTCGAATCTAACTGTTCGCACACTGGTCATTCGGCTACCTATTCGTGTGAGCGATACCGTCCTTGTGTGATTGATATACATGTATGTGTACTGGATATTCACACCTAAAACAGGCATTTATTCCGTATTTTACTGCAGATTTGAAAAGTTTTAGAATTGAATGTGTAAGACCATACTTTAACTATATCGATGTCAAATTTCTATCTCATATGATATGAATAATTGTGAAAAATACGTTTTTTTTTGTCGCGAAAATGAAGATATTTTAAGGTGATGCTATCTATTTTCATAAATAATGGTCTTATTTAGGATTATAATAAGAAATTTTGTTAAGAAAATGAAAAGCAGGCATTCTTTGTGTTAGCCATTGCTTTCGTTTCAAAAAAATGGAAGCACAGTAAAATTAGAGCGTGTATTTCGAAGACATTATGTAGAAAAAGGGATACCTCTGACGATGTACCATGATACCATCCTCGTTGTTTCTGTCAATCGAGCGGATACCGCCCTTGTTATTGAAATGAGCATTACATTGAAACAGACTTAGCGATAATATGCAATGACTAACCAAGATAAAGATAAAACTTGGGTCTTCTATACCCTTCAGCTACTGGAAACAGCCTATCCGAAGAAAACTTCTTCTCGCATAATTTCTTCAAATTTGCTACCAAGATCCATTCACATAGACCCACTCTTGTGTGTACTAACCAACTGAATTGTGACTTCAGAAGCAGCAAACTGTCAGTACATGTTGTATTGTCTTGTTTAAAATATTCACTCATCAAGGAGAAGATATGAATTCGGCTGTTCCACTAATATTTAGTGGTGTCTGCAGATAGAAGTATTGCCTATAGACAGTGTGACGCTCCCTTACTGGAGCTGTAAATATGCCTTGCCAGGTTTTCTGCCCCTTTTGTTAATGTCTCCTACTCGAAATAACCCCTAAAACTGACTTCAATTTTATAGTGTTTTAAAGAAACTACATCTTTTAAATCTAACAGACATTGGAAATTATTATATAACTGATCAGTATGAGACTGAATTTGATTCATAAAGCAAGTGGTGTGTTCCCGAACCAGGCCCGTAGGAAGCATTTTGGGAATGAGGGGCACAACCTATGTTTTCGTAATTATTGGGGGACACAGCCAAAAGTTTCGTAAAATTTCAGTGTTAAATTAAGAAAATGTGTTAAGTTTGGCTAGGATTGTTGGGGGTGGGTGCCCCCGTCGACGTTCCTATGCCCCTATGAACCGAAGAGACCCGGAACCGTATGTCCTGCAGAAATTGAGACTGATAGTAACAACAATGTTTCATTGTTAGCCCCTCTAGTAGGTTTGCATGTTTCTCGAACAAATTCAAGCCTCAAGAATTTGCTAATTATCTAAATGTTGAAAATTGGACCTAAAATAGTGGGAATTATGAAAAAAAAAAATGAAAACGACGAGAAATGTTGGTGAAACTGTATACTATTCGCACTTTGGTGGGCCCTATTGATAAAAATCCTGGATCCACCCTATGGTTGTTCTATGTAACTATTTGTATATCATTTCAAAGTTATTAGAGCTCGTCTGATACTTAAACTTTATTAAAATATCATCTTACCTGTTTTTGGCGTCTGTCGTCATGTTGTGAATACATGTATTGCAAATGGTGATTATGAATCTAAGAGGAGTAAGTTAAAGTATGAACAAACCAATCTGTGTATATTGTATGCACTTGTAAATAAGTCGCGTAATAAGCACTACCTTAATGGAGGGTGCGCCTATAAACAGAGGCGGATATTACTCGATACAATATAAGGCAAACTGATGAAGCCGAAGCATACATGCGCAGATCAGGAGAGGAAATCCGAATTCCCTTTCGAGAAGAAAAGGAAGGCCTTACAATACGCACAGGTGCACGGTGCGTCCACAAGTTTTGTCGTACTTAGAAAGAGACTGAAGGAGAAAAAGAAGACCTTCAAGGATAGAATGTGTACTTGACTAGAATCGAATCTACATTTGTAAAAATAGATTTCATTGTGCAATAATATTGGAGTTGTACATTCATTTTTTAACTAATGAAATCTGGTTTTATGAAAAGATAAATTTCAATGGTAAAATAGATTGCCCTGCCATCCACTGTGTTTGTTCGTGCTGAGATTTAAGGTGTCGATAATAGCCTATAGGGTAATTTACTAGGTATCTACTTGCATCCAACCTTATTTTTAACATAAGACCATCACTTAGATCTACATTGAGCATATAAATTCTACTGAAAATCACTAAGCTTTTCAATTTCTTTTATTTAATTTTTAAAGGAAAATAAATCATGTTTCCCGAATTTCATATGACAACTCATTAGCAAATGCAAATGTATGGTGGCTGATTTCTACCATTTCGCGTTTTCGTCCCACGACCCCGCCGAGCGAAAACATGACGATTAACAAGTTAAAATGGCGGGGGCGCGAGGCGAAGTCTAGCTATTTAATGGGGGTCGCGGAGCGAAAACACGATAACTAGCGGAATCGCGGGCGAAATTTAGTAACTGATATGTCGGGGCGCGTGACGAAAACACGATAATTAGCGCTGCTTAAACGTCCAGTTTTCGCACAGCGCCCCCGACATTTCAGTTACTAAATCTCGTCCCGCTACCCCGCTAATGATCGTGTTTTCGCTCCGCGACCCCGCCAAGCGAAAACACGAGAATTAACAATTTAAAATGGCGGGGGCGCGGCCAAAAACTCGCTATTTAGCGGGGGCGCGAGCGAAAACATGATTATTAGCGGGGTCGCGGGGCGAATTTAATAACTGGAATGTCGGGGGCCCGGTTTACTGCTGAAAACAAAAAAAAATATTTAGCTGAACAATACGGTCATTTTGAAGTCATATTCTATCGTAGTCAGTGCATTTAGAAATGCTGACAGAGTTTGAACATGCCGGCGACATACGTTCAAAGTAGGGTCAACGTTCTATATTAGTGTGTTTTAGGATCAGAGCCCTGTCCTTAGCACGCCAGGTATTCGTTGGAACCTGGCAGTCAGTCAGTCAGAAGGTTCAAGTACACATTCAAAATATTTGATTACTTTCTAAAAATCATAACTTCAATTGCATGTTAACATTTTAATTACCTTATTAGAAGTATCCCATTTGAACTTGTATATCATACTTCATACAAAATGCTAAAGATATAAAACTGTAAATGTGTTTTGGCTACAAGGACACACTGTTTATATGAAAATATCTAAACAGAAGTTGAAACGGGTTGTGTAGAAACATATTGTGCAGCGACATTGTTTCATGTTTCAGCCATTCTGTTGCGGGATTTATCCTGTGTTTGTTGTATAATATCCAATCGGTATTGACTTGGTGAGAAAATTCACAAATTCTGAAATATAAGAGAAATATTTTGCTACATAGTAGAGCCTGTATGAGCTTTTAACATTTTACTACTGTTGATAATCACGCTTATTAACTTTGATGTTTTTCTGGTTAATTTACTATCAACCCCGAGTTGTTAGCTTGATCCAGGTGCAAGGTTTTGTGAAGGTGAGTGACCACAGTCTCACACATTTGGCAATCAAACAACTAACCCGGCAATCGCTCTCGCACCGTTTGTTCGAATTGATATAGCAATCGACCTCAATCGTCCTATGTTCGTTCTTATCTGGCAATCAAAATGCACATTGTTTGCACCATTTGAAGTTTGCATTAACGCACGGTTGCAAAATCAGACTGATAATTAGATCGAATAATACTATGCATATATGTCATCGTACGGTGACGTGCATCAAAATGTTTACAATATATAGTATGAAAATTTCAGAGCAAAGACAATATCTAAAAACGATTTAATACCTCAAATGAATATCTTTTCATTTAAGGTGATATTGCATTTAAATATTATAAGCGTAAAATCAATTTCCTTCTATAATCACTGAATGATTAATGCTGAATCATTTGTGTATATATTTTTCAGACAGCATTCAGCGGAATAACAACAGGTTTAGTTTTATTTTGCGATAACTGAATAAATCTTTTGGTATTGTTGAAAACTTGCAACCATTATTCAATATAAACTCTATGTAAGATGGAATTTTCAGACGATTCCACAAGGATAAGTCCCGTTTGGAACAAAGTATAGAAACTTCATTAACTGAACCATATAGAAAGGAGTAACAGTCATCTGCAGCCAGACACGTACTGAGTACATATGTATTACTAACAAAAACATAATGGGGACAAATGTATAACTAACAGAAAAATAATGGGGACAAATGCATAACTAACAGAAATATAATGGGGAAAATGTATAACTAACAAACATAATGGCAACAAATGTATAACTAACAGAAAAATAATAGGGACAAATGTATAACTAACAGAAATATAACGGGGACAAATGTATAACTAACAGAAACATAATGGGGACAAATGTATAACTAACAGAAACATAATGGGGACAAATGTATGACTAAAAGAAACATAATTGGCTACAAATGTATAACTAACAGAAACATATTAGGAAAATATGTAACTACCAGAAACATAATGGGGACAAATGTATAACTAACAGAAACATAATGGGGGCAATGTGTAACTAACAAAAATATATTGGGGACAAATGTATAACTAACAGAAACATAATGGGGACAAATATATAACTAACCGAATCATAATGGGGACAAATGAAAAAATAACTAAACTTTAAATCAATAGATTTGACTTTACCATTGATGTCAATATATCCATCTTTATTTGTGTCCATTGCAGACATTAATTGGCTAGCTTCCTTGTCTGTTAGAGGGTCTCCACACAGTCGTAAAGTCTTTACTAATTCTGTGATGAAATTATAACAAATCTAATTAAACCGGGTTATAGAGTGATGTAAAAGCTAAATGGGTGTGTAGTATTAACACATGGGTTACCAAAAATATATATGTGTTTAATCTGAAATGTTTATAGAAGTCATAAATAAAGTAGTGTGGAGAACATTCTGTATTATTTATTCACCACAACCGCTGCATGTCTTCGTGATTCTGAGGGTGTCCGTGGTCACTTGTTACCTCGCTGCTTATGCTTTGGATGTAAGTTTCGTTCATGTAAGGAAGCCATCAAGGCTGGTGCTTGAATTAATGCCCGAAAAAATCCAAGTTGTCCTCAATCATGAAGACGCGCTATGTGGCATTAACTGGACTGATAAAAAAATAATCCTTATGCCTGTCTGTTAGCATCCTGTCATAACAACATTCACTACATTTACTTAAAACTGCAATACTGTGATCTGACAAATTTCCAAAATTAATTCCATATAACACTTGATTTAGATCGAAATTAGGTCTATTAGGCTTAAGGACAATATTATCATGAATAATATTTCCGAAAAGAAAAACAAAGAAAGAATCAGACAACCGTACAATCATAGGAAAACTTAAAGAAATGTTTTACTGCACATACTGTGATTTTAAGGGTCAAAACCTGCCTTTTGAAGGCATGCAGATATTTACCGTCTTGGTTCACCCTGCCTTTTGAAGGCATGCAGATATTTACCTTCTTGGTTCACCCTGCCTTCACCATATGTATCAAATACAGCAAAAGCGTCTCTTAACTCCTTCTTAGCCTCTTCTCGGCTCTGCATATGTTTCATGATCAAGCGTATAAACTCCTGCTCATCTACACGGCCATTCTCTGTAAATAAATAATGTTGCTCACTGAAGGAGGTACCTGGGTACGTGCTTTTTATCAGTCAATCCGGCTACCCTCCCCCCCCCCCCCCCCTCCCCACCCCCTCGTTCCCCGAATACGTGCATTAATTTTCCAGTCAGTCGAGCTCATCTCGAACATCACTGGGTATGTGTATTTTATCAGGCGTTGCCCATATGACGCGACGTTCCGCCGTTAGCAGACGTTTTCGGCCTTTTTTAAGATTTATATGTCTACTCGAGGGTCAGATATACAGGATATGTTTGGGTCATTTTTAGAGATTTATGTCCACTTATGGGTCAGGTATATAGGATATGATTAGGCCATTTTAGAGATCTATATCTACTTGACCGTCACATATATAGGATATGATTAGACCACTTTTAGAGATCTATATCTACTTGACGGTCACAGATATGAAAAGGCCTTTTAAATTTTTTGTATGTCTACTTGACTGTCAGATTTATAGGATGTGATTAAACCATATTTTTAGAGATTTATGTCTACTTGGCGGTCAGATTAATACAATATGAATCGCCTTCTTGGTATTTTTTTTTCTCTTTGTGTATTAAGTACAAGTGGATATATTCATCATATTCACATGGAAACTTTGTAACTGCGATTAGTAGCTTAAATGGTTTACTCTTATAATCTACTTGAAGTCTCGTTGTCTTAAAAATAAGTTCGGTGTTTAAAAAAGCAAATAAAAATAAATAAAAAATGATGTGCTTATACTGTTTAAGTGCGATAGTCTTATTTTTCTTCCTAAACGATATTTAAAATTTTAAAATAACAACACTAACTCTATGATATAATTGACTAACACTTACTATCTACGTCGGCTTCTTTGACAATATCGTCAAGCTGTTTGTTAGTGAGGTTCAGACCCATAACCCTAAATGCTTGTGCTAACTCCTCGCTGTCCAGGGTGTTGTCGTTGTTACTGTCAAATATGCTGAACGATTTCATCATCTCTGTAACAAGAAGATGATCGGTTTTTTAGTGAAACATGTCCTATATATTAACCTGCACAACTTCTCTTTGCTTAATGCAACTTGGCACATCAGGCGATACTGTTCAAAATTTCGAACGCTTTGGTCTTGAGGTCTGACTTTGTATTTTTATGGGACCTTCTCGGACGCCATCTTGAATTTCTTGGAGCCAGACCTTAGCTGCCAGACTAAATGGTGTGTTTGTATATGTTTATGTTTGTACCCACCTGGCTGACTCAACAAGTAAAAAATAGGATAGAGTATCGTGAGGTGACGACAAACGACAGTCGGAGTCATCATACATCGCCTCTAATCAATATGGGAAGTAGTAATAACAGCTACTTATGGTAACAACACTAAACAATATATGAGAAACCGAAATGAAACGAACAATCTTACGTTTTACTTGTATTGGAGTCACTTTGACGTCACCTTCTTCCCCTGCCGGCACTTGCTGATCCGGGCGTGTAGCTGCATTGACCTTCAAGAAATTACAATAAACATCTCAAAACGTCACATCTTGTTCGCCAAAAAATGTTAACATATATAAAATTTCTCTCGCGATATTTACACGTCCTTAAAGGTTCAATGTTGGTTCAGTATTTAATACGAGAAGGATACAAAGCGTCAAAAAGCAGCCATTTTAATGATATCTAAATTAATGATACCTTTTGTGTAGTTATTTTATTATTTGTATACAGATGTAGTTTTATCAATATATATATATTTTTCTTTTATTGACATGTAATATTGAAGCTGTCAAGTGAGCAATCTGATATAATACTCAACATTTTACAGCGGGAGGATATGTCTGCCAACAGCATTCAGAATACTTCGAGCAAAAATGTTGTCTTACTTTAATACTTATTTTTGCTCATGAATTTGTAAAGCATTTCATATGCTAAATACTATAAGAAAACAGCGCTTAAAAGAAAAGCATTTATTTTTCTTTATTTCTTCTATCAGTTGGAAAATATGGCATGTAAGAAAAAGAATGCCTCACAAGCTGAAGGTGCTGATGGTAATATCTGGCTCTCGAATAACTGTTTTGCGTTGACTCGACAGATCCTCGTTACCCATGAGCCAGACATGAAAGATTCCTATCATAGTCGTGACATTGCACGTGTACACAAAAAATCTTTCGCTAAATATCTAAAAACAACATCCGAGTCATAAGCGTGACATACCTTCTCAATACGGTTAACATTTGTGTCAAATATTATTTTCCAATCCCTTGATAGAGTTATTAACCAGACAAGAAACACCTTTGACTTCTAAGTGTGACCTTGACCTTGGAGCTATTGGGTCTGGGTCTTGCGCATGACACGTCATATCAATATAGTGAACATTTATGCCAAGTAAGTTTAAAATCACTTCATCAATGGCAGAGTTATGGATCGGACAAGAAACAGACCATGTTAACCTTTAACCTCTAAGTGTGACATTGACCTAAGAGCTATGGGTCTGGATCTTGCGCATGACACACGTCGTCCCATTGTGCGGAACATTTATGCCAAGTAATTTCAAAATTCCTTCATTAATGGCAGAGTTATTGTCAGGACACGAAACAGACCCTGTTAACATTTGACCTCTAGGTGTGACCTTGACCTTGGAGCTAAGCATCTTGCTCTCGAATAACTGTTTTGCGTTAACTCGACAGATCCTCTTTACCCATGAGCCAGACATGAAAGATTCCTATCATAGTCGTGACATTGCACGTGTACACAAAAAATCTTTCGCTAAATATCTACAAACAACATCTACAGTTGTATGGGGAAAATGCCATGCTTATACTTTCTGACAACATTAAGGAATACAGCACAATAACCTTGTTTTAGGTCCGTTTAGACTGTAATAGTGACTATATAATAGATACCAGGTCCAGTACAATGTTATGAAATCCTATGGAATAAAGCCGAACGTTGACCCGCCGAATGTCGCCCCGCTGAATTTCGCCCCGCTGAAAGCCGCCCCTACACACGTAGCCCCGTCGAGCGTCGCCCCGCCAAACGCTCACACCCCTCCCCAAAAACACACATCATTTCGTGACCTTGACCCAAGAGACCCGAGTCATAAGCGTGACATACCTTCTCATTATGGTTAACATGTGTGTCAAATTATTTTCAAATCCCTTGATAGAGTTATTGACCAGACAAGAAATACCTTTGACTTCTAAGTGTGACCTTGACCTTGGAGCTATTGGGTCTGGGTCTTGCGCATGACACGTCATCTCAATATAGTGAACATTTATGCCAAGTAAGTTTAAAATCACTTCATCAATGGCAGAGTTATGGATCAGACAAGAAACAGACCATGTTAACCTTTAACCTCTAAGTGTGACCTCGACCTAAGAGCTATGGGTCTGGATCTTGCGCATGACACACGTCGTCCCATTGTGCGGAACATTTATGCCAAGTAATTTCAAAATCCCTTCATTAATGGCAGAGTTATTGTCAGGACACGAAACAGACCCTGTTAACATTTGACCTCTAAGTGTGACCTTGACCTTGGAGCTAAGCGTCTAGGTCTTGCGCATGACACGTCGTGTAATTATGGTTAACATTTATGCCAAGTAATTTCAAAATCCCTTTATGGATAACAGCTTTACATGTAAGAACGAAAGATAGGTTTCCTATATCAAATCCTTAAAGTTCTTAAGAAAATCGAATAACATAACCGATGTTAGAAAAAAACTTCAGACTACGAAAGTAGGATAGTTTTTTGTTTTTATTTCCTCCGTAGATATAATTTTTCATGTTCATTTTTTATAATTTTTTTTTCCCCTGATATTGTTAATTTAATTGTTTTGAGGTTCAATCACACATGTTTATGTACTTCTTATATATGTAATAAGTAAAACATCTTTTATATCATGAATTACATTGTGGGGGACAAAGCGGGTGGTTCCCTGACCCCTATGTACCCATTTACGGGGAGAATAAACGGGGTTACCACCTGGGCCTCAAACTGAAAAATAAATTAAGTCCTTTACAGAATCAGACAAATGCAAAATTTACATGTTACTTGAGAGATAGATCCATAAGCTCGTGTCTATTTTTAATAACATTAAAGTTATTTTGATACTTGTATTTAAAACGACTATATCTTGGCAGCTAAGGTCTACAGGAAACTATCAAAGTAGTTCAACAAAACAATGCCTCGATTTTTTTTGGCATGAATGAAACTGACTTATGCTACGTGATCTTTATTTCGAAATCGGATGGTCAAAATGATGAGTCTCGTTCCGTCTCCTGTATGAATAATCATATAAGCAGGTGTCACTCTAAATTAAAGAAATAGATAAAAAAAATGAACAAGTTGTAAAACATACATTCTATAAACAGTTAAGGTAGTTCTGCACGTTTAATAAACCGGAAGTAATGGCGTAACGTCATTTATCCGGAAAACATAGAATAATGCCTGGATTCGGCGTACGGAAACGAAAATCATTTTATAAATTAATGATAACCAGTGAGTAAATTTATTAAAATGGCACTGTTACTATATTTATAAAGTTAAAATATGATATTAAAACATCTGACACTTAAATAACTCAAAATAATGTCTTAAAATTAGCTTAAAATAGGCGGTTCACTTTAATCATAGCCACATATCTCGAAAATAAGCACACGGACCTATATATTTTATTTCGTCATATTATAGGCCATATATATATTTACAACTGTGAGAAGTTTCATTAAAATCTACATTGTAGAAAAATTTCTATTCGCGAAAATGTTATGAAAGTTGCGATTTCCCCATAGACTTCCATTACGAAAACTTGCATGCGGTCGAAATTTTTCAAATCAGTCTAGCAAAAAATCAAGCACACGATCCTATCTTTTTTATTTGCTGGATTTTCTTAGTATATTCTGAAGTTTTGAAAAATCAGAGTTTAATCAAATTCTACATTGTAGAAAAAATTTCGACCGTAACGTGCAGAACTACCTTAATGTGTGTTTTTAAAATGAAGTCCTGTATAAAGCAGTCGTTTTCATAACTGACGTTTAGTTATGATTTCGACATGTCTTAGGCAGCAAAGTATAACCAGATAGTGGCACCCCCTCTCGACAGGTTACTTAATAAAGCTTTGACTGTACTGTATATACACACTGAATCACATCGTTTTCTTTTTTAATTAACTTTTCACTAATTTATGAATTTAAAGTACTTCTGCTATTTCAAAAATATAATGTAAATCTGCGGTTTCTACTTTTAACTAAAAATACATGTAGAAACCTTACCGTATCCACGGCGACTTCTAACTTCTGCACAGCGTTATTTCTATCCTCCATTGCTATTTCCTGTTCTAAAGTCACACACTGACTGTAGACTTCCTTATAAACTTTTGATAAATGATATCCACAGTAAGGTATATATAACTTATTAGACCGCGAATGATATTTTTGATAAAGAATATCTCATTTTTTAAACAAATAATATATAATCTGTTATAGAACGCCTTCTAATAGTAAACACTCCATTAGTTTCGTATAACTAAAATATAACAGTCGACTTTTTATATTAACGCTCTGTTCGTCTGTATTGACATTCAGTGTTAACTTACTTCTACTAATACACTTTAAGTTGATCAATTGGACGGAACCAGGAAAGGTCGCAATGTATATACTGACCATGATACATAATAAGGCTTAAGATATTTTAAGAGTTTTTAGATTTACGTGGTGAGTGGATAAGTCTAATCATTAAATAAATTTTGTTATGAATATAAGCTGACGTTTGTAACAGGTTTCTGTTTGTTTAATATAACAAACAAATAGCGCTTGACCTCTATGATTACGCTGAAAATACACTGTCTCCTAAGAGCGTTGCTACCTTAGTGAAAATAGCTACACTGATCTATCACATCAATAAAAAGACGCATTTACATATTTAGTTTAGCATAATTTAGCATAATTTAGAGAAGACCTTTCAGCAGCACATTATCAAAACTTTATTAACCTTAAAAAAAAAGAACTCATACGGAGAGTGTCCCCGGCTGAGATTAATTTACGAATCAATATCTGATTGATGTTACCATCGCTAGTTTTTCTTTAAGTACCGTATACCTTTTTATCTTCTATAACATGTTTAACAGTTAAAGCGTACAGTTTAACATTACAATAAAACTTGTATTAATAACTATTAACACAAATGGTAAAATATAACTTGTTCTTTAACAACATAAAAAGGAACTAAAAAGTGGTCCCTTAATTAATGCAAGTGGTCTCATGGTCTCTCGAGCATGTTTGACTGTTCCCGTTTAAGGTATGAATATTACATGTTATTTTACACCTATGTATTTTTAACCAACTGGAAGCTTTCCTTTCTATCACATGGCACAACAATAGAAACCAGTATTGTAATGTGTGATTTAAAATACATCCACATTTTCTTAAGTATATATACAGTAACATCCGAAATCTACAATCCACAAAACTCCATATTTTTTTTTCATATCGTACTCTATTCCCAAAAATCTATATCTTTTTCATATTAGACGTGACAACTCTTCTGATTTCTTATAAGGAGACATTTAGAATTTCTTCCCTTGTATATAACGACAGCAGTATTTGTTTTTTTTAATTGCGATGACTTTCTTATTTTTGAACGAAACATGTAAGTGTAAGCACTCAATTTCTTAGTTAGAACGTTTCCTATCCAATTGTAATGGTTTCGGAAAAGTTACGAATATCTGTGTTAACAGAGAAGAACGTGTGTGTTGTTGTTAGTGAGTTAAAATATATGAAGTTTTTTTCCCTTAAACCTAATACCGTCTCCTTGGTATACTGAGAAAAGAACAACAAAACTCACTATCATTTCAAAAATTCATATTGAAAATTGCGGAAAGCACTTGGGTCGCATACTGACCAAACTACATGTATACATGTAACATATCATCATCAACTCATAATAATTACAGCATCAACATCATAAACTCAGTAAACTGAAGTCCCATGTTAATTATAATGTTTATAAACACCAAATTGTGTTTATCATAATGTTCATAAACACTTCCATTTGTGTTTATCGTAATGTTCATAAACACTTTCATTTGTGTTTATCATAATGTTCATAAACACTTCCATTTGTGTTTATCGTAATGTTCATAAACACTTTCATTTGTGTTTATCATAATGTTCATAAACACTTCCATTTGTGTTTATCAATTTTATTATAATGTTCATAAACACTTCCATTTGTGTTTATCATAATATTCACAAACACTTCAGTTTTCACAATATCTTGCTAATGAACTTGAAAGATTAAATTCACATTTCCTATTACTCATTTAAGGAATCACATTTCACTGAAACACAAATCACAGACTACCCAAATTATTGTTTCCACATATCTTTAAAATACACACACTACATTCTGAAGTTATAGCTTAATCTATCATATAGAAATCAGAGCAACAAAATATTATCATATTCGTAAAAAAAATAATCATACGCTATGACGAAAATGATGTATACCATAAACACTACTTGTCACAAGATTTGTAGAATGGTCGGTGTCCCAAAGCTGAACTGACCACTATATCAATTACCGTTACGCACGAAAACTTCGTGCGATAAAACGCCACCTGACGGAGACTACATACGATTGAAAAAAAGAGATAATTTAACAGTGTTGAGTACAATACTGAATTCAACTGGACCCGTACACAGCAGTATTAACCTATGTAGGACTCGGCTTTCGCCTCGTCCAAATATAGATTATTACTGCTGCGGGGGCCTCCGTGGCCGAGTGGTTAAGGTCGCTGACTTCAAATCGATGTGGGTTCGATCCTCACTCGGGGCGTTAAATTTTTCATATGGGAAAATTAGACCCATCGCAAAAGCCGATATTAAATCGGCCGTCGGGACTGTTCGGCAGTTTTCGGTCTAGTCGGTGTCAAATACTCAGAATAGGTAATCACTTCTTTCTTCAATGTACCGTGACTAATTTTTCTGACGTCAAAGATTACACGGTTGTATAAATATTCGCTGGAGTTAAAAATATTTCAAATAAAGCCAGGAACTGTATTTTTATCAGAAGGCGAATTACAGCTGGACGTGGGTAGGTCTTTTTGACTGTGACGAACAGATCGATATGTTAACATTTATTTTGATTTTCTGATACTGCTGGAAATCAAACCAAAGCTATCGTAAAATAAAAATGTAAGAACTGAATGCTAATGTTTGTGCGTTTATATGGGTATGAACCACAATGGAAGGCTTCTTACTGATCATCCAAGGATCGCTAGCGTGACTCACGGATTTGCAAGAAATCCCAATTATAAACGCACAGAAAATGCAATTCATTCTAAATCTTAAATAAAGTACACATGTGTGCGTGTTTCATCGGAATATTTGCGATCACCTTGCAGTAAACAGTCAAAATGCCTTGCAACTGATCAGACTGCTGATCTCAAACTTTGACTTATGCACAATTTAAAAACAGTCAAAATTATGAAAATGAAGTATTTCAACAGATTCTCATTTCATTCTTCAAGTAAATTTACGGTAAATTCTCTTTTAAATATTGCAGTTATAGGAAACGGTTTTAAGCATTACCGGTATACTGATTTCTAGACCAAGATAATTACTAAAAGTTATCGTCCTTGCCACGAATCGTCTTTTTCTAGACTTACAATTTCCGCGAGATGTATCTCTACAATTCTTGGAAACAATCAAGTAAATAATGATACAGAGACAAAAGTCTGGTGACAGATGTTTAGACTGAAATATAAAATCTAAAATAAATATATAGTGAGGGCATTCTCCTGCTTATCCACTAACGAAATATTCTATAAGGAAAGCAGAGAAACTATCAAGGTAACTGAACTTATATTATAACTCGTATTTTATAAAAACATTATATAAGCAATGCAGGAATCGCTTGTTGTCATTAGAAGGACAAGAGTCATCTGGTATAGGGGGTGCCAGACGGGTCTTGCCAGCAAGGGTGTAATCATAGTAAACGCCAGTCCGGTTTGCATGAATATCTATTTCTTCACTTTCTCTGTAAGAAGCAACAGCTGTACAGCTGTATTACCTGGGTTATGTGTAGTTTCGATTGTCCGCCAACCCATCCAGTATTAAGATTTTAATTATTCATGAAGTTAATTCATATTCATGAAAATGTTTATTTATTCTGATAAGGGACGTATTTAAACTAAAAAAAATATGTTTAAAGCATGATACATTGCCACAAAAAAGATAACACATGTATATAGATTAAGTACAATGATGATACGTATTTCACTGGATGAGGACTTGTAAACAAATCGTAAATGAGCTTTCAGATGGAAGACAAAACGACGTTGCCGTTCAAAAGTCAATGACAAGATGAGGAAAACACACTTACGTGTACGTTCACAATGAATAACAATCCTTTATCATTCTTTTTTTTCTTTATAAGTGGGCAAATAATCTATTTTCGTTTAAAGGGAATTACTATAGTTTTTATGCGCATCAATCTGCGCATCCGACACTTTCTATGGAAAACTGAACTGAAGTCAACATTTGTTGAAACATGTTACAGACAATCTTAAATATGAGGAATTTTGAATGAAATAACATTTTTGATAAGTTATATCAGTAATCAAATGTTGATACTGGTTTATGTTGTATTGACAAGTATAATGCCTGACAGGTATCTTGCTATTTTTGTGGTTGTGTTTTCACATCGCATTTTAGTACAAAGACAGTGTTGTTTATATAATGTAAGATAATTGACTTAGTACTGATAAGACAATATCACCTTTCAGATTATTTAGTATTCAATTATAGAAAGAATTAAGAATTCAGACATACATGTAATCAATTTGGCCTGGTTCGCGCCATTTCCGTCCGAACAGGTGTTGTATTCTAGCGGTCTTAACATAAAATTTAGCCTGGTGACCCATACATTTTTAGCCATTTTGATGCTCACAATACAATTATCTATACACAAGAAGAAAAAGAAAAAATTCTATGAAAGAGTTTTTTCAAAATTTAAAAAAATATTCTTCACTATGGGTATTTTTCATTGAAAAAAAGTTCACAAAAGTAAATATTAAACAATAATTTTTTTTCATTTGTACCCATTATTGTAAGGATAGAGTATTACAAATATGACTATGATATCAAATAAGTATATAATACAATCTGTAAAAAGAAAAAACCGTATTGTGCTGCCTGGATGTATATCTTGGTTGGCATTTATAAAAAAGCAGAAAATTATGAAAATGTTGAAAAATCGCTGGCAGTTTCAGCAACAGTGGGTGTGTTCAAAACAATTTTTCACAAAAACAAGCCTGGTAACCTATTGTTTTTATTTGTTCATTGTTTTCAGCACAAATTTTCCTATCATATATGCTAATTTAAAAAAATTCTATGAAAGGAAAAAAACTATAGGAATTCTCTTTAAGCAAAGCACAGGAGAAAATAAGTCCAGTTGACAATGCAAACTAGATCTGCACAATTTTTACAGTGCTTTTGAAAATCCAGTCTTTTGCTAGAATACTTTTTCGATTACTTTCCGCGTTGATTTATGTCAATTTGTGGGGAGAGGGAGCAGCAATTACCTTGCATCTGGTACATATTGTCTTGTCGTATTAAATTGTTTCGTGTTTTTAGATTAAAAATATATCGACAGACTTTACAGTCTTGATCTAAAAAAATTGACATGATCCTCGATTATACATTACGAACTTTTAGTAACATCGATATAACGGAAATCTATAAGATTGTCTGTATAAACAAAGAAGAATAGAAAATGACCTATTCAGATACCCCGCAAATTGAAGTTTTTTTTTTACTTTAAATAGATCCATCTCAGTTCATATAGACTCTGTTGGAAGCGGGACAAAAATGACTTCTTCAAATGTAAAAGATTAAATATTTTCCGCAAAAAAAATTTAAAAAATTAATAAACGGTATCCCTAAAAATGTAGATAGATTACTAAATATTCAATTTTTGTTAGAAAATGTCCTATTTAGAAATTTAAAAGAAAAAACAACAACAACAAAAACGCACACACAACACACACATACACACATGCACGCACGCACGCACGCACACACGCATACTCGTATTGCCTACCATGTGGACACTGCAGTTTTAACCCTTACTGTGGACACTTTACTTTCTAATGGTATTATTCAAACAGAATTGATAATTTTCTTACTCTATCTTATTATTGAGGCTACTCATTCGATGATTTACTGAAAATAGCCAATATAAATGAAGAAGGGGTAACCCTCAATATGGACACCAATTAGTCGTTGTGGACACCAGCCTTATATGGTAGGTGTCCACACGGTCATATGGTTTCTAATGTGCGAGTGCGCATACTGTTTGATACAGGTAAAGGATAATGACTAAGGGATCATTCAACAAAATAGTATTTAAAGGCCTAGATCCACTACTATATAAGTGTCCCCCCACAATCCAATGAACAACTCCCATCTTATCTGCTGCTTATCAGCGATTATGTAACAGTAGCTAATTAAAGGGCAATTAGCTCAGCAGGGTCCCAACTAGACCATGAAGATGTGTGCAGTGGAGTTGAAAGAAATTAATTTTCCTTCAATGTGGAATACCGGTCATAATAATAATTACTATTATTTTGATATTATATAGATAACAATAATAATGTAACATTACAAATAAAATAATGAAATATATAGTAATATTATTACAAATAATAATGATGATAATAAAACACAGTTATAGTGAAAACTCAATGATTTCTTTGTGTTGACAAACAATATTTTCCAATATCATAATTATTATGAAATTCATATTGATGAAGGTGAACCTTATATTTATTTAGAATACATTTTTGTATTTACAAAAAGAATGGGAAAATGGTTTTCTCGTATTTATGCAATCACCATTATTTGAATATAATATACTGGATAAAATCAAATTATTGTGTTCCATCTATACTGAATTTTCAACTTCAGTAAGTTGCCAAAAGTGAACTTTTTTCATGCTTTATTTTGTAACAATGAAATGCACATTCGGTTTCAGTCTTAGACAAATGTTATATACAGTATTCTACAAGCATTAAACAAAACTTTTAGATAAGTGAAAGTCACATTTTCTGCAATATCACACGTCTTCATACAGAATTTGAAAAAAATAAAAGCCTGCTTTTTTCCTAAAATAAAGTTTCTTGTTATTTAATTATTGTGTTTGACCAACAGATATTTTCTTTACATAAAAATGCCAACAAACAGGTATAACTTTAAAAGTTATCAATATTTATGTTTCCCCTTCTCACTAATTGATACATTTGTAAGGTAGACTGACCTCCAATAAACAATCATCCTTGTTTATTGGAACTATACTGTGATAGTCATTATCCCAAACTGTGCTGGAGAAGATAGATAGCCCACTGCCAAGATCTAGGCATTTAATTAAAAATTTCTATCACTGTTAAGATGAAAACAAACACAGTGCAAAAGATGAATAGATGTATTCGGACCGCGAACACGTATTCATCGTAAATAAATGTAAATGAATGATAATGGACTAAACTTAAACAAAAGTTCTGTACAAATTCTGCAAGAATGAATTGTTTGAGAGGTATAACTTAGAAGAATGGAAAAATCTTTAGCTTTCATTAAGAACGACAACCTCAATTGAAGAACTACAATACTTTTGTTTCAGTCAATTTATTATTTTTTTCATGAACGAATCCGTGATAGTAATTTGTCGATATTTCATGACCTCTTAACATGAACATCCAGCAAAATAATACTGTACATGAACGAGTGTCTGGGGACTTTATGTAAAAAAAACACACATAAACATTTTTACATTTTGAAAATATATGTCTGTTAGATTTCATTGCAAGTTTAACGGATGTTTCTTTTTCTTTTAACTTTTTTTTTCTTTAATCTTTGTACTTCATGATGGTCACGGAATTTATTGTTCTTCCAATCACGAGAAAGCAACAGGCTCTCATTTTTCCTTGCTCGTCCGCATTCCTGCTTGTTAGGAACTCTTAAGCAGCGGATATTTTTGACGAATGACCTTCGCATGGCGCTAACTGCTTCTCTGTCCAAGGAACGACCTTGATCTTTTTGCCTGTTTGTACTGGAAATTCTAATATATACAAGAAAAGTGTTTCAGTTACTTTGTAAAAAACACATAAAATCATAGTACAAAGAATCATGAAGGATAAAAAGAATAAAAAAAAGAATAAAGAAAAAATAAATAAACAAAGCCTTGAAATTAAAATGAATTCAATTTATCATATTCAACAAAGGGTTCTAATTACATTTAAGGTTTAGAAAGTACAAGTGGTAAAGAAGAAATATAAAGTTGTTAAGCCTTTACATTAATGTCTAATTTATTTGAATGACAACTATTATTGACTGCAAACAATTCATGCAGTGATTGTGTTAACACAATACCTGCTTTGCGTTTCGAAGCCGATGTTACACCACTGTTGTTGTTCTCATGACCAATCGAACTGCAGACCTTCCTTTGGTATTCACACACTCTGCATTTTACAGGAGACTGAACTGGCTCATCGTCGCAGTTTTCATTACAAGTCAAATCTGAATGTGCATTAGACCAAAACAAAGTGAAGTACCCGGTAATGATTGAAAAAAAAACAGGTCTTTTTTTAAATTGTCCTACAAATGTTATTTAAAAGAAATTACTTCTGGAACAGTGAAGATTGAAATGGAAGTTCTTTTAGGCGAAAGATATATTGATAGAGTTGAACGCTCACTGACTTGGTGTCCACAGTGCGGCTTAATTAAAACAGTGAGAGGAATTGTTTACATTTTTGACATGTTATTTATGATATTTTATTGTTTGATATTGTTCAAATTATATTTATTTTACATATCTGTTGAAATTTATGTTTGTTTTCTCTTTCTGCAATGGCAGTTAGTCATTCGTTTAAACTGTCTCTAAACATTACACTGAAGCGCTATTTGACAGTAACTATACTTTTAATGGAAATTACAATTATACATTTACTTTTAATTCTAACTGTCGTATCTGTAAATATGTTAGGTCGTACTTATGTAGTATCAAGAATCTTAATAAACATGTTAATGTTTTATTAACCCCCGACTGCATTTAGTGTGGAGAATCTTAATTACATAATGACTACAAGTTCAACTGCTTAGATTATTCCTGTTTTCATAATCAAAACATGTTAGAAATACCATGTGTAACCAGTTACACATCAGTTAGATTCCGATTGTTAAAACAAATCGATATTAACATTATATAAACTACAATTACATTTTAAATTTGGTGTCCACAAGGCTGATAGAATGATTAAATGAGCTGTAACTTGGTGTCCACAGTGCAGACTGATAATAGTTGAACGCTCTCTGACTTGGTGTCCACAGTGCGACTTAATGAAAACTGTGAGGTGTAAATGTTCTCTATTTTTATCATGCGTTTTATCAAATATGATGTTTTATTGTTTGATATTGTTCAAATTACAATTTTACAGTTCTGTTGACATTTATGTTTGTTTTCTCTTTCTGCAATGTATATTAGTCATTCGTTTAAACTGTCTCTAAACAGTACAATGACTACAAGATCAACTGCTTAGATTATTAATGTTTTCATATTTAAAACAAGTATGAAGTAACACGCGTAATAAATCACACGTCATTGAAATTACATTTGGTAAAAAATAATCGATATTAACATTAAATTATCTACAATCACATATGTAATTTGGTGTCCACAAGGCAGATAGAATGATTTTGTGAGTTGTAACTTGGTGTCCACAATGCAGATTGATTGAGTTGAACGCTCACTGACTTGGTGTCCCCAGTGTGACAAGAAAACACTGATGAGTAATGTTCAATTTTTTATCATGTATTTTATTTATGATATGTAATTGCTTGATATTGTTCAGATTTGAATTTAACATATCTGTTGAAATTTATGGTTTTTTTTCGCTTCTGGCATTGACTGTTAGTAACTCGGTTAAACAGTCTCCTAACCATATATTTCATATATTTAATAATTGCTTTACAGTGACTATACTTTTGATGGGAATTACACAAATGCATTTACTGACTATTTGTAACTATTGTATTTGTAAATATGTCATGTTGCATTTACGTAATAATTGTTAATTATGAAGAATCTGAATAAACATGTTAATGTTTAATTTAAATCCCCTATTGTATTTCAAAACATGTCAGAAGTAACACGCGTAATAAATAACACATCATTTAAATTTCATTTGTTAAAAACTAATATTTATCAACATTAAATTATCTATAATTACATGTGTTTATATGTTATTTGGTGTCCACAAGGCAGATATAATGATTTAGTGAACAGTATCTTGGTGTTCACAATGAAGACTGATAGATTTGAACGCTCACTGACTTGGTGTCCACAGTGTGACAATAAAAACAGTGAGGAGTAAATGTCCAGAATGTTTATTATGTATGTTAATTACGATGTTTTATTGTTAAATATTATTCAAATTAGATATATTTTACATAGCTATTGATATGAATGTTTTCTCTTTCTGAAATAACCGTTAGTTATTCGTTTAAACTGTCTCTTAGCCAGATATTGAATCGCTGCTTGACAGTAACTATACTTTTGATGGAGAATCTTAATTATATAAAGAGCGCAAAATCAACTGATCAGATAATTCCTGATTTCATATTCATAACATGTGTAATAAATTACAGCAACAATTAACCTAGTCGCAAACAGTACAAGATGAGGAACCCCATTCACACCAATGACTGTTATTCTTGAATTTCTCTGTAGTTTTTTGTCTGCATGATTTACTAGCCGTCCTAACGATGGTTGATACAGTTTTGGTTCCTCTGAGGCATCAATGGTACCAAAAATATGATAATAACAAAAATTAAAACGTACTGAACAGACAAATGTGTCAAACTAGTGCGATAAAGTCTTAAAGTTAATTATTTTATCTTAGATAATCATTTATGAGACCAAATGTAATCATGTAGATTTCAAATGGATGTTTTTAATTTTGAAAATGCATTTTTATTCACACGAGTATTTTCATGGATTATACAAATAAAAGAAAGCATTAACATTAGTTTTCTTGAAACCGATTCACAAATAATGAATGTAAATGTTACACAGTACTGTCTTGACTTTGATTACCTTATTCTAAAACAGACACAGATCCGCCTTTGCGTTTGATATCCAATTTTGTAGCTTGAATTTAAAGGCTTGTATTATTTAAAGGTTGAAATATTTTACATACCAGTACTTGACACCATTAAAGTCAAAGAAATATGTGTAGTTGTATCTTTGTCCTTCATGTCGTCAGCTTTGGATAAAACGCCATGGTATTCCGCAAGGAATTTTCCATTTTTGATCATTTTCTTTTTGGCAAAAACACCTCGACCTGAGACATAAAAAGTGAACATAGTGTATTTCATATACGTTAAAAATAAATGGTTTTACTTAGACAGGTAGTGAAGAAATACTCCTATTTCTGTTTTTATTTACTGCAATTTATAGCGGCTGAAAGATGAAATCAACGATTCTTATATTATCTCAAACTATAAAATGTTTTCAGAGTAGATTTTTTGTTGCAACGTCTTTCAATTAGTAGTTTTGATAAGCTGGATATTGTTATACATATTAAATGATGCATTTGATTTACTAACGAGAGACCGATAAAATGGTCATTAAGCACAGCTATCTAATTATCTCTGACAGATGCTTGCTGCCGTCTAGTTTATCTGTAGCAGTAGAATGGTTCCTCTTGAACAGTAGTATCACCTTTCACAAAAACAAAAATGTAAATTTGCACTGCATTCATTATCAAAAAAATGTCATATAAAAAGACATCTTAAAGACCATTTTGCTTGTAAAGCATAAAGGATGTTCAGAAAGAAAAATAGAATACACTAAAACGTGTTTTTAGATTAAATCCTATGTTAATGAAATTCTAGCCTTAGCTTATCAGCAGTTACATGTGATTTATTGCTTTTTATTGATTACATGCTGATGAACTGGCTATCACCTCAATTACTATGAAGGCTGCGAGTAGTATCTACTCTCTGGGTCTGAGACAATCGAAATAAGGCATACTAAATCTTCGATCTAGCTCGTGCAGCATAAAAGAAAGTGATGTTACAGAAAAAAAGGTGTTTTCGAAGATATCACTGTTTTACTATTTACTACTGTATCGTTATCAAGTAAACTACTATAGAATGAAAGAGCTATTTATAAAGGTTTTCATTAACTAGTTTACCTATAAAATCGTTGATATATTTTTCGCATATATCTTCAGGGTCATGATGTCATAAAACGAACCTCAGAGCTTCCTCCACCGGGTTTATCCTTTTCTCTGTTCGCTGAACCTTTGACATCAACAAATAACTCATAATACATCTTGCGTTTTAAAAATAATAATAAAGAATTAATAATTTGTAACTGAATGCACGATTTATCTATTTATCCTCATTCAAAACATATTTCTTATAAAATAATGAACTCATTTACTACCACTGTCTGGAGTTGGCAGTCTCGTGTTTTATGTCATACAAGCAATGTACAAACAGGATTTAAATGCCTGTTAGGTGTGCATAATGTCTGTAGAATCGAATGGTTAAGTCCCATTTCCGTTCCTTGACACTGCCACATACATTCACTTCCATAATTATGGTTGTTCAAATAGTTATATTACTTTCAACTGTGTATACTCTTAGTATTTTCTTCAATACTTGAATGCAAAATTACAAATTCATTTTACATTTGCTTGCTAAAGATGCATCATACTTATTGTAAAAATACCTGTTTTAGAAATTGGAATTCTTTTCCATTTATTAATATGACCGCAACATCGGGAAGAAGGGCCACACCGCTGACGACTTGTCCATCGAGAGTAACTGGTTTGAAACATCTGAGGAATGCCTGAAAATTATATCGCAGGAACAAGATTAGGAACAAATTCCTCATGCATTTTTTGTCATTCTTTTTTTTTCTCTTCTTTAATTTACTAGTTTTTACTCTCCTCGTCTTTTTACCACATTTTCCAATAATACTTACATTTATAATTAAAAAAAAAAAGAATACTGCAGATTAATTAAGAATGTACTTCCTTTTCAATATTAGAAGAAATAACCTGTTACTGATGTATTTGTTGTAGATGTACTGTATTTATTGGAAAATAAAAATATATTACAAAAAAAGAGAAAAATATTTAAATTGATGTTACATTAAAATACAACAACCACTGTTCTGCATTCGACAAATTGATAATTTATTTTCATCAAGATACCCTTACAAGTAAAATCTGACCTCTAAGCCGTGACCTTATAGAAAAATGTGTATTTCTGCATGAAATGTATTTTATTGAAAAATGTTAGATCAAAAATTATAAGGAGAAAACAATGTTAAATCTGGGGGAATGATCATGTGTTATCAGTAAAGAATATAGGATCTTTCGATGCTTTTCTTCAGGGTCGTAGCTCATGGGTCAAATTCTCACTATATGTGGATTATGTACTTTTTAAAATAAAATCATATCAGCAGAATGTAAATACATCAATAAAAGAGGAATGTGTTTTTTCCCCGATCAGGGTAATTTCATCTAGTGCCACTAACTTTGAAATGTTTATTATCATGATTGAAACAAACTACCACTTGCTATTAATTCATAATCAATTACAAAAATAAAAAAGTATCACAAAATGGGGAAAATGTTCCCAGTGGGGATTCGAACCTATGACATTTTCGAATATTGATTCACTACCTCCGTCAAGCTAGCTTACGTAGGCTTAATTTTCTGAGAATTAAGATGAAAACAAAATCGTGTGGTAAATAAATGTGAAAAAAGGATCCTTTATCATGAAATTACTTACTCACGAATAATACCAACAGTCATTACAAACCAATATTTTGATAAGCATTTTTTTTCTTTTAAGGTATTAGACACCTAATAGTTTTGTTGAAAATGGTATGCTAGTATTCTTAAAGTTAACCTTATTTCGCACTGTTTCATTAATTTAGGCAATTTTCATCGTGGCTATTTTCATAAATTTTGTGTATAAATATTACTTCCTCAAACTTTTATAGACATATTTTAAAGCGACGGTATATGGGGCCGTCTTATCATTATCGTAACTTTACGAGAAAATTGCGAAGTCTATTTCTCGTAAGTATGTTGTTGAGACGGGTTCAATGTACATAATGCATTCAGAAAATTCATTACTTCAATGTAATGGTAAATAATTGCAAAACACATTATAAAACTTAATATAACTTTTTTTTCTAATGTGTCTACAGCAATAAGGATCTAATCAGACAGAAATCTGTTTCCGGCGTTAAAAAGTAAGGACCAGTCTTTTGAGACTGTTAAAAATGTTGCTTTCTACATTAGAAAAATAACCATGGGACTGCGCAATTTCTAATTTCTATTCCTGAAAATTGTTTTTTTTTCCAGCTAAATTTTACAAAGATTGCAATGCTCGATCTGGCATTTTATGTAAGTTAATGTTTATGACAATACGATTTTGCACCTATTTTGTTTTTAAAAAAGAAGATAAAATAGGCCCTCAAAAGTCAGTTTTGCTTAACGCAGGTAATGTGGAATGCCGCAATGGCAACTTTATAAAACAAGAGCTGTCGGAGGACAGCAACGCTCGACTATTCAACAGCCTTGTCAATTGAATGAATACAAAAGTTGAAAAAGGGGCATAATTTTGTAAAATGCAAAGTAGAGGTATTGAACCTCTGTACTGCATGTCATATCATGACAGTGAACAAGTGTGTGAAGTTTCAATCCTTTCCAATTTGTGGATACTGAGATACCAGCTTACATACAAAAACTTAACAAAAAACTGCTAAGTCAAAGGGGCATAATTTTGTAAAAATGCCAAGTAGAGTTATGGGACCTTCACAGTGCATGTTAGATCATGACAGTGAACAAGTGTGTGAAGTTTCAATCCATTCCAATTAGTGGATACTGAGATATCAGATTACATACAAAAATTTAACCAAAAACTGCTAAGTCGAAAAAGGGGCATAATTTTGAAAAAAAAGAGAGTAGATTTATGGGACTTGCTTAGTGCATGTCAGATCATGGTAGTGAACAAGTATGTGAAGTTTCAATCCATTCCCATTAGTAAGTACTGAGATACCAGCTTACATACAAAACCTTAACCAAAAATTTCTAAGTCGAAAAAGGGGCATAATTTTGTAAATAAGCAAAATAGAGTTATGGAACCTGTGCAATGTAGATCAGTTCATCACAGTGAATAAGTGTGTGAAGTTTCAATCCATTCCCACAAGTGGTTACTGAGTTACCAGCTTACATACAAAACCTTAACCAAAAATTTCTAAGTCGAAAAAGGAGCATAATTTTGTAAAAAAGCAAAATAGAGTTATGGAACCTGTGCAATGTAAGTCAGTTTGTCACAGTGAATAAGTGTGTGAAGTTTCAATCCATTCCCACAAGTGGTTACTGAGATACCAGCTTACATACAAAACCTTAACCAAAATCGGGACGCGGACGCGGACGCCGACGCCGACGCCGACGCGGACGCCGACGCATGGGCGAGTGCAATAGCTCACTATTCTATGAATAGTCGAGCTAAAAATCAATCATCTGTTAATAGCAGGCAGTGTGTCATCATAAAAAATGGTAATTAAAGCGCGCGCCTGTTATAGTCACAACTTGGTACTAGAATAGTAAAACAAATTTAACACTAGATCTGTATATTGTTGAACACTGAGTAAAAATGTACCTGCTTCTCAGAATTAAACTCTTTTGAAAATGCGTCGGAATCGTGTCTTTATATCACAGCCGTCAGCACTGAAGAATAAATCATTACATACTGATTCATTGACCGGTAAAGAAAAAACGCACATCAAATAACATCAAAACTTGATAACATTGTTTTGCCATATAACTATTTGCCATGCTTTAATTAATGATACTTAACTCGATAATATGGATAGAAATAATAATGTTCAACTACACGTGTAAAATAAATTATCTTCATTCGATTTGTAGAATTCTAATATTATTAATATGAATAGAAATAATAATGTTCAAATTCACATGTATAATACATTATATTGTTTGAATTATCTTAATTAGACTACTACCTTCCAAACAGACAGTATGGATTCATTATTGGATACACATGTCCTTTAACAACCACTTTTCTAAGTAAAGCCTCGAAGTGAGAGAAAATTTTTTCCTTATCGCGTAAGACCGCAATATTTAAAAATCTAACGATCAATAGCATATAAATCTTTCTCCATGATGATCAGTTATGTTATTAAAACACTTTAAAATCAGAGATTGGTAGCATTGTATTGTTTAACAGCATTCTTTAAACACATATCAAATACATAATTCTCAAATTAATTAAAGTAAGAAAAACTAAAATAACTATAAGTAAAAAGCTATGAAGTAATAAAAAACATTACCTTTCCCATTGTGAAATATTCCGCATTGAATTAACTTTCTCTGTTGACATAAATTAGGGACAGATGGGGTTCATAAAACATATTATCGCCTGCTTTATCAGAAATTACTGCAAATTGCCCTTCAGACTGCCTCGGTAGATATAATTGCTACACTGCGGTGTCAGGTTACCGCACGGATCTTTGTGTGAGCAAAACATAAAATTTACAAGTTTAATGCCCCAGTCAAGATGTGAGTTTCGCTGGTCCATAACGTTGGTTGACAGTTCCTGATTTAAAGGGAAGATAACCCCTCTCTGACTTGTCTGGAGGTGTGATCTTTGTGGACACCATGTTCCGGTGTCCACAACGAAAAATGTGTCCACAATGAAGGTCAAAATCATACAAATGTGTCCACAACGGTAGGAATATGAGGGCACGCACACGCATACACACACACACACACACAAAACAACAACAACAACAACAACAACAAAAAAAACGGTACCCCACAAATTGAAGTTTATTTTTTTCCGGTCTTATGAATATTTAAAAAAAAACTTTAATGTGGGGTTGGTCCTTTTTGTCTTTTGTTATGTGTTATTTGATTTAAAGTTAATACTGGTTATGATATGATATTTTTGGCAATAAATTGTGGGAAGGGAGATGTCATGCCACCAGAAATTGACAGCAGGTCCTGAGACTTGGTATCTTTGTACCCCATCCCCTTCCACGACGGAGTAGGGTTGAGTAGCCACCTCGCAGCACATTGACCGGCAAAGTATATTCATAAATGTACGTTTTCCGTGTAGGAATTAAAGAACTGATATTTTATTATGACTGAAGTTGAGTTGAACAGGTTAAACTATAATAATATTTGCTTTACAGTATAAACAGGTGCAGTGTTCGTTTAGTTTTGAAAGCTAGAAACTATGTTAACAGTGTAGATACAACAAATCCTAAATGTGAATTGATGTATTTGTTCTCCTTTCTTCCCTCGATTTTACTTTATTAATGGATAAATAACTTATTTACCTTTGACCATAGTGAATTAGGAAATAATTGATAATAACAATATTAACTTGTAAGTATTATGTAAAAATATAAGTGTAAGATTACTTTCGCTAGTATGACACTTTTTATTATCATAATATCGGCAGATGTTGTTTGTCAATAAAAGACTAAATCGTCGAGTTTTCACTAAACAAGTTCTAAATATCAAAGCCGTATCGCTTACAAACAGAAAAGATGTTGTATAACTCGTTTAAATGGGTCAACAGTGTTGTTGTACTTATAAAATAGACTGGCCCGGTTTATATGTTGGTCAGGGCTACGGATATGTATTGTATTTTTCCATCTAAATATGTCTATAAAATACTTCTTCCCCTTCAGTTTGGATCCGTCCATTTTTACAAACACGTTTATTTATTTTATGGACTGTAAAAACAAATATGGTCGTGCTAATATTTTCGTGGACCGAGTATTCATTATAAGTTGGTCTACAGTCTCTTTTACGGCAGGTCAGTTCACGAATTTTAGAACTCTAACAAAATATCTTGTATAATTATATTCATAATATACCTGCTCTTTTTCTTTAGATCTGTGTTGTAGACAATTTCAGCTGGATCTAAATGAAGCCGCTCTTTGGAAATTACAAAATCTGGCTTCTTCTACCATAAGCGTCTTGTTAGTTGTTGTTTTTGGAATTAACGCCTCGTCGGTTTAGATCATGATATAAATAGTTCTTCTTTTTTTTTTAAATTAGTTGTCTTATATCATAACTGGAATTTATTCGTATGTTTATATGTAATATGCATTCTGGTAAATACAAATAAAACTTGGTAAAACTTGGTTACATGACGAGCTTCTAGAAAGCTTTACCCATATACTTTAGAAGATGATGAGTTTCAAGAAAGCTTTTCCGGTATATATTAGAAGGTGGCAAGCTTCACCGATATATGTTGAAAGGTAACGAGCCTCTAGATTTTACCGATACATGTTAGAAGATGACGAGCTTGTAGAAAACTGCACCGATACATGCTAGAAGATGACGAGCTTGTTGAAAACTGTACCGATACATGTTAGAAGATGACGAGCTTGTAGAAAACTGTACCGATACATGTTAGAAGATTACGAGCTTGTACATGTAAGATGACGAGCTTGTAGAAAACTTTACAGGTAAATGTTAGAGTTAGAGAATGACGAGCTTGTAGAAAACTGTATCGTTACATATGTAAGAAGATGACGAGCTTGTAGAAAACTTATCGGTACATGTTAGAAGATGGCGAGCTTGTACATGTTAGAAAATGACAAGCTTGTAGAAAACTTTCAGGTAAATGTTAGAGTTAGAGAATGACGAGCTTGTAGAAAACTGTATCGGTACATATGTAAGAAGATGACGAGCTTGTAGAAAACTGTACCGGTACATGTTAGAGGATGACGAGCTTGTAGAAAACTTTACCGGTACATGTTAGAAGATGGCGAGCTTGTAGAAAACTGTACCGATACATGTTAGAAGATGACGAGCTTGTAGAAAACTGTACCGGTACTTGTTAGAAGATGGCGAGCTTGTATATGTTAGAAGATGATGAGCTTGTAGAAAACTGTACCGATACATGTTAGAAGATGACGAGCTTGTACATGTAAGAAGATGACTTGCTTGTAGAAAACTGTACCGATACATGTTAACAGATGACGAGCTTGTAGAAAACTGTACCGATACATGTTAGAAGATGACGAGCTTGTAGAAAACTGTACCGATACATGTTAGAAGATGACGAGCTTGTAGAAAACTGTACCGATACATGTTAGAAGATGACGAGCTTGTAGAAAACTGTACCGATACATGTTAGACGATGACGAGCTTGTACATGTAAGAAGATGACGAGCTTGTAGAAAACTGTACCGATACATGTTAACAGATGACGAGCTTGTAGAAAACTGTACCGATACATGTTAGAAGATGACGAGCTTGTAGAAAACTGTACCGATACATGTTAACAGATGACGAGCTTGTAGAAAACTGTACCGATACATGTTAGAAGATGACGAGCTTGTACATGTAAGAAGATGACGAGCTTGTATAAAACTTTACCGGTACATGTTAGAAGATGGCGAGCTTGTACATGTTATAGAAGATGACGAGCTTGTAGAAAACTTTACCGATACATGTTAGAAGATGGCGAGCTTGTACATGTTAGAAGATGACGAGCTTGTAGAAAACTTTACAGGTAAATGTTAGAGTTAGAGAATGACGAGCTTGTAGAAAACTGTATCGGTACATATGTAAGAAGATGACGAGCTTGTAGAAAACTTACCGGTACATGTTAGAAGATGGCGAGCTTGTACATGTTAGAAAATGACAAACTTGTAGGAAACTTTACAGGTAAATGTTAGAGTTAGAGAATGGCGAGCTTGTAGAAAACTGTATCGGTACATATGTAAGAAGATGGCGAGCTTGTAGAAAACTGTACCGATACATGTTAGAGGATGACGAGCTTGTAGAAAACTGTACCGATACCTTAGATGATGACGAGCTTGTAGAAAACTGTACAGACTGTACCGGTACATGTTACAGAATGACGAGCTTTTATAAAAACTTTACCGTAGCGTGTAAGAAGATGACAAGCTTGCAGGAATGGCACGTTTTAATCCATGAGGTATTAAAACTGTCTTAATCCAAATGAAACAGTAAAAACTGTGATATTTACGGTAGCTGGTAATATATATTTATTTGGGGTAACAGAAAAGTGACCATTATAAAGTAACATTATAATATTTTGTCAGTAAAGGCATTCCATAGCTTTGTTTGAACAGTATGGTTTATCACCAGCTCAATAGATAACACGCCAGGTCAGCTTTTGTCAAGTTAGTGCACTAATCTATACGTCATATTGGCTTAAAATAACCACGGATATGACAATTTTATAACGAGTTATCACATAAAAATACTCACACTGCTTTTTCCTATCTTGATACAAGGATTTAGTCGGAATATGATATAATACGAATGTTAATTGGATAACATTGCATTCTTGTTTCACTCATCGAAATCTATTTGATGTTCTCCGTAAAAGGTATGCTATGTGTTTAATTCATCTATTGGTTTAGTATTATACTAAATTGTGATAAAAGTTTCAAGCTTATTTTAACCACTCTGAGTGCGCTTCCTGGAAAAACCAGCACTGATGTCATATGAGAAGTCGAGGTCGAGACCCTTGTGGAACTCGAACCCTCGACCCTCGAGTTGAGCGGCCGACACCTTAACCACAAGACTACCGCAACTCATTTTTTTAATTCATCTGTATTAGAAAGGCTATGGTCAGTATCTTCTAATGCGCCTTTTATCATACACTTTTATAGCTGGAAAACCATTAAATAATTGTTTTATTACGTTACATCAGAAATAAATTTCAAACAGAACAGAATAGATCAAAACTTCTATTTTTGGGATTTTTTTCTTTGGTTTTGCTTGAAAATATATTCTGGCTTCTACATACTGAAATCACATACTGAAATACTCCCAAACACTGGAAAAAAATGTTTCCAAATCAGATTAATTTTTTTCCATATTCTTTGCTATGAAATTTCGTTTAGATTTAAGGTTTTATAATTATATAAAAAGGTTAGTATATATATCATAACATTTTTTCTTCATTATTAAGGAAGAGCAGCGTTTCAGTCAGCGTATAAATATGATGACGGGGGCGAGATTGATTTAAAAGTATTAAAGCTGTGTGGTGTAATTTTGTCTGCATTATGTTATACTAATAATTTCAGTACATGAACATGTAAACATAGGCGTAAGAGGAGGGAGGTGGGGAAAGGGAGCACCATCTTGTAAACGTAGGCGTAAGAGCTGGGAGGTGGGGGAAGGGAGCACCATCTTGTAAACATAGGCGTAAGAGCAGGGAGATGGGGGAAGGGAGCACCATCTTGTAAACATAGGCGTAAGAGGAGGGAGGTGGAGAAAGGGAGCACCATCTTGTAAACATAGGCGTAAGAGGAGGGAGGTGGGAGAAGGGGGTACCATCTTGTAAACATAGACGTAAGAGGAGGGAGGTGGGGGAAGGGAGCACCAACTTGTAAACATAGGCGTAAGAGGAGGGAGGTAGGGGAAGGGGGTACCATCTTGTAAACATAGGCGTTAGAGGAGGGAGGTGGGGGAAGGTAGCACCATCTTGAAAACATAGGCGTAAGAGGAGGGAGGTGGGGGAAGGCGGCACCGTAAGAGGAGGGAGGTGGGGGAAGGGGGCACCATCTTGTAAACATAAGCGTAAGAGGAGAGAGGTGGGGGAAGTGGGCACCATCTTGTAAACATAGGCGTAAGAGCAGGGAGGTGGGGGAAGGGAGCACCATCTTGTAAACATAGGCGTAAGAGGAGGGAGGTGGGGGAAGGGGGCACCATCTTGTAAACATTTTAGTATACAATATATATATACACACACACACACTCTCACACACACACACTCTCACGCACACACACACACACACACACACACACACACACACACACACACACACACGTCTTTCTTATTATATAAGACCATACTGATAATTTTATCTGAAAAGCTCGCTAGAAGTCAGCATTTGGTTTTTGAATTATTCAAAATCATCTACAGAGTACAAGGATATTTCATCCTAATAAGGATTTATACTCAAAATTCCTTTATTTCCAATCTAGTTGACATTATATAACTAAAACTAAAGTAATCGACAACCATAATTTTCAATGTTGAAATTCTCTAAGAATTCAGAATTTGGCATACACAAAGTGCAACATTTTATGCGGGAGAACCCCAATACCCTCCTATACAGAAATATTACAACACCTTCTCCAAATAAGATTCTATTGAGAACAGTTCTCAAACACATAGACCAAAGAATGTGCGTAACAATATTGATAATTTTTAACGCTTTATGATAAAGATTTCATTTAAAATATAAACTTTTCTTGAAGTAAAAACATAAAACACTTGTAAAACTTCAGTTAATGACAAAATACTTTCTCTTAAAACTCAACAAAATGCAGGATTTAGTGTTTAAAGTAACAAAATATTGCAGGAAGTGGTTTCCCCTCGAACAGTCTCTCCCACCCTCCAACACCCTGGTATACACTTTCTGAGTAAGGGGTGCACCCAACGCACCATTGTTCCTAAAAAGTCTACAAACATACATTATAAAGCCAAGGTTCAGATCTCGGGGCATTTTAAGAGAACTTTTCTAGTCACTGCGCTCGCAAATCTGGTATCAGTGGTATTATATTAAGTTGAAGTCCAAGAGAGAGCAGAAAACAGACCCACTGTCTTCTAGTTATACAAGATATTTTGCTTTTTCTCCACCCATCAGACTGCTTGTACATTGCATTAGATCTAGACAGTTATCACCAAAGAAATTAGTATTCAAATATATTGGTGAACTTTATTCTATAAAAAAAATTCAAAGTGGGGAGAGTATATCTCCAATGCACCAGAGCTGTTCTGCAAATCATTTTTTTTTCATTGGAGCATGCCCCTGACCCCTACTAATTTATCTTGATCAACATCCAGTTTTGGCTGGCTTTGCCCCTTGGGACTCATTTGTCGTTAGGTATCAATTATATGATATATGTACATGAACATTAAAAGCATTATTTGTTTACCATTTTTGCTTAAAGAAGTATTTTACTAAGCGACTGTAATTTGGGTCAAATCACTTCTTATTTAAACATTCAATCATAGCTATTTCATGTGTACAAAGGCAAATTACTCAATACAGAATATATCCCAGCATGTCTGTATATCTCGCGTTTTACAATGAAACCTTTGTTGTGCAGAGGTTGTTTCTGTGGAGGAGTTAATTTCACTAATAAGTGAGATATTGGATAGAAAGTAGTGAGCGAGTTTAAGCGCACGGAAATGATAGTGTTTGTGGCCGTACATGACATTATCATTATTTGTTGACGGATCGTTTTAAATGTGTGTACTTTTTTTATCATAAACACTTTCTAGATACTTAGTAATGAAGAGAGGTGTGGTGTCTATGTTTGTAGCTATCTTAGTCAAGGTCAATAGAGTGTAGGAAGTGATAAGGACAGTTTAAGTAAATATTGATTCTACACCAGGCTGTAATTGTTAGTTGTAAAACTCTTGGATTTCCTATTATTATAAGTGTCATTAGATAAAAGTTTATATGGGTGGATATTTTGCATTCAAAAGACGTCCCCGCCCCATCCCCTCCTCTACGAAAAGAAAAACATCGTGAAAATTTTATTTAGAAAAGCAAGACAATTATGCCTCCTGATGTTTTTTTTTAGACTGTGGCAGCTCTTTTTATAAGTGGACTATACTACATATATCAAGTTAATTGAAATTAATCTGGGGTTGTTTTGCAGGCGCTGAGATGTTATATAATAAACTATTTTACTTGGCCTAATATTGGTAAAGCAAGAAAAAGTAAACATCATATGAATGGTAGGAAAATTCATTGTGTTGTTCTGACGCGGATGTATTGCATTAAAACTGTCAATTAATCCACTGGATTTTAATAACCTTTGTGAGTACATTCTTTTGCACACTGCTACAGATATGTTATGATAATTTGGTGGTAAATAATCTCTCAAATACGATAGTAAAATGTATTTTACAAACAAAACTTCTTGTTTCAACGTTATTGATAATGTTGTCTAATTTTTGCTTTCATACTTATCACCGCTCGTACGTAACATGGTAAGAGACACAAGATAAGAGTTAAAGGTACAATGTGACAGCACAAATGGTATAGTATAAGGGCAAATGTATAGATGATACATACTTATTTGGCAGCAACAGGTTAAAAAGGTTATACATGCATACATACAAAAATGCACAGAAAAAAACAACATGTGGTTTGCACATAAACACGAATTTTTTCGTAGGCATGATATATGTTACTGACTTAGGCTCCCGAAACGTAGATATGTGATAACATATAGGGTACTATATGTCGTCGAAATATAGTGAGGAAAAAACACAACAGATGTACAGACAAGAAAACCTATCATAGTTATAATTACATGACTCAAAATAGATATAATGCGCATCCTGATCGTCAACTCAAGTGTTACAGGAAGAATACATGTCAACTCTACATTCTGTTGTTATACATTCCACACAATGAACATGAAAAAACAAGGACATTATAAATGAGGTTTGAACTGTTTCTATATTTGTGGTTATTTTGAACAAGAAACTGAACGATTATTATGAACAATTTGACAATCTGTCTTCGGTGAAAATACTTACTAAGGTCTAAGATATGCATGGCCGATCCTTTCTTTGTTGTTAGCGTTTATGGTGTAAGATAACCTGTTAAAGGTACAATATCATGAATATGGCTGTCACTTTTTTTGTTATGAACATAAAATACAATGTGTTAAATCCCATATCTGATGTTTGACATCGTTGAATGCAATTGTTTTTCATGCTTTATTCGTTTATTTCAGTCTCATCCAATACATTACAAATATACACACATAGATTTTAAAAACATATAGAACATAGTATTGGCCAGTCTTGAAATAGAATTATAAGAGGCTTTATATCATATAGCATATCAATGAGTAAAAAAAAAAAAAATGTGGACGCAACTTGATCCCGATGGTTGACCTTTGCATTATAATACATAATGAGGCACAACCTATTATTGAAAAGAAGCGTACGTAAAACACGAGCTGCACGAGAAAAAGGAAATATAAATTTATGTAAATATGAATTAGTGTATTGGAAAGTTTTAACTGATCACATGTAAGTATATATACTTTGATACTGCAATGTATACAAACTAATTCAATATAAATATACACGGCTACCCTAAGCACCCTTGATTACTATAATGAAATAATCGATATGAATAATCAGCCTAAGGTCAACCATCGCGGTCAAGTTGCGACTACTAGTAGACGCAACTTGACCCCGATGGTTGACCTTTCTATTACAATACATAATGAGGCACAACCTATTATTGAAAAGGAGTGTACGTAAAACACGAGCTGCATGAGAAAGTGGAATTTTAAATTTGTGAAATTATAAATCAGTGTATTGGAAAGTTTTAACTGATCACATGTAAGTATACATACTTTGATAATGCTCTGTAAACAAACTAATTCCATATAAATATACATGGCCCCGAAATAATCGACATGAATAATCAGCCGAAGGTCAACCATCGCGGTCAAGTTGCGACTACTATATATATCGATAAAATTATCTGGTTATCTAGTTAATCTCCAGTAAGATATTTTCATGCATTATCGCAGGAAGTAAAGAGTGCAGATAAGTTATCATATCCACCAGACATTAACTAGATAAGTTAAGATTCGCGTTAACAATGGGAATACTCTGGGCATATTTGCATTTTAGATAATAAGCCGATAATTTTATCTAGCTAACATGAATCTGTTCGTGTACCTTAACATGTTATCTTATTCGTGTAAAACGCTATATAGGTTATAACACACTAAATAGTTATTGTTCTTTATTCTATATAAAATTGACCTATTTCCATTGGCCGCAGCACACATCAGGACCCATTTTAAATGTCTGTAACCTACATTTTCTTGAAGAGTTTTGTCAATGCTAAATAACAATCAAAAGAAAAGTGGGTGTCATGTTTGATGCCAGAAAAATTTCAGTCAAACACACAAACTGCAAAATCAGCTAAAAAATGAGACCCCAAATAACACTGGTGGTGTATGATCTAAGTTTCCATGAAAAATTTTGTCATGTTGTTATTTCGTTATGAAAATGCTACCTACATGTCAAGCATAGATCTGTCATGTGATTTTAGCAAAAAAAATTGCAAAGAAAATAAGGAAAATAGCTCTACAGAGCAAAAAAAACCCTGAGAACTATTTGTATCCGCCATTATGCGATACCATATTTTTTCGCGCCATTTTTCTATTTAGTGTCTGTATGCCTATACACATGCGTAAATATTTCGCCATTTGAAACCAAACGTACCTAGAACAAAATCTTTAGGGTATATTTTTTACACCTAGCAGGAACTTGTACAAATCACAATTGCGCCTACGCATATTTTGCGCACATGTATATTTTGTCATGATAACCAAAAATACACCCCGCGCTGTTATCAGTATTTGTGATGGAACCTTCTTGAAAACAAAGAAATATAAATAACTTACTGACATACACGATGTCTAAAAGCTAGGAAAGGCTTTACAGTAAACAATGAGTCATCAAATTAAAAAAAATAAAGTAAAGCATAATGGTGAATGACATGTATATAACAACTTTCAATGAGTCAGATTAAAAAAAAAGAAACTTAGAATGAAATAAGTAAATATGAAACTTTAACAGTCAAATTGATTTAGCTTGAAAATATAAAAACAATATATAAAAAGTAAAATTTAAATTTACATACATAGCAACCGTTAAACCTGCTTGGTTTGAAAGAATCATCAGTACATACTTATTGAAGAGCAACATAAAGTATAAAGTGAAAATTGGCTTTAAGAGCTAACCAGATACATCTATTTTTTTCCAGGGGCAAAGCAGCGAACGCTTTTACCTCAGTCCGCATATACACACGGACATGACACCTGTCAAACTTCAAGAACTGGGACACACGAGAGGATTACTGTCATAAACAATCAACTGTGTTTATTTATGGACTTGTTTACCTCGGTACGGGATGACTGACTCTGCAGTACGGGCTGGGAGATGCCAGGTTCACTCGAAGACTGTATTGAGTTTTGTTTCCGCTCTAATGATATTGTTGTTGTATGCGGCATACGGACACATTGGGAAAGGTATAAACATTTACACAATATATAAGGCGTTACTACTGTGTCAAGATAATTGATTGATGATGAGCCTGTTTGTTATATCCGTTTTTCTCTCTCTGTTTTCGTGTGCGAAATTTGCATAAGCTTATTTGAAATACAACAAAATGTCATGCTTTAACGAAAGTAAGGACACGGCTGCTAAACCTTTATAGCTCTGTTACCAAAAAGTGGATGGAGTTGTCCGTGGTGCAGCTATTACCGGTTTCAAATTGTAATACTTTTATTGGTATAACTTTTATTGATATAATTTATTTCGAAAATAGGAGGGTTCAGACCCGGAACCGGGGTCGGACCCGAACCCATCCCCTCCCCCAAATCGGCTGAGAAGTGACATAAACTCATCAAAGTTGCACCCTACAATTTTGCCAAAGCAATAATATTTTCTCAAAATTTAGACAAAAAAATGAACCCGAGCTCACCAGTTCGTACCTACATTTAAAAATTTCCAGGTAGCCCCCACCCTCCCCCCTATCTAAAAATATATATAAAAGGCCTACATTTTATACCTATATTTCAAAAATTACAAGGGGAAACGCCCCCTCCCCCTTACTCAAGGGGGTGCCCTCCCTCCCATACCTACCTCCACTTGTTGCTATATACCTCGCCGATGACGCCTTCATTCTAAACTGGGAACCCTGGTTATTTAAGTGTTTACAAATGCACATGTATTATGAAACTATCAGATAGCGAAGGCATTCATAGTCTGAAAATGTCACTCGGAACAGTCGGCTTTGATCCCAAAATGTAACGTGCGGGCTACGTCAAAGCTACCCTTGCACCATTACTGTTTGTGCCTTACATGTTTTTACGAACAAAACTGATTGGGCCGAGAAATAATCCAATGAACAATTACTACTCAAGCACTTTATTTGCAACTATAACAAGTTTATGTTTTCATTTAGAAAAGGGGTACCGGGTAGTGAAACCATCATCCATGACAAAATAGTTGTACTACTTTTGAATCGTATTGGCTATAAAGAAAAGCCTGAATTATATGGTGGCATATTTCTGCCAACCACATATCTACTTATTTATCTCGAAAATGTTCGTAAAAATGTCACTTATTCAGTTATTATCTGGCAAGTGATAAAACTGCGTGTTATCCACATAAGTATCTTAACAAGACAAAACTTCCTGTTAGTGCCCATAACTGTCATCCACATATTCACTTATGTTAACTAGGTATCGCAATTTTTTGACACTTAATTATGATTGGCAATATCCCGTAATTTTACGGAATGAATGAAATGACATAAAGGGACATCCACGCATTCATTCCGTATACCGTATAGGGGACGAAAAGTCTTACTGTTAATCTCCAAATTTGGTACGAATATTAACTGGATATCAAGAAAACTTTCACTATAACCACTTATTTATGTGAATATGTGGGTGGCAGAAGTGGGCACTAACAGGCAGTTTTATCCTGTTAACATAATTATCTGGATAACATGCAATTTTGCCACTTGCCAGATAATAACTGGATATGTGTCAGTTTTAGAGAAAACTGTTTACATAAATAAGTGGATATGTATGCCACCATAATAAGTAGAAAATGATAACGAAAAATTATCGGAAAAGCCGATTAATTCTTTATTTGTAATTCTATGGTGGCATATTTCTGCCAACCACATATCCACTTATTTATCTCGAAAATTTTCGTAAAAATGTCACTTATTCAGTTATTATCTGGCAAGTGACAAAACTGCTTGTTATCCACTTAAGTATATTAACAGGACAAAACTTCCTGTTAGTGCCCACCACTACCATCCATATATTCACTTACGTTAACTATGTCAGTTAGTCAGTTATGATTGGCAATATCCCGTTATCGTCCGCTATCATTACGGAATAAATGAAAATACATAAAGGGGCATAACAATTATGCAAATTTATAATTCAAAATCATATCTATAGGCACAAACCATTAGGGGTGGTGGTAGGTGATAAGGCACATATACACTCTTTCATTCTGTCACAGGGTGAGAGAAATGTGAAGTCAAACCAAGACTCGAACACGGGGCCTCGTAATACCGTTCCGTTAATCTATCCGACCGCCAACACATTTTCTCCCTGTTTCAGTATTCAAGTTCTATACCGTGGCATATTTCCCCACCATTTTGAAATTCGTCCTCGAACTTCAACGGGTACTTTATAAATCAAGCAATTACAGGTGTCGAGACTAACCAGTCATACCAAACTTTTTTCTTCCTCTAAAGGCGTCTTATCAAGCCATTCGCAGCGGGGTGCGAGAACAGCCGTCACGGGCCCACGTTGGGCGCCAAATGTCACAGGATGAGAAAAATTTGCAGCCAGACCGGGACTCGAACCAGGGGCCTCGGAATACCGTCCAAATGCTCTACCGACTGAGCTACCCGGCCGCCTATACATTTTCTCCCTGTTTCAATATTCTATACCGTGACAATTTCGTATAGGGGACGAAAAGTCTAACTGTTAATCGCCAATTTGATTACGAATATTAACTGGATAACATGAAAACTTTCACAGTAACCACTTATTTATGTGAATATGTGGATGGCAGAAGTGGGCACTAACAGGCAGTTTTGTCCTGTTAACTTAATTATCTGGATAACACGCAATTTTGCCATCTGGATATGTGACATTTTTACAGAAAACTGTCTACATAAATAAGTGGATATGTGGTTGGCAGAAATAGGCCACCATATTTGAGCAATATTCAAATGCAGGATTCGAATTTATAATTTCCGGCGAAAGCGTTGCAATTGGTCAAATTAAAATGGGTGAATTAATTCATTTATACAAATTACAGCTCACACAGCTGGTAGCATTTATCTTCTATACATAAATAGATCAGTTTTTCATTGTTGTAAGTGTTGATTGTCTGATTAGCCTAACACAATTGATTTCGTAAGTAAACAATGTATTTTCTGTTGTTTCCGCCGTTCCCCCATACAAAGCAATCGTGACTTCATGGGTCTAGTCAAAATGTCTACGATCAGTGCCACTGCCATCTCGCTGATTTACCGATTTCAATATTGCTAAGTAAATTCTATGAGAACAACAAGTTTTTGTGAATGTTTTAACAAATTTTTCCATTCTGCGCAACTGCGTAAAATGTATCCCTGAAACTTAAAGCCTAACAATTTTATATAAAGCAGGAAATCACTTGAAGACAGACTACATGGACCGTGAGCAGTGGAATAAAGTTATGTACAACGCAACGGGTCAGTTATGTGCTTATCTAACTAAGTTGGTACCCCATATATAATTTTGTTCAAAAACTAGTATTTATAACATGAACTTTTCGAAAAACATTGTAACAACAACACTTGCTAGACACAATATATGAAGACACTTATAACAGTTGTAAAGTCACCCTTTTTCCATCATATAGTTAAAAATAAAATGTGTAATTTGCTCGCTTAAATATTGAAAGCAGAATTCCCGGCTCATATGCGTTTTGGAAGAATTTGTAATATTTTCAGACGACATTTTTTTTTGTTCGTATGCCTGGACCCGTTCAGGAGCTTCCGCAGCAAAAGATAGGTAAAACTTTAGATAACATTTAAAATGAACTACAGAAATGATGTTGCTCAGAGGCAAGGTCTAAAGGTCGCCGACCTCCTCAGGTGAGCGATTTAGGCCTAAATTAGGGCCTCTTGTTTTATTATAGTCTGCTTCAGCATTATTAGAGATTTATGTTTAGCAAATGCAGACGCTTTGTTGTGTTACAAGTCTACTATTTTCAGAGTCACATGCCATGAAACAGAAGCAAATGGCTGCGGCCGTGAAGAAGGTGCGACTATTATGTTTAATACTCACCATGGAAAAAGACTTGAACACTAAAGCGGCAGCAGTGAACAAAACATGGGCAACTCGCTGTGATAAACATTTTTATGTCATATACTCAACACAGAAGCGACATGACTTTCTAAATGTTGCTGTACCAGACGACAGACATAAACTGGTCTTTAAAATGAGAAAAGCTTACGAGGAAGTTTATCAAAAATATATAAACGATTTTGATTTTCTGCTCAAAGCGGATGACGACACGTATGTGATAGTTGAAAATTTAAAATATCTTTTGTGGCACCATGACGCCAATAAACCCGGTTATTTAGGATTTCATTTTAATAAGTTTGTAAACAGTGGTTATATGAGTGGTGGTGCTGGTTACGTCATCAGTAACCGTGGACTACGTAATTTAGTTGAACGGGGATACCAAAATGGAGTCTGTGAACTCCAAAAACGTAAAGATGATCCGGAAAATTCTGAAGATATTGAGACTGGAAGGTGTTTAGAGACTGCGGGAGTGCCTGTTTGGACTTCCCTTGATTTGCATGGTAGAGAGACGTTCCACGCTTATCCGTTAGAAAGACACCTTTTCGGGAATTTACCGCAGTATATATATAGCTGGGCGAAACACCCTATACGAAACGTAAGTTGAACACCTTTGCAGTTTCATTTCTAAGTGTGGTCACGTCAGATCATCTTCATAGTTGAAATCAGTTCAGTAGCAAGGCAGCAAGAAAACTTTTATAATATTTATGCTGTTTGACCATTTTTAAAATGGGAGACGTACAATGTATGGTGATGTCTTTTGTCATTTGCAATATGTTTGAAAATGCCTAGATCTTCAAATTAATCTTACCAGAGCACAGCGCGCTCAAGGTGAGCTGTTGTAATCACTCACTGCCAAGAGCCTATCATACAGCGTCTGTTAATTCTTCGTCCATTATAAACATTTAAAGCTGGTCGTTACGAAAGCCATTAGGATATTCTCGGCGTCGTATGTAGACAACTTTTTCAGCAAGCTCTTGTCCGTGTAATTACTACCAATAACTATATGAAACTTCTAACATTTATTTCCTATGATAATACCAACTGAATGGGGTTGGACCCATGACTTTTGCCATCGATTTGATGAATATTTTGCCCCATTTTTTAGCAAATTCTTTTTTTTTTTTCAACAATATTGTTTTCGCAATTTTCAGCGTAATATGAAAAATAATTCTCCACAAACGTATTTCTTATGATAAAACTAAATGCATGGCATAGGTTCCATCACACATGCTAGCATTTTGGTAAAAGTATGCCTTTTTCCCTGTTCACACATATGTGCGTCCGTCCATCTGTCTGTCCCTACCACTTTACACACTAAAGTACCAAAACGCAAATATGTATTTTTCCTTTACTTTTTGTGTCGTGATTTTGTTTCTTAGTATCCCGTCATACTTTACTAACGCCCATCCATTGTTTCGGTTACTGAAGTTTCTTGAAATGAGCCCTCATGTATTTATATTTATTTTATTTCACTAATTGATTTTCTACAATCAAACCCGCCCACCAAACATTCCACACTCAAGAAACCTCCTGTTCAGACTATGCTGTAGTTACACTTTTCATCTTTTGCAAGACAAACAAAAACTCCGTTATCCGCTGACAACACTTGTCTTCAAAACGACATCTCTGAAACCACGCAACGGAATTTGATGAAACTTGACATGGATGTTCTTTGGCTGCTCTCCTTTCAAAGCTATTAAGACGTTTCCACTCCACTGCAGACAGGGTTGCAAGAGCTAGGAATAGAAAACTTTTCAAACAATATCATCTTCTAAACTACTTGTCTGTTTTTTAAATAATTTAACAGAACTGTTCCTAAAGTGACCAACTACCAAACATTTTCAAATTATTGGCTGCGAGTGATTTCAAACTAATATAACACGAATAATCCCTGTGAACATGTACAGTGAATGTCCAAATTATTGCTAGTCATATAAAAATGTACCCGCTCGGGAGTTTGGTCACATTTCTCTATATAAATTGAGTGGAAACTTTAAAAGTCTTCTTGTCAGAAATCACCAGTCGGATTTTTATATAATTTCACACAAATCATCAGATGACTGTATATTCACTGCGATCCGTCGAAAATATGACTGCTATGCGCGTGGTCATATATGTTCTCCAGTATGAAGTGGAACCAAAAATGTTCTTTTCGGAAGCAGCCAGCCAGATATTAATATGACTTTAAACGAGTGTTTCAGGGTGACCTTAGACCAGTTTTTTAGCTCACCAGAGCCAAAGACTCAGGGTGAGCTATTCTGATCAGTCACCGTCCGGCGTCCGGCGTCCGTTGTCCGTCGACCGTAAACTTTTACTTTAAACGACATCTCCTCATAAACCGCTAGGCCAATTTCATCCAAACTTCACAGGAATGTTCCTTGGGTGAAGCTCTACAAAAATTATTCAAAGAATTGAATTCCATGCAGAACTCTGGTTGCCATGGCAACAGAAAGGAAAAACGTTAAAAATTAGATATTTGATGTGAAGCATTGCCCAGTGGACCTCTACCAAGTTTGTTCAAATCATGACCCCGGGGTCAAAATTGACCACGCCCTAGGGGTCACTTGATTTTAGATAGGAAAATCTTAAAAAATCTTCTTCTCAAAAACCAGAAGCCCTAGAGCTTAGATATTTGACATGTAGCATTTCCTAGTAGACTTCTACTAAAATTGTTTAAATCATGACCCCGGGGTCAAAATTGACCCAGCCCCAGGGGTCACTTGATTTTACATAGGAAAATCTTCAAAACTTTTCTAAAAATAAACCAGAAGGCCTCGAGCTTAGATACTTGACATGTAGCATTGCCTAGTAAACCTCTACAAAATATATTCAAATCATGACCCCCGGGGTCAAAATTGACCCCGCCCCAGGGGTCACTTGATTTTACATAGGAAAATCTTCAAAATTTTTCTAAAAATAAACCAAGAGGCCTAGATCTTAGATATTTGACGTGTAGCATTGCCTAGTAGACTTCTATAAAAAAAATTATTCAAATCATGATCTCCGGGGTCAAATTGACCCCGCCCCATGGGGTTACTTGTAAAATTTCTAAAAATAAACCAGAAGGCCTAGAGCTTAGATATTTCACGTGTAGCATTGCCTAGTGGCCCTCTACAAAAAATTTTCAATCCGGATCCCCGGGGTCAAAATTAACCCCGCCCCAGAGGTCACTTGATTTTACATAGGAAAATCTTCAAATTTTTTCTAAAAATAAACCAGAAGGCCTAGATCTTAGATATTTGACATGTAGCATTGCCTAGTGGACCTCTACAAAATTTGTTCAAATCATGACCCCCGGGGTCAAAATTGACCCCGCCCCAGGGGTCACCTGATTTTAAATAGGATAATCTTCAAAATTGTTCTAAAAATTAACCAGAAGGCCTACAGTTTAGACATTTCACGTGTAGCATTGCCTAGTGGACCTCTACAAAATTTGTTCAAATCATGACCCCCGGGATCAAAATTGACCCCGCCCCGTACAAAAAATTTTCATCCCGACCCCCGGGGTCAAAATTAACCCCGCCCCAGAGGTCACTTAATTTTACATAGGAAAATCTTCAAAAAATTTCTAAAAATAAGCCAGAAGGCCTAGATCTTAGATATTTGACATGTAGCATTGCCTAGTAGACTTCTACAAAATTTATTCAAATCATGACCCCCGGGGTCAAAATTTACCCCGCCCCATGGGGTTACTTGATTTGTACATAGAAAAATCTTCAAAATTTTCTAAAAATAAACCAGAAGGCCTAGAGCTTAGATATTTGACATGTAGCATTGCCTAGTGGACCTCTACAAAAGTTGTTCAAATCTTGACCTCCCAGGGTCAAATTGACCCAGCCCCAGGGGTTACTTGATTGTATATAGGGAAATCTTCATAAATTTGCTAAAATAAACCAGAAGGCCTAGATCTTAGATATTTGATATGTTACATTGCCTAGTATACTCCTACAAAATTTATTCAAATCATGACCCCCGGGGTCAAATTGACCCCGCCCCATGGGGTTACTTGATTTGTACATAGAAAAATCTTCAAAATTTTCTAAAAATAAACTAGAAGGCCTAGAGCTTAGATATTAGACATGTAGCATTGCCTAGTGGACCTCTACAAAAGCTGTTCAAATCTTGACCTCCCAGGGTCAAATTGACCCAGCCCCAGTGGTTACTTGATTGTATATAGGGAAATCTTCATAAATTTGCTAAAAATAAACCAGAAGGCCTAGATCTTAGATATTTGATATGTTACATTGCCTAGTATACTTCTACAAACTTTGTTCCATTCATGACCCCCGGGGTAAACTTGGCCCCGCCCCAGGGGTTACTTGATTGTACATCAGAAAATCTTCCAAAAATTATTTTCTAAAAATCATCAGTTTGACATTTGAAACATGTAGCTCATATTACTCTGGTGAGCGATCCAGGGTCATCATGACCCTCCTGTTCTAATTATTCCTGTCCGTTGTAGAGCTTGAAAATATTTAAAAAGACATCTGCTATTTAACCGTTATTTCGATTTCGAAATATTTAATAATTTAGCAGAAACGTTCCTTTCTGATCACCTACCAAGACTGCTGATATTATTAAGATTTGTCAAACAGAACTAAAACTATTTAAATGTAAACATATTTTGACGTCATATTCTCTGAACCGCAGGACAGGTCTGATTTTAAGGTAATGTCTAAAAAATGTTTGTTTGATGACCTCCTGCTAAAACTCTTAAATCCATCTTGATTCGCCAAAAACGAAAACCTGGCTCCTGGGCGGGTCTAGTGTTTTATCTAAGGCTCTATTTGAAACTTGGAAAATCTCCTGCTCTGAATCTGCAGGTCAGTTTTCAAAGTAATTTAACAGAAATGTTTCTTGTTATACCTGTTTGGGCTGTGAAACGCTGGTGGGCGATAAAGGGTCATCATGACCTTCTTTTTTATAATTTAATGAGGACTTGGGAGTAATTCGTTAATGAAATACTGCTATTTAAAGATAAAATTAATATTCAGCATGTATTTGTGTACCTGTGACATTTAGTCTGATTAAATTATTTGTTTATGTCTGTATATTTTTCAGGGAAAAGAATGTTGTTCGAGGTATGCGATATCTTACCACTACGTGAAACCAGATGCCATATACTTCCTGCATCACATGTTGTACGAGACAACCGTGTTCGGGTTAGCCGATAATTTGGAGATTAATGGACCCGTTTTTAAATTTGATAGAATCGAATAATTAAATTTTTAAATGTTTGCAAGCACGTGACACTAGTTTTTCCTGTGTCACATAAGATCTCACCTAAGATTTCAGACATTTTGTAGTTGTACTGGCACACAATCTATGCTACTTTTTTTATTCAGACTTTTTTATGTTGATCAGTTAGAGAGCTGTCGTAACTGGTTTTGGTTTTTGGTAACGACGTTCGGTTAAAATTTGGATTAAGACAGAAATGCCTATTTCCTTAATTAAACAGAGAATACTGTCAAAGTACGAGTTTATAGAAATCAAAATTTTACAAGCTAACTATATAGTCCTTATTAAGGCGCTGGGTCCACTATGATAAAATTGATAACGAAAGAAAAATGTTTCTATAGGTTATTTGTATGCATGTACTTTTTATACTTCGTATGCATCACATACCTTAAAGTGCTCAAGGCTTAAGATTTTTTGTTTATAAAACGATTAATGTTATTGGTGAAGACTGTCGCAAAATGTGCAATTTAGTCGTTTATTTCAATGACAGAGCAGGGAATATACATGGTAAAATGGCCATAACCATTTAGTTATTTCATTGCAGTTGACGGCTCTACTCCAAAAACAATGGAATGCTATTTCCATGGTGTCCACTTATTTATAGAGTAGAATGTTGATAGTTTAATCAAAATGTTGTGACTTGCAAAACAGGCTGAAATCGATTCAATTGTGAACCACATACCGACACAAATTCCAGTGTTATCTCCTGCATTCAATGCCTTATTTGTATTCGACATTGACCTTTCATATTATATCAAAAGTCAGCAAAATATGTTAAATATTACTTATAGATGTTATAAAACAATCAGACTTGTACATTCTGTTAATCCTCGGCCAGTCATTATATTCATCAAATAATCTATGGGGCGTTTTAGTGTAAAGAGAAAAAAACTGATTCTTTCTTAAACATTAATGAGTAAGCACTGCATTTCCCACTCTCCTTCACGCTTCATTTGGCCGCAATGCCCCTACCGGGTATCTTACGCTTTATTTATCAGCGTTTTCTCCATCTTCCCTTGGAATTCTTACTTTTGATAATTTTATTTCCATCTTGATAATCTTGATATATTTATGGACGTTGCATATCTGATTTATGTTTTTATGAACACACTTGATAGTAAACGAGGTTACCAAATTTGTAGCCTAACACTGAAAAAAGTATCGGCCGCACGACGAGTGAAGCGAGCTTCTCAGAACTTCATATCGTCGCATGTCTTAGAATCAAATGAACATTTATTAAGGCAATATTTGAAATACTTCACGCTTGAAACTACTGCCAAACTTTAAATTACAGTACATGTAGCTTTTATCTATCAGCATGGAAACAAGTCAGGGAGACAAATGCGAGAGGCAGGTTATATTTACGCCGTGTCTAACGAAGTGAACACAAATAGACAAGACTATGTTGTATAAATGAACGATGAAATTGTCAAAAATACCTGCCTGGTGTTCAAAAGCATCAGGTAGTAATTTTTCAGGTGAAAATAGCACCATTTTTAGCGCGCCTAGACGAAGTTTATGGAGAGCTGTCATACTCGAACCAACGTCGGCGTCCTTTTCGCGTTTGTAACACCTTTGTTAAAGTTTTAGTGCATTTTCACGTTATCTCTGTTATTATTTGACGAGTTTGCTTCAAACTTAAAGTAGTTGTTCCCCATCATCATACTAATCATATGACTTAAAGGTCATAACTCTGGCACCATTACTGTACGAATTATGCTTTCCCCTTTTACTTGGAATGTCGGGTTCGATGTTAATACACTTTCACTCTATCTCTGTTATTACTGAACGGATTTCCTAGTGTATAGTGTTAAAACACTATTTTGGTATGAATTATTTCGATTCTGATATGCCCTAAATCTAAAACAGTAGACAACCTACGCGTAGGAATATTGTCAACCTCCAAACCAATCACGTGACGGTGGTAAAAAATGGCGGCTAGCTTGGCAGCGTCTGATAAATTAAATGCTTGCCATAAGCTACATTTTTGCACATATTGAAAGTATCTTTTACGGAATGCGATACTTTGACTTCTCTCAAAATATTGTAAAACAATATCATCGTTTACATTTTAGAAGGTGCGCGTCACAACAACAGAAACAGTAAATTTCGTGTTACTGTATTATTTTCAGTTTGTTTATATATATGTGTTTACACGTACATGTATAATATATAATATTTAACAACTGAGATATAAACTTTGTACAAAAAAAAAATCAGAAATGAAAAACGATATAACCCGGCTTAAATTCAGACAAATTTATACGAGATGCCAGTTACTATTTTACCAGTAATGGGAAGTAACACTGTGTTGGTGTTTGAAAAACAGATAATCCGTCTCCTGCAATTTGGGTATGTGCTGGCTATGAATTTCATATCTGAGCTAACAATCGACAAATTGAGGAAGACGACAAAAGAGAGTTCTCAACATTTCTAATCCAAGTTCTTCAAGACTTTTTTTCGATGTTATATATAAATAGACATCGATCAGATGTGGATATTTGATGATCATGACGTGAAAGGTAAGCATTCAAGTGCCCAACGGCTGAGTCATAAACACCACCAAGTATCATACATTACCGTGGTTGGTAGCGAAGGTAGTACGAGGCTCATATCTCGGAGAATGGTATTACCGTATTTGATGGCCACGGTAGTTCTAGGCTCAGTGAATGGTATTACCGTGATCGATAGCCAAGCTAGTTCTGGACTCATATCTCAGTGAATCGTATTATCGTGGTCGGTAGCCAATGCAGTTCCAGGCTCAGATCTCAGTGAATCGTATTATCGTGGTCGGTAGCCAATGCAGTTCCAGGCTCAGATCTCAGTGAATCGTATTATCGTGGTCTGTAGCCAATGCAGTTCCAGACTCAGATCTCAGTGAATTGTATTATCGCAGTCTGTAGCCAATGCAGTTCCAGGCTCAGATCTCAGTGAATCGTATTATCGTGGTCTGTAGCCAATGCAGTTCCAGGCTCAGATCTCAGTAAAGGCTCAGATCTCAGTAAATGATATTACCGTGGCAGGTGGCCAAGCTAGTTCTGGACTCAGATCTCAGTGAATCGTATTATCGTGGTCGGTAGTTAATGCAGTCCTAGGCTTAAATGTCAATGAATGGTACAACCGGTCGGTAGCCGAGATAGTTTTAGGCTCTGATCTCATTAAATGGTATTGCAGTGGTCAGTACCCAAACTAATTTTGGCACAGATCTCAGTGAATTGTTTCACTGTGGTCGATAGCCAAGGTTATTCTAGACTTAATACTCGATGATTGGTTTTATAGTGGTTGGTATCCAAGGTAGTTTTACTTTCAGATGTCGGTGAATGATATTACCCTGGCCGGTAGCCAAAGACGTTCTAGGCTGAGATCTCAGTGAATGGTATCACTATGGTCGGTAGCCAAGGACTTTTTAGACTCGGATCTTACTGAAATGTTTAACTGTGGTAAGATCTAAGTGAGTAGTATTACCGTGGTTGGTAGCCAATGAAGTTCTAGAGTCATATCTCAGTGAATGGTATAACCGTGGTCGGTAGCCAAAGTAGTTCCAGGCTTAGATTTGAGTGAATAGTATAACCGTGGTCGGTAGCCAAGGAAGTTCCAGGCTCAGATCTCAGTGAATGGTATAACCGTGGTCGGAGGGCAAGGTAGTTAAAAATTCTAGACTCAGATCTGAGTGAATGGTATTACCGCGGTCAGTAGCCATGCTAGTTCTGGACTCATATTTCAGTGAATCGTATTATCGTGGTCGGTAGCCAATGTAGTTTCAGGATCAGATCTCAGTAAATGGTATAACTGTGGTCTGTAGCAAAGATAGTTCCAGGCTCCGATCTCAGTAAATGATAATACCGTGGAGGTGGCCAAGCTAGTTCTGGACTCAGATCTCAGTGAATCGTATTATCGTGATCGGTAGTCAGTGCAGTCCTAGGCTCAAATGTCAATGAATTTTACTACCGTGGTCGGTAGCCGAGATAGTTTTAGACTCTGATCTCAGTGAATGGTATTGCAGTGGTCAGAAGCCAAAATAATTTTGGCACAGATCTCAGTGAATTGTTTCACTGTGGTCGATAGCCAAGGTTATTCTAGATTTAATTCTCGATGATTGGTTTTATAGTGGTTGGTATCCAAGGTAGTTTTACTCTCAGATCTCGGTGAATGATATTACCCTGGCCGGTAGCCAAAGACGTTCTAGGCTGAGATCTCAGTGAATGGTATCACTGTGAACGGTAGCCATGGACTTTCTAGACTCGGATCTTACTGAAATGTTTAACTGTGGTAAGATCTAAGTGAGTAGTATTACCGTGGTTGGTAGCCAAGGAAATTCTAGGGTCATATCTCAGTGAATGGTATCACTATGGTCGGTAGCCAAAGTAGTTCCAGGCTTAGATCTGAGTGAATAGTATAACCGTGGTCGGTAGCCAAGGAAGTTCCAGGCTCAGATCTCAGTGAATGGTATAACCGTGGTCGGTAGCCAAGCTAGTTCTAGGCTTAGATCTCAGTGAATGGTATTACCACGGTCGGAGGTCAAACTAGTTCCAGGCTTAGATCTGAGTGAATGGTATTACTGTGGTCAGTAGCCAATGAAGTTCTAGAGTCATATCTGAGTGAATGGTATTACCGCGGTCGGTAGCCAAGCTAGTTCCAGGCTTAGAACTTAGTGACTGGTATTACTGTGGTCGGTAGTCAAGCTAGTTCTAGGCTTACATCTGAGTGAATGGTATTACTGTGGTCGGTAGCCAGTGAAGTTCTAGAGTCATATCTGAGTGAATGGTATTACCGCGGTCGGTAGCCAAACTAGTTCCAGCCTTAGACCTGAGTGAATGGTATTACCGCGGTCGGTAGCCAAGCTAGTTCCAGCCTTAGATCTGAGTGAATGGTATTACCGCGGTCGGTAGCCAAGCTAGTTCCAGCCTTAGATCTGAGTGAATGGTATTACTGTGGTCGGTAGCCAAGCTAATTCCAGGCTTAGATCTGAGTGAATGGTATTACCGCGGTCGGTAGCCAAGCTAGTTCCAGGCTTAGATCTCAGTGAATGGTATTACCGTGGTCGGTAGCCAAGCTAGTTCCAGCCTTAGATCTGAGTGAATGGTATTACTGTGGTCGGTAGCCAAGCTAGTTCCAGCCTTAGATCTCAGTGAATGGTATTTACTCTGGTCTGTAACCAAAGCATTTGTAGACTCAGATGCCGATGAATTGTTTACCGTAGAGAAGCTTTGCCATGTTGAATAGTCCATGGACCAGAAACAAGCTATGCGGATGACATGCATACTTTACTAGGAGAAAATTTGGAAATAAGCCACATATTAATAGACCTAAAGTCGTTTGAATGAACATATTTTATTGCAAAGAGGATTTCTGTTACTGACCGTTGGTATTTCTCATGAGCACTAAGTAACTGGTGTCGCTGTCTGAGACAACATCTTTTTCTTGTAATAGGGAGGATATTAGTAAAGATTGAATAAACGTTGACATCCAGAGCCGATATAGGAGTTAGACAAATAACCCCCACTCCATCCTCTCAAACTTTCATATGATAGTGAGTCCTTACAGTAATTGAAAATGAACCAGTATGTAAGACGGGACAAGTCGTAACAGTGGAACTCATTTCACAATATTTGAAACTGAAACGGAATACAAAAACTGGTATACGGAAAAATGTTTTGCCAGGTGACAAATATCAGTGCCTATGTATGTATATTTAGGAGAGATATTGGCAAAACCAGTGTTTCAATTGATTACTTATTACACAAAGCAAGTTGAAAAAAGCTGTCTGTTGTCGAATCGTCATAGAGAACATCTACCAGCCCGAGGATCAAACACAGGACCCCGTGATCCGTGGATCTACGCCCTCCCTATAGAGCTACGCGGAAAGGCGGAGATGGGTGTTTGTGTTAAAGGATGTTCGGGAATGCATAGAAAGCAACCAAGTACAGTTATAGAAGACTCGGTCCGGTTGGGTCTGTTCATTAGAGGTAGTAAAATGTGCAACACCCCATCGGGGACTATAGCACCGACTTAAGTGAAATTATATCATAGCAAAAGTAAATAGATCTAAGATCACAAAAGACCAGTGAATATAACAGCACTGGGTCCATCACTGGATCAAGGGGTTTGGAAGGTGTGGGGAATTCTCATTAACAAAAGAAAACGACATAAAATGTTCTAATTGTTGTTAAATCAACTTGTATTTTATTGAAATCACTTAGGGATATACATATGAAATATCTTATTATAAGGCGAACATTTAAACATTTGACTGATATTCAAAGAAACATTGTAGCCTGCATGTATGTTCATTTTTAGGATAGGCATATATAGGCGTATATTTAGTTCAACATAATGACGTATGCCAGTCATTCTCAAGGCATACTTATTTCAGCTTACGGTATAATAAATACACCCTGATGTCTTGTGATGCAGGTGATGATGATAAATAAATCTGTCTAGTAATAACATAGATAAAGTTCATCACAACGGAAACCGTAAATGTATGAACGCACTCTTTTTTTGTAAAGGAATGGTTCATAGAAGCAACAATTCACGACATAGCAATTCATGACGTAACTTGTTCAGTAAGCATTCATATAGATCTAAAACTAAAACTTCTCCATGGCACAGTTCTTTAAAAATATATTTTTGACTCAAAACACACACAAAAAATCTCCCAACAAAAAAAGTAGCTCTAAGGATCTTCAAATGTTCTTTTCCCTACAACCTAGCAGACGGCGAATCAAACTTGAGTTTGCCTTCCATCAATGGTTTTAGAGTAGTAGTGTATGTATCATGTACCTGAAATGAGAAAACAAATAAAAGGAGCATGCTAAAAAAATCGGAAAAAAACAGCAAAACGTGTATCTAATGATATTTTGAAAATACGGGTGCTGACGAAACTGAATCTTTTGAAACTTATTTAACTGCCATTAAAATAGCTTTTACACGAGATATAGATCTAGATAGAATCGTAAATGTCAGTTTTATAAATTGTTATTATTACATACGCAATCATAGACTCTGTTAAGTTACAGTAGAATATGGCACGTCAAACGTTGCTAAATTATATATGTATGTTATTATTATTGTATGTTTGTTATTGTTATTCAATGTCTTGTCATTCATATTCTAAAAGTCATTATTGTTATTCTATATTTCGTTATTCTTATTGTATCTTTGATATTGCATTTCAATGTCGTGTCATTCATATTCTAAATCTTACCATTGTTATTCTATATGTCGTTATTCTTATTGTATGTTCGATATTCTTATTGTAAAATCATTATTGCTATTCTATATTTCGTTATTCTTATTGTATCTATGATATTGTTATTCAATGTCGTGTCATTCATATTCTAAGTATTACAATGACACGACATTGAATAACAATATCAAAGATACAATAAGAATAACGAAATGTAGAATAACAATAATGACTTTTACCATAAGAATATCGAACATACAATAAGAATAATGACATATACAATAACAATGGTAAGACTTAGAATATGAATGACATGACACACTGAATAACAATATCAAAGATACAATAACAATAACGAAACATAGAATAACAATAATGACTTTTACCATAAGAATATCGAACATACAATAAGAATAACGACATATACAATAACAATAGCAAATTTTAGAACATGAATGACACGACATTGAATAACAATAACAAACATACAATAATAATAACATACATAAATAATTTACATAGGCGTAGGAGCAGGGGGGTGGGGGGCCAGCGGGGGCCAGCCCCCCCCCCAAGCTAAGAGAGGGGGGCCAAACTATAGTGTGCCCCCCCCTCCCCAATATTTTGGAAAAGAGATATAACTTGCAGTCTAATATAACATTTACTTAGCATCATATAATTATTTTCAACCTTATTTCTGATTGGCATTTAGCCTTCCCTTGTATTCTGACTTGTCTCTTTCCGTAGTGTGAGTAATGAAATCTGTACGTGCCACGCCAAGGATTGTTTGATTACATTTTATAAAAATAATATATCGTTGAGCGCAATCACTACCGTTCTGGTTTGAGTGTCTGCAAAATCTATGTAACTATTAAGCCTGTTTACGCATGTAAACGTTATGTATTTTTTTGTTTTTCATTGTCCATTCAAGGGAAATGATATTTCCACAACTAGACAAATGCAGCGCTAACTGATTGTATGTCCAGGGCTTCAACAGAAGAATTAAAAAAAAAAATGGCACACTTAATCAGAACAATACATAATATGACTGATTAAGACAGTTCAGTGCCTAGTCGTATGAGTATCATCTGAAAAACTCAATGATTGCTAAAACATAGAGGCTTGAGGGGGGCCTATGGCTCATTTGGCCCCTGTACAAGGCTTTGAGGCTTTGTCATGAATAATGCACCGGGGATACCTTGCCGCACCCCCCTCCCCCTCTGCCGGTCGGAAAGGTTTGCCCCCCCCCAAGAGTTAAACTCCCTCCTACGCCCATGATTTAGCAACGTTTGACATGCCATAGTACAACGAACCTGAAGCGTCAATATTTTCCACATCAAATTTCATGTCGGGTGCGTGACGTCTTTTGTGACGTCAGTTTTATGTGTCGTCGCGTTTAGACAATATTTTAAGTTTTACTCAGGCCAAATAACAAATCTAGAGCTAGATCTATATCATTTATGTAATAATTATAAGTGTACAGCAGTATGTGCACTGTGGGGAAACGGACACCGGATATAGCTCAGAATGTGACAATACGTCTGATTTTGACACACGGTATTGTTTTTGCCATTTTTTGTAGATTCTATTTTATGGTGGTCGAAGTTTCTAAAAGCTTGATTATATGCAATATAGCTCTTATGATGGAAATGTGTCTCCTCTCTTGTATCGAGCGATTTTTTCGAAATTACATCATTCAGTATTGTGTAAGATATCAATACGATATGTTTTGTTGTTACGGTTTTGATGACCTGAAAGTGTACTGGGGATAGACAAAGCAAATAAATAACTGGATAGGGGATAGCTATTTTGTGGACTGAGGATAGATCTAAAGTCTGTCCCACCTATCTGGTTAACATCATTTTTAAAATTATGATATGCGTTATGATGCCCTAAAATATGTTTTTATATAGCGCAGATCCATATCTCTAGGCACTTTTTTCATTTTTCAAAAAACCAATTTTTTGAAGTTGATATGTTCAATTTTGTATTTTCTCCATAGACCGTAATGCTAAATGACGTCGCGTCGCTTCTTGTATATAAACAATATGGCGGCGCCCTGTAATACTTTTTTAGGGGACAACTCAAAATTATCGACGTTTAAATGTATTAGAAAATAAAACTCGGGCCGAGTTCACTCTGTATTGCTAAAAAAGTCTCACTGTTGTTTTATGAATTCAAATTAATTTTATTAATAAAAGATGATACGGGGAACAATTGGCATGTTTAACTTCCAGTGTTACAGAGTAATTTAAACATATTTTTGATGTTTGAGTATTAATCGTTAGTAGATCAAAATGTTTTAAGAGCTTCCCAAAATTTGGGTCGATTTTAAGATTAATATTACCCGTAAAGCAGAAAAAGGTAGAATATCTTACCCTTTCTCATGTCCAGCTTAATTTTTCCCTCGTGCGTATCTGGGTCGCCAGCATTTGCGTTATGAATTGTTTTTATTTTTTAAAAATACTTAAATATAACTTGCCTAGATCTACCTGCATATTAATAAAAAGACATATCTTAGATGATAGCGCTTTGAACATTCTCATGAACAGAATACGGACAAGATTCCCGATTTCCGGGATGAACCAATTGACATAGTGGAAGAAACACTGGTATTTATAGTTCCGAATTTAATAGCGGATATCAGTTACTTGATTTTTTTATCATGAAGTTTGTCTTGATAACTTTGTCATTTAATCTTTTTTTTTTTTTATAAAATTCTAAAATAAATACTGAATACACAAATCGTCGGCCGGCGTCAAAAATCTCGTTTCTTAACTTTTAGGATATTTTACAAAGCAATCCTTTTTTCATGACAGATAGATAGATAAAGATACAACCCGATATCTTAACGTCTGTTTTGAATTAAGATTTAAAAATTGTCATTAGGCCCTACGACATTTTTGCAGAACTTTCATTAGCTAATTTTTTAGTAACTACGATAAATTGGCTTATTTTCGGGATGTAATATATGGATATGTAAGTCAAGGTAGCCGGCTTTGATAAACTGTATTATAAAGGATCATTATTTTAGTTAAATAAATTACATTTCTTGTGATTTATTATTTAAGATCTTTTCATGATTTACCTATTTATTTCGCCGTATTTACTCGCTCATATCATATCGGCCGATATTGTGTTTAGTTGTCAACAAATGATCAGAGTGTCTTTGTCGTCATCGGCATGTTTATAGCTTCCTAAAGTAAAGTCTTTAATAAAGTTTTGTAGTTTGTTACATGTTGAAAATCATTTTTGATAGAAGATGTCAATTATCGGCGGTCATTTAGAATTAGGTCTTTTGATATGTAATTATCTTACAATACAATTGCCTTAGAATAAAGAGTTCACCATTTTGTTCAAACAAACAATAAGAACCAATCAAGCTAAGATTATTGACTTATGTTCATGTATGATATGTAGATGTAGAGCTGGCTACCTAGACCTTTTAGACTAAAGGTTCCGGTAGAACCGGCTACCTAGCCACTGCCAAATTGAAAACTGAGGATCTTTCATAGTATCAATAGAGGTCTGAAAGTTCATTTAAGAAATAATAAATATGTGCCTATATTTTATCAGTTAATAAAATATGGGCAGGAGTTCGGATGCGTAATAATTAAATCACGAGTGCGTAGCACGAGTGATTTAATATTCGCATCCGAACGACTGCCCATATTTTATTAACTGATAAAATTATTGGAAAATATTTATTATTTCGATTCTAACCACGTAAATTCTTCGCATTTTACAGCACTACATTTTAGCGCGATTGTCATTCGGCTGGCCATATGCTATTATAAAAACCTCCCCACGAATGGAAAGCGTTGCATCAAACGGAATTTTCCGATATTCAGTAAATTTTAATTAAAGTATTAAGTAGTTATTGCCGTGAAAATGTTATTTTCAATAACATCAAAGGTCGGATATAGAAATCAGAGGTAAATACTTAATTCAAGGTTTATATATGCAGTTTCTAAAAATAGTACACGTCACCTACATGATGGCACTGAAACATACACGCCAGAACAGTGCTGCGGCATATAAACACGTAAAAACTTGAGTCTGGAAGATTGGAAAATTAATTATAATTTATTTACTGTCAAAGTAGAATCTAGTTGACATTTGTGGTGCCTACAACGCAGAAATTGTAAACTACACACACGACCAGACATAGATGCACTGGTGTTGAAGTTGAAACTTACCGGGCTGAAACATATTCTTACGGTAAAATATAAACAAATAAATTCATCAGTTAGATATTGTTTGTTTCAGAAAATTTGATGTACTTTTTATTACTACTACATAACACTGAAAAAGTCGAGTATTTAGTCGGTATATAACGGAAGCAGAGTAGAATCTCAGTCGTGTTACAATCGTAGGGCGGAATGGAAGAGCTATATTTTATCGTGGATTCATGTATAGGCGATTTCGCTATATGTTTATATAGCAACTGCTGCGGATCGTGTTAGAATATTATGATAGTAACTGTTATGCCTAAGTTCTTGCAAAAATATTACTCATTTGTGTTTTATAACTTGCTTTCCTTATATTATATAAAGATTGCCCTCTTTTTGAAATCATTGAGAGATAATAAAATCTGGAAAGTAGATCCCTCGGAAGCACCGAGAACAATGCAAACAGTGAGAATTGCAGACTCGGTTTGACTGAGTCTGTTCATGAGCAGTAATGGAAAATGCAACACTGCCCACGCCCCCTAGCACCGGCTTAAGCAGTATTCAATCTTCAAATCTAAATGAGTTGAAATCAATGATCCCGAAGGACCAGAAAATATAACAACACTGAGATGAAGTAGGGGCGACTTTTAACACCCGCTGTTGTGTAGTAAATAAAACACGGATTACCACTGTATGTGTAATGTTGGTTCGTAAATGTGACTTTAGATACATATGTTTTATAGTTCTATTCAGTCTATAATTCATGAAGGTCGAAATATCTACCAAAAAAATTCATATTAATGCATGTACAAAAATTATCCTTCATATTCAAAAGAACCCGATTACGTTCAACCTCGTAAACCTGTTTGCATGGGTATCAGGAAGGCGGTACACGATGTTGAAAGTTGAGACTTTGATGATGAAAAGCCGAACCTACAATGATGAAAAGTCCAAAATACAATGATGAAAAGTCGAATGTATGATGGTGAAAACTCGAATCTACGATAGTGGAAAGTCGAAACTAAGATGCTAATAAGTCGAAACCTCGAAACCACGATGGTGAAAATACGAAATGATTTTGACTTTCAATATCATAGTTTCGTGGTTTCGACTTTTAAACATCGTAGTCTCGTTCTGACGTTGCTTCGAGCTCACATACGTTATGAGGCGATGGCCCTACCGGAACACCGTGCGTAGACATCATGCGCGGTTCCAGCCATTTTTCTCAAGTGGTGTTCCGAATTATGAGATTGTATTCATATTTTTTAAAAGTTGCACAATAATGCAGACTTACAAGTGTGGCCCCTCTTTGTATCAAATCAGATTATACAAATTCTAGTTTAAGTGATTTAAGGATCATTCTAATACTTTTAACATTTTCTTTTTATAAACATAGAAGGATTTTACCGTGTAGTGTTTTGCCAATTGAAACATGTTTCACAAAATGACCTACTTTTGGTAATGCGTCCATTTACGCCTAAAAAGGATTCCAGATTGAAATCCCTTCAATGGAAATAGATTTTAGTTTTGCCTGCTTTGTGGACAAATAAAACTTTTTTCCGTTCATATGCGTCGTAATTAGGCCCTAATCATCTCTCTTATCTCACTGGTCAGGATAAGGCGGACCCGATGATGCCATTTTCAAATTTGGTGCCAAAATATTTAGTACAGGGTTAAAAAGCGCTTATAAAATGTTAACTACAAGCTGCAAGCAATGTCTATTTTCCGACATTAACAAAGTTGCAGGGCGATATTTTGCGGGGCCGTGGTATACGAGCGAGATAATAGTTAAACTACTGGTATCTGTTTTTATCAATCATGGAAATAAAATTAATAAGCTCTAATTACATGTTCAATACGGATTTTTAGATTATCATGAGCTCCTATAGCCTTACCCCCTTACCATTCCATTTTTATTGCTTATTTAGCATTTTTATTTTTCGTTTTCTCGGATATCTGCAGGCCTAGGCCTGCCGTGCCTTAAAGAAGCGTACGCCACTGATTAGATGAACAGTACTTAAGGCAAGTCTACTGTGACGTCATTTAGTTTTATGTCATTTGTGATGTCACTTTCAAATCGGACGCGATAGAAAAGTGTAGTGTGTTTTCAAAGCAGTAGATCTAGTTTTATGGAAATTAATTTTGGAAAGGGTAATATATCGAGGATAATTCTTTGAAATACATTCAATGGGAAGGAAGGATTTTTAAATCGTAGAATACGGGTTATTTTTTTGAGACATGCGTATGAAAAATGGTGTAGATTTCTAATCAACGCATTGTTTCATATGTATGGTGCAATTGGTGCCTGAATATCATCTATAGTGCCGGAGCCACTTACTGAGTGTAATTGTTCGACATAGAACAAAAATGAAGTTGTATTCCGATTGAACGGTGGAAAAATAAATTGGGAATTGATAATTTGTAGAAATCTAAATCGGACCTTGGGATACAGCATACAGTTAACTTGGAATTTGAAAGTTGCATGTGAGTAAATTTGTCTTCCTTGCATTTGAAATTTGTTTTGAATATACGAACTGTTCAATCTATTGAGCTATCAAGGTATTTCAGTTCAAAACGACGATTATTCATTTTTAAATCCATTTTGAGTGGCTCCCCAAGTAATTCACGTGAACATTCATGTTCTCCTCCTTTTTAGAGAGTAAACGCCAATGGCGGCCGATTTTTTACAACAGTGAGCTGCCGTTGGAAAAAAATATGTGGCATTCATTTAGCAATTCGAGTACTTAGAGAAAAATCCTTGAAATTCTCGAGGGTGACTTTTTTGTAGTTTAACTAACGCTATTTACTTTACCGATAGCTGCTCCAGTTTTGTCACCGTGCATCCAAGTTGATGTTAACCGATGGGATGGACAGACTTTAGTAACGATGTAGATCTATTTTGAATAATGAGACTGTGATAATGATTACGGCTTTTTACCTCTACGCAAAGTCGTGGGGATATGCTTTTATCATCTCAGATTTGAAGTAGATTTTTTAACATTTTTCATGCTCTGCTAAATCGTAAGCATTAAACTATACACCATAGTCAAAATTTAGCATTCTGCTCAAATACTGGTTTCATTTATGGATACAGTAGATAAGCGTTAATACAGTAAAATCTTACCTCTGATAAAGAAAAACAAATTCACATTTGTCTATCTATTTATCACCTTCTGAGCTATATCCGGTGTCTGTTTCTCCACAGCGATGTGTGCATAAAAAGATTTTTAGATATGCACTCGTTCTTTGCGGAATATTATTAAGCTCGTAATGTCGAGCAATATTTCCGCCTCAAAACTTGTGCATATTTCACGATACAAATCTAATAGCCTATAAGTCTACGCATCCAAATGTTGTTTTTTTCCCAATAGAACACACAATGGATCTAGGGGTTTCCATTGAAATTGTTTTTATAGATCTAGAATCTACCTTAGTTCAGAATAAAATGTATTAATCGACATACGAGTATCCTGAATAAGTTTATAGACGAAACTGTCAATAATGATAAACAAACCAAAGTTACGACTTGTACTCGTATTATGTTTACCTCTTCTTTGTTGAGCGGTGAAGTTTTGGCATATTCATACAGGGCTTCGTATACTTTGCCATCGTAACGTCCGATACAGCTTTGCAAGATTTTGTCGGAATAGTCAAAAGCGTCCACGAGGGCAACAGCGTTTGGTCGGATTTCAGCAAGCAATGAAAGTGTTTTGTTCAGGATCATATCAGCTTGTTGACCATCCAAGAAACCATCCTGGTAGAGAAATGTGTATGTAATGACTATTCTGTAATAATATATAATAACCGTTACGATAGAATGTTGAAATACTATGTTGTGTCCTTCATTTTTCATTTTACAATGGAACTTTTTAAAGAACATACAATCTGACATACATGTTTAGACCTATAAATGTTACATTTAGCAGGTAAAATAAAACAATACAAAACCTGTATAAACTCTCCTAGTCTCTCGTTGATTCCGCTGACAGCATAAAGCTTGCATAAGGTCTCGAGAACTCGTGCAACAGGAGGGTCAAGGTCGGGTCTGTTCACTACACCACTAAACAGTTTCACCACGTACGATTGGCAATGAGCCTAATGTGTAAAATGTAGAATTTATATAAGCCACGCCCTTGTACCACAAGATATGTATCGTCGTGAAATTTTTAACAAAAAAGAAAAATGAAAACAATCATGGATTCGCTTCGCTGAACATGAATTGTAGCACGACTATTTGTGACTTTGTTTCTGTAAACATTAATATAAGAAGATCAAAGGAAAGAAATCTTAATGTTTTATCAAAATAATTCATTGCCTATGAGCTGGGACAGAGACAATTATAAAAGACTTTCTCCATTAACAGAAGTACAGAACAGAGACAGGACTTGTAGGTATCACACGATTTATTGATATTGCATTGAAATATACTTGATCTTACATTCATTTTCATGGTTTTTGCGAAAGTTAAACATGTATACTGTACACCATCAAACAAGATGTTCAAAAACGTTTCCTTTAAAAATATTTAATACAACGGCAAAAGTAATGAACAGCAGAGCCCCTTCAAGCCAGCCCCATCTAAACGAGATCCCTCTCTAAACTGGACATTTCGATTAGATCCCGAATATGTTTGATCCCTGTCCTTAATGGGAAAAAAGCGAACAAATGAACAGTTCTGACGTCTTAGATACTTACCAAATGGAAGCGTAAATAGGACCTGTCTTACACATTGTAATTCTCCTATCAAAATTTTGTATTATGATTATATTTTTAAATTTGGAGGAAAACAATACACAGGGGATATTACGGTGCTTAATTAAATCTGATAAGTACTAGCTAAACTATAAGATTCGTAAAATGATGTACCTTTGCAGCTGTGACCAATGGCACTCCACATTTATTTCTAGCCTCCTCTATAGGCAGGCCTCCTTTTACCAATGCCTGTAGTCTGGAAGCTGCAACCTTGATTAATCTGAATTGAAATTCGAGGTCATCGTTTCGTAAATAAAACAACAACATAAAAGTGACAATCAGTTTACAACGTTAAAATGATAGTTAATTAACAGCTCGGTATAATACAATCTACTTGTTTCATTAGAAATAAAAATACTTTTTGAAATTATTTAACAAAAATCATATATGTAACATTGATGCACAAAACTGATTACTAAAAGCTATAGCAAACTAAATAAAAATGATTTATTTGAAAAAAAAAAACTATACCTTGCAGCTGCGTGTTCATACGCCTCAATCAGGTCTGACATGTTGAGAGCAGCATTTAGTGCACTTCTCTGCTTAACTGGATTGTTGAGGTAGGACATAAACCCTACAAGTTTCTGTCCTCTGGCTGCCTGGGCATACTGTTTGACTAGATACCTGTTACATAATATCTGTGTTTATAAAATACTATATAAGAGGTATTACATATACATTTGCTACTGTATTATATGAAAGGAATTTTACAATACCTATCTACAACATAATTATGATGGTATTGTATATACATTTAGTTCAGTAAGGTATTGTACAGTATCTGCATTCTCGCATACCAGAGGTCTACCGTGGTTCCCGGGATTTTGACGAACATCTGATGGATGAGAATGAGTATCTGAAGAAGCTTTCGTGTGTACGGGCCCTCCGTAAGGATTTTAATTACCCAACATACAAAACTTTTTCACCTATATAAGAATACAGTTCGGAAACAAATGGAGGTTTTTAATGAGGTCGTAGAAATTTAGCGGTGTGCCGTAACCATGGAAACGGCTTCTGAAGCTGGTAATCGCGGAACCTAAAAATCTTTCTTTTGTCATATTTCAAAAAGTAATGGTATTAGAAACTTGATTTTTTTCATATTTTTATTAAGTTATGAATACCTATTGTTTGCAGTGATTATATTCTAAATATCTTATTAAATTTTTTAATTGTCGTCAGCACGTGCAATTTTAGTTATTAGCACGTGCATTTAGTTGTGAACCAAAAATGTGCCTCTTTTAATCAAAAAATGTTTTCTGGACTTATTTACAACTATGGCTGATTTTTGGCTTGAAAATGTATAATACGCATGCAATTAAAATTCTAAGCATTTTGATACGTCCGTTTACCACAATTTCATATATTGCATGCCATATACGTTATTCATTCGCTTCCTTTTTCAATACACATGGACAATGAAGTTAGGGAATTACTCGTTGAATCTCGGCTTGGAATATTTAACATATATTATATGAAAAAAACTGTTTATCAAATTAATTGTTTGAAAACATGCGGATAAATTATGTTGTGTTTTTTTGTGGTTTTTTTTTTGTGACAGTGTTAGCTGTCAGTATTGTACAGATATGCTTAACATATAATGCATGCATAAAATTGTTCTCATTTTCGTTGACATTTTTAATATTACTGTTACGAATTCAAGTATTTTAGATTTCATACTTCTATCACTTTAATAATTAATCATATTGCCGGACTTCTCTCCATAATTTACCGGTACAATAATAGGAGTAAACGACTTCCAGTGTATGTAGAACGGTTCTACCAAAGTGATTCTAATGTACATGTTTGTATGGAAACCTGGTGCGCCATGTTATTTGTCAATCGCTAAATAGTCAGATAACAATGCTAAATGCCAGACACCTTATGCAAAATGTTTTGAAAACAAAATGACATTTATTAAGTACTATGGAAGGCTATGGAAAGACGGTGTCAGGGTTCGAATTTAGCCAGATTTTCTACTTGCATTTTTTCGCAAGTGGTATTTTTTTTAACTTGCTAAATGAAAACACAACTTGCATTTTCCGCGACTTGTCACTTTATTACAACATTAACACAAACATCCACGTGATGAGTCAAGCCAATCGTATCTGCGCTATGTAAATAGTAACTTATTATAGATTACCAAAAAACCCACCGGATGCGGTAAACGTCATCAAAATTAGCGCAGGTACTTGTCAGCAGTTGAAAAGACATGCGCACGGGACATGTATCGAGTGTAAACTTCCGTTTACGACGAAAGATGAAAGAGTGCTCCGAAATTCGTTCTGCAAATGACAATGCCCTGCAATGACCGCGAGTTGTTAAAGAAAGAACAGTGTAAGATCGAGACGACCGTTAGAAATGTACATTATTTGGCCAAAAATTTTCACTCGCAAAAAAATGCTGGTGTCTGAAATCTCACTTCGCAGTTTGAAATTTGCACTCGCATTTCGCGAGTATGCGAGCTTAAATTCGAACCCTGGGTGTGCCATGCTAATTGCCAAATGTTAAATAACAGTTATTGCAAAATGCTATTTGCTATATGCTTAATGTCAAACGTTGCCTGTGAAATGGTAATTGCAAACAAAAATGAAAAATTGTAATTTTGAAAAATCCCAAAATCGTATTCAAAGTATTTTTTCAGATAAAGAGTAAATGGTTTAAAGCATCCTTAAAATACTTTGGGCCTTTTTGTAACTAACTTTTCACTATTAAAAAATTCTTAACATTTTAGGGGAAACGTTTCACATTTAAATTTTTAAAAACCCTCAGAACATGTTATGTTTAAAAAACAGGATATAGAATTTTCTATTTTTTTCATGGATTAAAAGTCATTATTTAAGGGATACAATCATTAACTCGCAATGTTAAAAGCTTTTTGCGGTACATTTGCATTTGGAAATAACTATAGGCTTTGGGCCAAAGGAATGCTTTTGGGCATTTGATAGATTGAACCCGGGTGCGCCATGAATATACCCAAAATGTTAATGACAATTGTTTAAAGAAAAATGCCATAACTTTAAACTAAACAAAAATTACTTTGCTAAATCCCAATCACTTAATGAAAACCCCAAAAATATTTATAAAAAGCAAAAAACCCAAATGCGATTGCCTAGGGAAAAAGGTCAAGCGCAAGGGTAACGAAAAAATTTAATGCAAAGAAATTTAAATATGGTTTGAACGGAAATTTCCAAAATGATAAATCTTTTTTTTTTAAAACAAAAAATGTAAAAATTGCTTTTTTGCTAAGTTTCCTTGAATAAAAGCTAAATTTTAAATCAGAAAATTAATCATTGCCCTTCATTACAAAACTCTCTGTACATATTTTATCTTTAATAATAAAATTTTCAGCAAAATGTTTGGGTTTCTTTCCCTGTAATATCTTCAACGTTATTTTTTAAATTTCAACGGGGACACTTTTTTTTTTCCATTGAGTAAAATTTACTTCATTAGTTAAAGAGATAAAGTCAAAAGCCCGTAATTTGAAAATTCCTTTTTTATCTTTGACAAAAAAAAATTTTTTTTTTATCTTTCTCGTTACAATTACATTGTCAGCCCAGTAGCCTGATGAACTTGGGGTTTGCCGCGACCCTCGATCCCCTACAGTTTCGGGTCATTGAGAACTATGGGCCAAGTCGCAGCTCGCTCATGGCATGCCTTTTTACTCTCCAAAAAAATTCCACATTGGTCTTCCTCACCACATAAACAATTGGGCGATAACAGACGTGCAATGTTAGAAAGACGACGAGGGCTTTTTTTCCCCGGTCTTCAACCATTGGAGGCCTTCAGGGTGCTTCAGTCTCTGCCTTGTAATGCTCACGTTTTCCTGTGGCTGCATGATTTTTTTACATTGCTTTTTGTAACGGCTTTTAAAGAATTATGTAGATTTAGCTTAAATATGTGTCTTTAACATTAACTTTTGGAATTAACATCAACAACTTTTATTGCATTTGGCAGTTACATACGCATGGGCCCCCATAATGCGCAGGGACAAGAGCCCAGTGTCAAAAAGGGAAAAGTTCCCCCAAAGCATGTAAGATGAGTTAGATTCTGTTTTGCAATTAAAAATGTATTCCATTTTGTTGATGAATTTTGTAATGATCAGATGTGATAGTTACAGTTTTGGCTTGCTGTTTTGTAATTGAGGAAAAAAACTAGATAACTTTACTTTGTTTCCGGTCCATGATAGGGTTTTATCGCTAAATGACAAATTTCAGGGAGTTTTTCGATATGATGTTTTTTCAGAAATAGTTTTTTTTAAATATATGAAAACCTAGCACCTCAATATATATATTTTTTTGTCATTTTTGGTGAGAAACATTTAATTTGGTAAAAATTTTTTTAAACATTAAAAACTTAAAGCAATAAAAAATTAAGTTCAAGATTTAAAAATTTTTATATGAAACAAATGAAATGAAACCTTGTACCTTTCGGTATTTACTCAAAAAAAATGATTCTAATATAGTGTGCTATTGATAAGTCCCGGGCCAGTACAAATTTCAATAAAAAAATTACCTAGCACGGGGTTTGCTAAATTTTTGAGAAGGGGTAGGCGTGGGGGAGGGGACCCGGGGTTGGCCAATGCAGTTATTCATTACCACTTAAAATTCGTCCTTACACTAGTCCTAATTTAAGTTATGTTTGCTTTTAAAAGGGTTTTAGGGTATATTTATGTTTTTTAAGTTTAAAATGTAAGTCATCATAGAAAACCGATCTTGGATTTCTTTTTGTTTTTAAATTTTGTAAATAAACGTAAATGTTTTGTATACAAAAAACTAAAAATGCGCATATTGAAGCGAAGGCCCGGAATGAAAATGTATAAAGATAACATTTCTCCCCTCCTTTGCAAACGTAATTTAAACATAGTTTTTCTTTCTAACCGCATGCAGGGGGATGTTATTGCTACACAAATGTGATGAAAAAAAAACAACATACCTTTTAAAAAACATCGTATTTTCTTTTTTTTCCACCCGCTAATAAAAAAATATAAGACTTGAAACAAAACCAATGGTGAGATATCTCCGGAAAGTGTATTGATAAAACGAGTTTCAACAGGAACAATAAGTGCCCAACCCCAAAAATAAAAAATAGCAAAACATTATTATTATTTCGCAAATTTCTTCTTTCTATAGTAATTAAAATCATTTTGGAAAACCGTTTACACCACTGGAACCCCTTTTATTTTTGGGCCTCGTTTCCCCTCCCAAATTTTTCCGCTGAATTATGAAGAAAACCCGGGAAATATGACAAATTATTAAAACAATAAATATCAAATATAAAAATTTTTTTTTATCAAAAGTTTGAGCGGGGGAGTGAAATAAAGCCTTTAAATAAAAATGAAAAATAAATTAGTGTAAAAAGTTTTGAGTCTACGTTTTATAGTATATGAACGTTGGTAAAATGATTTGTTTTTAAGTAAAAGAAAGTAAATTTTTTTATTTTTGCAGAAAGGTAACATTATAAAAAGAATAACATTTGTGACTTTCCACACTAAATTTTTTAAAAACTTTTTGAAAAAAAATTGATAAAATGCTGGGCAGAGCCTCGCATTTTTTATTTTATTCAACCTTTTAATAAATTCAGATGAAAAACACTCATAAATATCCCATTCGTAACAAAATATAAAATATCAACAAAAAAAGGGAAACAATTTATGCATGCATTATAAAATTTTTAAGCTATCTATCAACAGACACTAACAAAAGGGAAAGTCACAAAAAAAAATTTTATCCCATGTTTTCCAACAATCAATTAAAAAAACTTTGTTGTTTTTCATAAATTCATTAAAATTCCAACCGATATAAAGCATTTTAACTTCATTTCCATAGTATTGAAAAAGGAAGCGAATTAATAGCCTATATGGCAGCAATCCCCTCATTTAAAAATTTATAAAATGAGTTTTAAAAAGAGTACAATTTTTTTTGAATTTTTAAAGCATGGATTAAACAACATTTTAAAACAAAAAACACAATAGTTGTAAAAGTCCAGAAAACTTTTCGATTAAAAAGGGGATCTTTGGGTTTTTACACTGAAGCACGGCTTTTTACTAAAAATTGAGTGCTGCGACAATGAAAATAAAAAAGAGTTTAGAATAAATCCTGCAAAAAAAGGTATTTATAACTTAATGAAAATTTTTAGAAAAAAACAATTTTTAATCCACTATTTTTGAAAATGACAAAAAAAGTTTTTGGTTTCCCCCGATTACCAGCTTCAGTAGCCTTTTCCATGGTTTCGGGACATCGCTAAATTTTTTTCGACCATCTTAAAAAGTCATTTTCCCTTTTCTTAAATTTTTTATCATAATAAAAATGTTTGTAATGGGTAAATTAAGTTCGCAATATTTTGAAAGATTCCGTAAAGACATAATACGTGCAATATCTGAGAGGGAAATTTTTTATAACTAACTACCCGAATTAAAAGAGTAATTTTTTTTGGCTTTTGCAATACTATCCAGATTAAAAAATACCGTATAGCTTTGTTCTATAATATATTTTTAAAGTAGGTACTGACACCAGTTCCAAAAGAAAGTGTGCACTTATTTTTTTTATTTTTTTCCGGGTTTTTTTCTGAAAACTTATGTTGGTACCAAAATTTTAAAACAGTTCGTAAACAAATTGGTGTGCATTTTGATTTTTGGTTTTTCCCAGAGTGAGTGTAAAAAAATGAAACAAAATCGTCGGGGAATTTTTTAAATATTTAAACTAAAAAAATGCACCTTTCTTTTGGAACATATATAACCGAATCTACAATTAATAACTAAATTTTATGTCTTTTTTTTCCCGCCACAGTTGAATAGTATTACAAAAAACCCAAGATTAAGAATTATTGCATAAACGCTTGATACCTGCAATATATGTGTGGTATTTAAAATACAATGGTAGCTGATGTAGAACATTTCGTAATGTTGTGTTGCCGTGCGTGCGTGTGTGGGTTTTTTTTTTTTTAGACAATTTGTTTGTCGTTTTGGGCATTTCAAAGTGCCATAATAATCTTTAAAGTTTTGTCTTCGTTTTTTCGCACCACCAACACAACAAAAAGGAAAATAACAACGGAAAATAAAAGAAACAAGAAGCGACAGAAAAAAAAATTTTATCAAGCGTTGGTGTGTGCCTTTTAAAAAAAATTTCGTTTTTTTGGTTTGGCGCGTGGCCAAATTTAAAATAATACTTATTTGGTGCTATGAGCTGCGGCTATTAAAACATATTTTTAAATTCGCTTGGGTACGCTCGTAAGCGAGCAATGAAACATTTTTTTAATTTTTGGGACATGCCCAACCAAAAAAAACGAAAAAACTTTGAAGTGGGACCACAGCCCCCCACAAAAGAACGAACATTTTATCTCGTTCGGCGGGGCGGGGACAGCAGCACAAAACTTTTCTTATGGGACGTGCTACGAAAAATGACATCTTTTGTTTGCGCTTTTTCGTTTCGTTTTACCTTGTTTTTTTTTTTTGTCGCATTGTGAAAACAAAATTCAAAGTTTTGGGGGTTTGGGGGGGTATACCCCCTTCACACTGGAGATCATGACAGTGTTTTCCCCTTCGTATGTACATGCGGGGGATGTCCCTCCAGATTTTGGGATCCCCCTGGCAGTAAAACCCGTCCCCACACTTAGAATTGTCTATACCGTTACTTGTGACCTCTGCGGAAAATGCTTTTAAGCCAGAAGATAGACCATGAAGCTGTAAAACATGTTAACCCGGATTTCATACACTGAACTTAAAATATTGTGACCAATTTGTTTTATAATTATTGGGAAATACTAACACATTTCTACTGATATACCGAAGGAAAAAAGGCTGGACTAATATTATCTTTTAAGCTCATCTTTTCCTATATTTTGATATACATGTACTTTAAGAAATAGGTATTAAACAAAGACCGGTCTTCTTCTAATGTGTAGTTTTCTTGTTGACCCAAAATCAGCAATCCAACACAGCCACACATTGTCAGTAAGACTGCTAGTGTATTTATTTATTAAAATTTTACAAAAGCTAAACAAATACCAAAGAAATCAATATTATAAACGAAACATTTTTCAAATTTATACAGATTTAGCAAAGTGCATAAATGTAGGGAAAATAAAATTGTCACCGCAGCCATCTCATCCAGGATTCCCTTCTCCATATCTGCATTTATTCTCATGTATTCCTTTACCATCATATTTCCGCTGAAGATAAACGCATACGCTGCAGCCAACAAGGGGACTATTTTCTCTTGTTGTGTCTGATAGTCTATCACTTGGGGCTCCTCGCCACTAAAAGCAAAACAAGAAACATCAAGTTCGTCTTTTGTGTGACAGGAAAGGCCGTACCGGCGACAGTAACCATCAGAACAAATCAACACCCTTTACAATATTTACAAATTTATTTACATAAGATGATTATTAACAATGAATAGATGGGAAAAGAAAAAAAAACTAATTATAAGAAAGAAAAAAAAAATTCAGTATCTCTAGATACAAAAGTTCTTATAGTCCATTCTAATCTGACGTGACACAGGTCTTTAATGTAATTGTGAACTTTAAGTAGCACAAACAAAACAGATTTCTAAATTCAGTCCCTTTAAACCGTGAATACGTTGATTCCGTGTTGGCTCCCTATGGTGATGGGTGATTGATCCCTGAGCTGACTTCAGAGGATAACAAAAATCATCGTCTTTGCGGTTTACGGCACAACCATGGGACGAAAGCTCTGCGCTGGGAATATCACATCCAGGCGAGTGAAGACAAGTGAACCTCGGGCATTGTACTTCCGGGTTATGACATCACCAGGAAAAATCGTCTGGCGGAAGAAGCTAAAATATATAACATATGGTAAGCACCCAATAGCAAAACAAATAAGTCAGGGCATAAAACTGCTCCTTTGGGTATACCATACCTCCGTAGGCCCCCATAAATAATACGTGCTATTTAAATACAAAATATATGTGCTACTAAGTTCAGACGTCACATGATTAAAATACGTCACTTATTACTTCCATTATTACAAAGAATTACTTACTTAAAAGACTAAAGTTAAAGTATGAAAAAGATATGAAAAGTATATGATGAAACCATTATAGATACGGACATGATAAACTGCAGCTATTATTTACAACTACAAATTAACAAAATTCAATGTAAATCAAACGTTATATGAGAGTTGGCATCCATATAATATCTAATGCCATACACTACAACGGACATTAATTAGATGTGCTATAGACTGGCACACAATTACAAATTACAATAATATATTACATACAGGGTGCTAGACTTGCCATATAGATTTATACATAACAATACAATGCAGTAATGGCGTTCCATAATAACGAAATGTTTGACATAAGTTTTTGAAACAAAGTACTTTATAAATATCATGTTACAAATTTCAGTACAAATTTACATCTTATATAAATGAAACATTTTAGATTCCTCTTTCCAAATAATTTACAAAAGTCTGAAAAAATTTAATAAATCATCCTGACATACCGAAACTAGCTAAAATCATATGCCGAAAAGTAAATGTTACAGAATTCTATAGAATGAACAAAAATTTACCAAATAAAAATCGTAATGCAAAAATCATACAAAAATCTAACAAATAAATTTCTTACCTCGATCGAGCATAAATTTCTAGCAAGAAAATAATTCAGACATAGATTCGTCTATAATGTCGTAAGGTGGTTTTGCGCAAGGCATATCTAGTCCAGTCTATTTAAAGGATAATGTCCCGCCAAATACTAAATTTCATGGGATTCACGGCTAAGCCGTGGACTCCGACTATTTGTGTTTCCACTGGATTCACGATATAGCCGGGGAATCTAACTACTTTGGCGCGGATTTAAATTGACAATTTGAGACCCATTATAGTGGTTTTGGGGATAAAAACATAAATTACTGAAGTTTATAAAGTATTAACTTTCTTATTACTGAACAGAATTTAATGAAATTTACATGGAAATTTAAGTTATGAAATACAGAAAAACATGAGAGGTATTTCATGCGTGAAATCTGACATTTACCTCAATAACTCAAAAATTTACAAAAAGATGATGCAATACCTGCATTTACAATACATATAACATAAGGCCCGTATGTCAATTTGTGACACACGTCCCCCCTTAAAAAGAAAATTTATAATTTTCTTAAATGAAAACAAATTGGCATACTGCACATAGCAAACACAACAACAAAAAAAAAAAAAAAAAAAACACGCTGTCACTATCTGTACACCATATAATATAGCCACCTGTCTACACTCTACTTAAATAATCTGCACCTACATTTTCTCTACCAGGAATTGCTCTAATACTGATCCTATATGGCTGTAATGCCAATGCCCATCTCATCAGCCTGGAATTGCTAAGTTTCGCTTTATTCAAATAAGGTGAGCGGCTGATGATCTGTCTCTAATACAAAGTCTTTACCGAACAAATACCGGTGAAACTTAGCTACTGCCCATACTATCGCTAAACACTCCTTCTCTATCACTGAGTACTTTTGCTCCCTAGGTAGCAATTTTCTACTAGCATACGCTACAGGTAATTTCTCTCCATCACTTTCCTGAAGTAATACTGAGCCTAAACCTAAATCTAAAAGCATCTACTCTCAATATAAAAGTCTGATCTAAATCTGGCAACTTCAAAATAGGCGGACCCATTAAGCTAGCCTTCAAAGTCGGGAAAAAGCCTTTTCTTGACTTTCACCCCACTCTACAAGATTTGGCTGACCCTTTTTCGTCAAATCTGTGAGTGGAACTGCAATGGCGCCGACATTTGAGATAAACTTAAAAAGTATCAATAGAAGTATGCATACAAAATAAATATCTGTCAATACCTTTGAGAAATTGTCTAACAAATCTACTACTTCCTGTTTACATTCTACTGGTAACTCTGGATTTACCTCTACATCTTTGTACGTTTCTGTACCCTGCTTTATAGGACACAAAACTATATCCTTTTCTACTCTACTCGAAAACTCATCACTACTTTCATTCGGATCTAATCTGTCATAATCTCTCTGATCCTCCTCTACAATAGCTGCTCCAACCTTACTTAATATACCCTTATCTGGTATAGACTTACTATCATCCTTCCTTTCACAGTACTGTTTGAGCATTTTTTGCATGAAACTTTTTTCAACTTTCCGTCTACATCTATCCTGTAATCTAGTCTATTTACTACCTCTACTACTACGTAAGGACCCTTCCAATGTAACAACAATTTATTATTTTTTCGTAGGTAACAATACAAGTACCTTACTACCTGCCTTAAACCTCCTATCTCTAGCCTTCCTATTGTAATACTTCTTGTATCTAGACTACTTTTTGCTAACTGTTGCTGAGCTATCTTACACTATCCTCCAACTTGTCTTGCAAATCCATAACATACTGGTAAGTGGTTTACCTCATCATTCTCCGTCTTACCAGCCCATAACTCTCTTAGCACAGTTATCGGTCCACGGATTGTTCTACCATAAAGTAACTCAAAGGGAGAAAATCCCAAACTTTTCTTGCGGAACTTCACGGTAAGCAAACAACATAGCATTCAAATACCTATCCCAATCTCTAGGTCTCTCACTACACATACGCTTCAACATTTGCTTCAAACTACCGTTAAACTTCTCTACTAAACCGTTACACATAGGGTGTTTACGGTGTTGTAGTTAACTGCCTTAATGACAATAACCTACTAACTTCTGCCATAAGGTCTGACGTAAACTGCGATCCACAATCGGTAAGCATCTCCTCTGGCACTCCTAATCTACTGTACATATCTACTAATGCCTCTGCTACTCTCTCAGTTTCAATACTAGGTAGCGCTATGGCTTCTGGATATCTAGTAGCATAATCTACCATAGTCAAAATGTACCTGTTTTTCCTATCAGTCATAGGTTCGATCGGACCAACGATATCGACGGCAACTCTCTTAAACGGAGTATCAATCAAAGGCATTTTTCCTAACGGAACTTTACTTACTCTACCCTTAGCTATAGTACGTTGACAAATACTACATGACTGACAGTACCTCCTAACCTCTGCCATTACAAGTACCGGGTTTTGTAGGACATGTACTTACACTAAGCATACCTAACTCCTCAACATCACTTAGTTCTATAATGCTATTTCCACTCTCTGACCTACTTGACTTACTATTTCTATTCTCCCCTTTACTACTTTCCTGTTCCTGCTCTACTTCTAACTCTGCTGCTGCATTAGCACTGTTACCGCCGTACTTTCCACTCCTACAGTAATATGAACTATGCCCTATTCGACCACACTTATAACACTTCAGTACACCAAAGGGTTGAAAACCTCTACCTCTATTAGCAACATTGCTACTACCTCTATTACTAGTGCCTACATTACGACTACTAGGATAGTGTCTCTGAGGTATTTCATATGGTTTATAGCTCCGGTCCTTATTGGTTCGATTCACGACATACTTGGGACCTCCACGAGTCTTTGCAAACAAATCTGCATCTTCTGCTACATCCTTAGCTTTAACTAACTTCTTACTACTCAAATTCTGGTATAGTTCTCTATTACATACATCTAAAAATTGGTCCCTAAGAATAAAATCTAACAATCCTTGGTACGTTTTCTCTACCTTACTCAAGCTAAGCCAACCATCTAAATATCTACTTATTCTGGCTAGAAACATCACAAAGGTCTCATTATCCCGAGGCCTCTCAGTTCTAAACTTTTTCTTATAGCCATCGTCAGTGAGTTCGAACTGACGTAGCAAAGCGGCTTTCAGTTTATCATAATCCTTCCTATCTTCCAACGGAAGCCTATCAAAAACCTCTCTTGCCGTACCCTTTAGAAGGAACGGTAAGTTAAGTGACCATATCTCTTTATCCCAATCCTGCGCAACAGCGTACGTTTCGTACACATTCAAGTACGCATCCATGGAATCAATTTTCTCATCAAAGGGAGACATCTTAACCTTTACCTTTTTCTTACTCATCTTTTCTAAGTCTGTCTTAAACTTATGCTCTGTTTCTAATTTCCTACTTTCTGCTTCCTCCTTCTCTGTTTCTAACTTCCTAGCTAACATTAACTTCTCCTTTTCCATTTCTAACTTATCTTGTTCTAACTTACGTTCATATTCTATCTTTTCCTTCTGCAACCTAGCCTCTAACTCTAACCTTACTCTCTCTGCTTCTAATCTTTCCTTCTCTGCTTCTAAACTACTTTGTTTTTCCTCACGTTCCCTAGCCTGCTCTTCCTTAACAAAGTTACGTAACTCCTCTCCTTCATAACCTAACTCCTGTCCTACCTTCGTTAACTCTACTACACTAGTCATGATTACACTACGTTAACACTATATAACACTACAGTACAACAGCTACTATAACAACCTGAGACACTAGTTAAACAAACGTGAGGGAATACTAGACTACACTAGTTTACACTAAGGCTATACAGTTACCACTGAAGCCAAAACAAAGTACTATACACTACGTATATACTACACAAAACGTCCTCACTAAAATAATACACTAAGTTGCGCAACAGTACTATGTGTCAATCAAGGTTGCATAGGCAACAATGACAGTAGGCTGTAACAATACCTTAGCCTTATCAAATATCAATCAACTGTAACTGGTGTTAACACTTTAGTGTAACAAATAAAACAAAAATAAACCAAAGTGCTTTATCCTAAGATAAAGAATAGGTATAACACAACAGTGTAGCACTAAAACATAAGAGTAGGTTAAAATAAATGCAAGTAAACAAGCTTGCTAACACACACAAATGAAAAAAAAATAATATGTATCTGGTATGTATAAAAGCACACTAATACCTAATAGGATCACTGGGAGAAGTAGGGCGACGCACAAGTAAGAGTGAGTAGGATAACTCTCCTTGTCAAGGGCGGGGCACTCTCAGCACAGATATATGATGGCTTAATCATAGAGTGACACAAAAACCCCAAAAAAAATAAAGGAACGAACTCCCCCCCAGAATCCAAGTGTCGTAAACAACTGTCTATCAGTCTGTGACCACTAAAGCTGGTTAGCTGAAGCTATGGATCTGTCTTGTCTTGTCTGAGGTAAGACGTCACTCTGAAAAATGAATAAAACTATTATATGTGTAACAATAAAACAAAACAAGAGGAATCTTTACAAATTATTGCTGCAGTTAAATGGGTGTTAATAATGTTCGAATAGCTACTGTGTCTGGTCGACCCAAACCCACTTCTGACACCATTGTGACAGGAAAGGCCGTACCGGCGACAGTAACCATCAGAACAAATCAACACCCTTTACAATATTTACAAATTTATTTACATAAGATGATTATTAACAATGAATAGATAGGAAAAGAAAAAAAAACTAATTATAAGAAAGAAAAAAAAAATTCAGTATCTCTAGATACAAAAGTTCTTATAGTCCATTCTAATCTGACGTGACCAGGTCTTTAATGTAATTGTGAACTTTAAGTAGCACAAAACAAAACAGATTTCTAAATTCAGTCCCTTTAAACCCTGAATACGTTGATTCCGTGTTGGCTCCCTATGGTGATAGGTGATTGCATCCCTGAGCTGACTTCAGAGGATAACAAAAAATCATCGTCTTTGCGGTTTTCGGCACAACCATGGACGAAAGCTCTGCGCTGGGAATATCACATCCAGGCGAGTGAAGACAAGTGAACCTCGGGCATTGTACTTCGGGTTATGACATCACCAGGAAAAATCGTCTGGCGGAAAGAAGTAAAAATATATAACATATGGTAAGCACCATAGCAAAACAATATGTCAGGGCATAAAACTGCTCCTTTGGGTATACCATACCTCCGTAGGCTCCCATAAATAATACGTGCTACTTATACAAATATATGTGCTACTAATTCAGACGTCACATGATTAAAATACGTCACTTATTACTTCCATTATTACAAAGAATTACTTACTTAAAAGACCCAAGTTAAAGTATGAAAAAGATATGAAAAGTATATGATGAAACATTATAGATACGGACATGATAAACTGCAGCTATTATTTACAACTACAAATTAACAAAATTCAATGTAAATCAAACGTTATATGAGAGTTGGCACCATATAATATCTAATGCCATACACTACAACGGACATTAATTAGATGTGCTATAGACTGGCACACAATTACAAATTACAATAATATAATTACATACATGGTGCTAGACTTGCCATATAGATTTATACATAACTAATACAATGCAGTAATGGCGTTCCATAATAACGAAATGTTTTGACATAAGTTTTTGAAACAAAGTACTTTATAAATATCATGTTACAAATTTCAGTACAAATTTTACTCTTATATAAATGAAACATTTTAGATTCCTCTTTCCAAATAATTTACAAAAGTCTGAAAAAATTTAATAATCATCCTGACATACCGTAAACTAGCTAAAATCATATGCCGAAAAGTAAATGTTACAGAATTCTATAGAATGAACAAAAATTTACCAAATAAAAATCGTAATGCCAAAAATCATACAAAAATCTAACAAATAAATTTCTTACCTCGATCGAGCATAAATTTCTAGCCAAGAAAATAATTCAGACATAGATTCGTCTATAATGTCGTAAGGTGGTGTGGCGCAAGGCATATCTAGTCCAGTCTATTTAAGGATAATGTCCCGCCAAATACTAAATTTCATGGGATTCACGGCTAAGCCGTGGACTCCGACTATTTGTGTTTCCACTGGATTCACGATATAGCCGGGGAATCTAACTACTTTGGCGCGGATTTAAATTGACAATTTGAGACCCATTATAGTGGTTTTGGGGATAAAAACATAAATTACTGAAGTTTATAAAATATTAACTTTCTTATTACTGAACAGAATTTAATGAAATTTACATGGAAATTTAAGTTATGAAATACAGAAAAACATGAGAGGTATTTCATGCGTGAAATCTGACATTTACCTCAATAACTCAAAAATTTACAAAAAGATGATGCAATACCTGCATTTACAATACATATAAAATAAGGCCCGTATGTCAATTTGTGACATTTTGTCTTCTGTCACTAATTTGGAAATGTTATAGTACATTTGTTTATCAAATGTTTACCACGACACAGACGACAGATGCACAGGAATTGAACCACGAGTGCGTAAAGCCAGATCTGAATGATGAATCGTGTTAAATAAAACTATAAGCCACGTGAAGGTTATTATTTTTTGATGAATATACAACGCTTTACTTCATTTTTTTAACTGATAGAAGAATCGAGCAATCTTATATAGAAAGTTTTAAGCACTGCGTTTGAGTGTTTGTACAATCGCTTCGACGACATTGTTGTTAATATTATTTTCAAAACTTTCAAAATGAACGAAGTAAAAGATGAGGACCTACTTGTTTTTCACAAAGGCAAAACAAGACTTAACTCATATTTTGATTAGTAGCATCGAAGATAAGACTTTAGCAGCTGCGTTTAGTATATTTCATAACAGACCATAATATTCATATGGACAATACAAGTGTCAGTAACCTACCCTGGTCTTATTTCAGTCTGTCGCCGGACAGCACTGTATCTTGTTGTTATCACACAGGCTTGAGCCAGCGACTTTGCACACTGTCCAACAATTAATGCACGAACTAGAACCATTGTGCCATAAGCCAATCTAGGGGTCTCTGGTGCTATATATGTACCATCTCTCTCAACCTTTATGTATTATTGAAAAATAAATTCAAATATAGAGCTGCAAATACCTTATAAAATATTCCAAATGAATTATTGGCAAGCAACATTCAAATAATAATTGTCATTATTTTTGAGCATGGATCCCCTTCAGTTTGGAACCATTCATGTTTACAAACACGTTTGTTTAACTTATGAAGAGTACCTCCCGCTTAGCTCAATAGGAAGAGAGCAGGTCTACGGATCGCGGGATCGTGAGTTTGATCCATGGGTGAGGCGTATGTTCTTCGTGACGATTTGATAAAAGACATTGTGTCTGTTCAATCATTCATCCTCCACCTCTGATTCATGTGGGGAAGTTGACAGGTGCTTGGGAGAACGGGTTTGTACTGGTAGTACAGAATCCAGGCACACTGGTTAGGTTAACTGCCCGCCATTATATTGAAAAACTGTGTTAAACACAAAACAAACAAACAAGAAATAACAACAACAACAATAATAATAATAATTATTATTATTACAGTGACATTACACAGTTTCTTCAATGAAGGTTACTGTGACTGGATTTCATTTATGATTTGGCTTCTGAAAACAAATGCAATACCCGGCCTATTTTTAGCATTATCAACTTAAAGGTGAATCTAGTTTACATATTGAGACAGACAGACAGACAGGCAGACAGACAGAGACAAGCTCCGACACGGTTTAATAGGAGGGGTAGTGTTGGTGCTAAAGTCACGCCATAATAAAGGTGGAGATTCATATTATCCGTCCGGGTATTATTGCAGGCACGGACTGGTGCCGGGCTGCCGACCTTTCGTAAACCAGCTGGAAGCTTCCTCATCATTATACAAAGACACAGAAAGAGAGAAAGAGGGAGATACGTCTGAAGAAAGTAAAATTCCTTTAAAAAGAAATATAGTGGCGTTTGAAAAGTTGATTTTTGCTATAAAGCAAATGAAAACTTTGTGTTCCTGTAGGTAAATGCAAACATACCGGCATTTAAATGATCGCATCTGCATTGGAAATAGAAAATTGATTGTTTTCTTCTTACTTTATAGTATAGGTCTACTAGCACCTGTAGCTTCTCGTTAATTTCATATAATTTAATTTATTAATCTTTACCATCTTTACATTAAATATAGATGGCAGAAAAGCTTACACCATTCAATTTGATTCTTAATAGATCTCAGAGAGATGTATACTAGCTGTTTTCCACAAGCTGACATGACGAAAAAGTGGCAGACACATTTTTTATCAAAGAAATAACAGTCTGGACAAATCCTCAAGCTTTACCTTGGCATATCTGGACAGTAAACTTTCTCTCGGAATCCGAACATTGTCAAATTTGAGATATCCATTGTCCTGCGCATTGAATCCCAACTTGTTTCCAATGTCTCCAGCAGACACTCCTAGGATATAATGTAAAGTCTTCGTTTCACATTCAGAGTAAATATTACATTAGCAAAGTTTAAATACTTCAGGTGTTGTTTTAAGAAAACTTCTTCAGGTGACATGTCTTAAGAAAGCGTAAGGGTTTCAGATGCTATGTCTTTTGAAAAGGTTTCAGGTGCTATGTCTTCGAAAAGGGTTCCGGTGCTATGCCTTTCAAAAAGGTTCCGGTGCTATGCCTTAAGATCAGGTGTCCCTGGAAATGGTTTCAGGTGTGATGTCTTCAGAAAAGGTTTCAGGTACTACGTCTTCAGAAAAGATTTCTTGCGTATTGTCTTTATAAAGGGTTTCCGGTGTGTTGTCTTAAGAAAGAAGTTTAGATGTGATGTCTATAGGAGTTGATGAGATGTAACGACTTTAGAGCTTTACAAACGCTACGTCATTAGAAATTGTTTCAGGTGCTGTCTCTATAGAAACGGATTCAGGTGCTATGTATTTTAAAAGGGATTCATGTGCTATGGCTTTAATAGGGTTTCAGGTACAATGTCTTTAGAAGAAGAGTTTCAGATGCTATGTCATCAGAATGGGTTTAGGGGTTTCTTGTGTTATACCTTTAGAAAGAGTTCTGGTATAACGTAAGTAGAGAAGGATTCAGATGTTATGTCTTTATAATTTGGTTTCCGGAGATTTGTCTTTCGTAAAAAGATTCAGGTACTATTTATTTAAAAATTGACTAAGGTCCCATGTCTTTAGTAGGGGTTTCTTGTGTTATGTCTCGAGAAAGGGTTTCAGGTGTTACGTCCCTAGAAAACGTTTCAGGTGTAATGTGTTTAGAAAGGAATTCAGGTGATTTTAAATTGGAAAGGGTTTCAGTGCTGTGTCTTTCGGAAAATGTAAGGTTTAATGTGCTATATCTTTCGAAAAGGTGTAAGATTTGATGTCTATAGAAATGTTTTCTGGTGTTATTTCTTTAGAAAATGTGCCAAGAGCTATGTCTTTAGAAAGAGTTAAGACTTCCAAAAAGATTGCAGGGACGATGGCTTTTGTGAAGGATTCAGGTTCTATATCGTTTGAAAAGGTTTAAGGTGCTACGTCTTAATTAAGGGTTTCAGTTGATATACAATTAATAAAGGTTTCAGTTCCAATAACTTTTAGAAAATCTTCAGTTGTGGTGTCACTAGTAAGGTTGTGATTTCGTCGGAAAGGGTGTCATATATGATGTCTTTTGCTATGTCAGTTGGAAGAGTACCAGGTTCTGTGTCTTTTTTAGAAAGGATTTCGGATGTGGTGGTCTAGAAAAGGTTTCAGATATGATGTTTTTAAAAGGGGTTTCAGGTAAGATATCCTTTAAAAGGGTTTCAGCCTTCAGTTATTATGTCTTTAGTAAGTTATTCAGACGCTATATCTTTAAAAAGGGCTTCAGGAGTGATGTCTTTAGAAATGATTTCAGGTGTGATGACTTTAGAAAGTGTTTCAGATGCAATGTCTTTAGAATGTTACAAGTGCTATGTCTTTAGAACATGTTTCAGGTGGTAATTTTTAGACAGAAGTTCAGGTGCTTTGTCTTTAGAAAAGTTTCTTTTGTGTATTGCCTTTAGAAAGAGTTTCCGATGTGATGCTCTAGTATGGGCTTCAGATGTTATGTCTTTATAACTGGATTTCAAGTGCTGTGCTTTGTCTTGAGAAAGGGTCTCGGGTGCTATATTTTTGCAGGAGTTTAAGATGTTATGCCTCTAGAAAGGGTTTCATGTGTTATGTCTTAAGAAAGGAATTTAAGTGACGTGTAATTAGAAAGGGTTTCAGGTACTATGTCTTTAGAAAGGGCTTCAGTTCTTATGTCATTCGAAACAGTTTCAGGTGAGATGTCTTTAAAATGTTTTCAAATGTTATGTCTTTCGAAAAGGTATAAAATGTGATGTCTTTAGAAATGCTTTTTGACAACATGTCTTCAAAGATGTTTCAGGAGCCATGTCTTTAGAAAGAATGTCAGGTGCTAAGACTTCAGAAAGGTTCCAATTGCACTGTATTTAGGAAAGGCTTCGCGTAATATGCCTAGGGAAACAGTTCCAGTTTTTTTTTTATCTCAAAAAGGTTTCAAGAGGTATAGAAGCTATATTTATAGTAGGGGTACTGAGAAGCTGTGTCTTTTGAAAGAGTTCACAGCTGCTATATATTTCAAAAAGGTTTCAGGAGCAATGTCTTTAAAAAAATTCATTTGCTTTTTCTTTCGAAACGGTTTCAGGGGCTTTGTCTTTTGAGATGATTTCAGGAGCTATGTCTTTAGAAAGGGTTTCAGGTGTGATGTTTTAAAAAGGATTTCCTATGTGAAGCTTTTAGAAAGGAATATAGGAGCGATGTCTTTCGAGTTTCATGTGATTTCTTTAGAAAGGCTTATAGGTGCTATGTCTTTCGAAAGGGTTTCAGGTGTGATGTTTGTAGAGAGGAATTCATGTGTGATTTTTTTAGAAGTGATAGTAGGAGCTATGTCTTTCGAAAGAGTTTCAGGTGCGATTTCGTTAGAAAGGATAAGAGGTGCTATATGTCTTTCGTAAGGGTTTCAGGTGTGATGTTTTCAGAGGGGATTTCAGGTGTGATGTTTTTAGTAATGATCGTAGGAACTGTGTCTTTCGAAAGGGTCTCAGGTGTAATGTCTTTAAAAGGATTTTAGTAGCTTTGTCTTTCGAAAAGGTTTCTGCTGCAATACTCTAGAAAAGATCATTGGAAAGGGTTTCAGTTGTGATGTCTCTAGAAAGGCTTTTATGAGCTATGTCTTTCGAAAGAGTTTCAGATGTGATGTCTTTAGAAAATGGTTTTAGGTGCTATATGTTTCGAAATGAATTCAGCAGCTGTACTATTAGAAAGGGCTCAAGCTGTTATGTCTTTCGAAAAGGTTTCGGGAGCTATGTCTAGATAAAAGTTTTCAGGTGCTCTGTCTTGAGAAAGTGCTGCATTTGTTTGTTTATTTGACAGATCTCTTGTATCTCACCTGGTAATGTCCTATTGTCCTCCATACTCCTTATCTGCAAGATAAATGCGTGAATGCCGTGACACTTTCCCTTGCTGTATAACTGAGCCATTAGTACAACGTGGTTACATGTATTTCCCACTAAAATGTATAAAGTAGAAAACTTATGAGATGAATCAGTTATTGTTTATGCAGGAAGTGACGTTTAAAACAAAAAATGTACACAGTGCTATCTTCTTACTTACGAGACAGACAATATTGACATTTACGTATGATGTGATGTTCCGTTCATACATACCGTTATATTTGGTTCAAACTAACGAAATCTTGGGGAACTTCTTTTTCATAGGTAAATGAAAGCAAGTAAATACATACATGCAGCTGGCCAGTATTTAATAGACGACACGGTTGGACTGTTTACGACGAACTCCTCCGTCTTTGGGTCATATGTAGCTGTTGTTTCTAACCCACGAATAAATGTTCCTGAAATTACAGATCATGACAATATGTACATTCTCTGTAAAGGATCAAACCAACTGAACTCACAAACCATGTATATGCTAGCCTTTATGAACAACAAAATTAATAATGATAATGATGTGTTTAAAATTAGAACGAATAGGAAAAGCCAACCATTTAGCTCATAGGCCGTTGCCTTGGAACTCATATTCCTGAAAGAGTTCACAATAAGCTGTTTCCAAGTTAATATATTATTGAGCCAAGTTCTCTCTTGAACAATCTGTTTTGTCTTGTGTAAGGTTACAATTGAGCTGAAGTTGGCAAATTCTCTCATGAACAATCTGTTTTGTCTTGTGTAAGGTTACAATTGAGCTGAAGTTGGCAAGTTCTCTCATGAACAATCTGTTTTGTCTTGTGTAAGGTTACAATTGAGCTGAAGTTGGCAAGTTCTCTCATGAACAATCTTTGTTGCCTTGTCAGAAGTCACAACTAAATTGCAGTGGCAAAGTTCTCTCATGAACTGTCAAAGGCTACAAACGAGCTGCAGTGGCCAGTTTCTCCGATGAACGGTATATGGCGTCTTGTAAAAGGTTGCAATTGATCTGCAGTGGCCAAGTTCTGCCATGAACTCTATATTGTCTCGTCCATGGTTACCATATAATTGAAGTCGGCCAGTTCTCTCCTGAACAGTCTAGTCATCTTGTCAAAGTTTACAACTGAGCTGCAATCGGCAAGTTCTCTCATGACAATTTTATGTTGTTTTGTCCATGGTTACAATTGAGCTCCAGTCGACAAGTTCTCTCATGAACAGTCAATGTCGTCTTGTCATAGGTTAAAACTGAGCTACAGTTGCTAAGTTCTGTCGTGAGCAGTCTGTCTTGTCTTATCCGAAGTTGACGTGTTTTATATGTGCTGTTCAATAAACATGTATGTGGAGCTTAGTTTTCCAGTACGTGTTTAAAATTGTAGGTGTTAAGTGCAACGATTACCCTAAAAATACTAAATCATACGTATAGCACGGCATATATTTCAGCCTTACCGTGACCCATTTCTGTCTGAGCATAGGTTCCTATAATCTTGTACTGCTTGGCAGGTTCTACATACTTTTCGACTTGTTCTCTGGTTCCCAGTTTCTCGATTGTAGGTATAAACATACCCCGATGTACACTCAGCGGGTTACCCTCATGCCCTGAGCCTGCCCTGTAATGAACAAATAACTCCCGGTGGGTTACCCTCATGCCATGAGCCTGCCCTGTAATTAGCTAAATACACCCGAAGGGTTACAAACAAGCCCTGAACCGCCCCTATGACAAATTACACCCGATGAGTAACAACGAATGAGATAGCATCATTTCTCTGAGAAACATGTACTTACTCGCTGGCGTGTGCCACTTCTTAATTTTAAGTCAGTAGTGTTGAGTTCTTGCATGATTTATTCAAGTATGTACTTACACGCTGACTTAAACCTGTTCTATTAAGTCATTAGTGTTGAGTTCTTGTATGATTTATTCAAGTATGTTACTTACTCGTTGATGTAAGCCTGTTCTATAATGTCGGTAATGTTGAGATCCTGCATGAGTTTGTACAAGTAAGCATTTTTCTTAATAGATGTATCATACTCTTCGACACGAGTTCGATTCCACCATGGCGAGAATGAGTTCAAGTACTTGTCTTCGAATATGATATTTTCTGCGAGTAAATAAAACGTAAAAGCAGTTTGATAAAGTCAGAAAACGTTATATACTTTGGATGAGGTGTGCTTTTTAAAAATTTGGTGTTTCGGTGGTTTCAGCTTGAAGAAGAAATAGTGTTTAAAACAATGAACGAACAAGGAAAATTACAATTTAGCGGTGCATAGAAACAGTTTGGAATAACGCAAAAACGGTTTCATCCTTACAGAAATACACGGTCAAATCAAATTTAAAAACTAATGTATGTTGGAGCTACATGGACTAATGCTGAAATTGTACAAATATATGTATGTTAAAGTAAATAGGACTCAGTATGCTGAAATGGTACAAGCAAGTGTTTGTTGCAGATATAGAGACTTATGCTGAAATGGTACAAACGAATGTTGTTGCAGTTAAAGGGACTAATGCTGAAATGGTACTAACGAATGTTATTGCAGATATAGGGACTAACGCTGAAATGGTACTAATGAATGTTGTTGCAGTTAGAGGGACTACTGCTGGAATGGTACTAATGAATATAATTCAAGTTAGAGGGATTAATGCTGAAATGGTACAAACAAATGTTTGTTTTGAGTTGGAAAGACTAAGGCTGAAATGGTATAAACAATTGTTTATTGGAGTTAGAAGGTCTAATGCTGAAATAGTAAAACGAGTGTTTGTAAAGGGACTGATGCTGAATTGGTATTGGCAAATGTTTGTTAGAATTAGAGGATATAATACTGAAATGGTATAAACAAATGCAAACAAACGTTTGTTGGAGTTAGAGGGACTAATGTTATCAATAACTGTTTCTTGGAACGCTGGCACTTTTATTTATAAAAAAATAAAAACCTATCATTGTGTGTCTGTTTTTTATACAGATAGCATAAACAAGTTTGCACAACATATAAACTCTGTACATACAAACAAATTTTCACGACGAGAAGACAGTTCCGGTGGTCCATAAGCGGGTATCATTCTTGTAAAGCCTTTTGAAACCCCACCTCGCGTAATTTTTTGTTTTAGTTTTCTACGTTCCATAGGCCTTTGGTTATCATAAAGAATATACTAAACTGTTCATAATAAGCAGAAGAAACTTTCAAGCAGATTAATTTCTATTAAACAGTACATTTTGTCCTATATCACATGTTCTTGAACTGTTCACGTTCTATTTTGTAGAAGATGTCAAGCTTCTTTTTCAAAAGAACTCTGCCCTAACTTTTATGGTTGCTGTGTGTCTAACATAATTATTATTCCATGTATTCCAGGAGTTGAATGTGTGACAAACCATGTATATTTCAAACAAATGCAAAAAAAAGCAAAATGGAAGTGAA